>NC_057812.1:190195402-190529877 GCF_018294505.1 Triticum aestivum | reverse complement strand
CGGAGACTTTAATTATCCCTGCAGTCGACATAGCTAAAACTCCAGGTGGTTAAACCGAATCACACAGAACAAGGGAGTACCTTGCTCTGATACCAATTGAAAGTGCGTTATATCGACTAGAGGGGGAGTGAATAGGCGATTTTTATGAAAGTCTTCAAAACGTGGAAGTTTCGAAGACAAACGATAGAAATACACCTATTACCATGCAGCGGAAGGTAGACTACACTAGGCAAACCATAGTCAAGTATTCAATGAAGTGAAAGCACAATGACTAATAGCAGCTAGGTAGTAAGGATCAGGTAGGAAGATATTATGAAGCCAAACAGAACACGCAGTCACTCAGTGAAGACAAAAGATAGTGCAATCATACAATGACTTCACAAGGACCAACAGTAAGTAAAGGGAAGGGAAGGATGAAACCGGTGACTCGTTGAAGACAATGATTTGTTGGACCAGTTCCAGTTGCTGTGACAACTGTACGTCTGGTTAGGGCGGCTAGGTATTTAAACCTAAGGACACACAGTCCCGGACACCCAGTCCTGAACACGCAGCTCAGGACACGCAGTCCTCACCGTTTTCCCCTTGAGCTAAGGTCACACAGACCTCGCTCAATCACTCTGGTAAGTCTTCAAGCGAGACTCCCAAACCTTCACAGACTTCGTTCACCGGCGATCCACAATGTCTCTTGGATGCTCAGAACGCGACGCCTAACCGGCTGAAGGATTCACAGTCCTCAAGTGTAATAAGTCTTCAGATCACACAGACAAGAAGACTTAAGTGATGCCTAACTCTCTTTGGCTCTGGGTGGTTAGGGCTTTATCCTCGCAAGGAATTCTCTCTCAAAGGCTTCGAGGTGGGTTGCTCTCAAACAACAAAAGCCGTGCACTAACTCTGAGCAGCCAACCGTTTATGGTTGTAGGGGGTGGGCTATTTATAGCCACTAGGCAACCCGACCTGATTTGTCCGAAATGACCCTGGGTCACTAAGGAACTGACACATGTTCCAACGGTCAGATTTCAAACTCACACGGCAACTTTACTTGGGCTACAAGCAAAGCTGACTTGTCCGACTCTGGACAAGATTCGCTCTCATAGTCTTCACTCGAAGACATAGGTTTTGGTTAAGCATCACTTCAGTCATTTTGACTGGTTCTCTTGGACCCCACTTAACAGTACGGTGGTTCCTATGACTCAACAAAGAAGAAAAAGAACTACGAAAGATCTAAGTCTTCGAGTTCCATAGGCTTCAAGCGATGTCTTCTCTTGTCATAATCTTCGATGTGAATATCTTCATATACCACCTTTGACATCAATGTCTTCATATATTTTTAGGGGTCATCTCTGGTAGGAAAACCGAATCAATGAGGGACTTCTACCTGTGTTGTCCTGCAATTCTCACAAACACATTAGTCCCTCAACTAGGTTTGTCGTCAATACTCCAAAACCAACTAGAGGTGGCACTAGATGCACTTACACCCATGATCTACCACGATCTCCAAATCTCAGTACGTGGGTGACACATGTCGCTAGGATGGTAAGGGTCAAGGGCACGTTCGTTCAATTTTCTCGGACGAGCATTTTTTCACCTCGTCTATAAATACCCCTTGCCCTCCTCAGACCTCATTTACTCCGCTCGATCTCACTCCCCTTGCTCGAGCTCTCTGACCTAGCGCTACAGCTACTTTCCATCATCGCCGGTGAGGAAGAGCTTCACTACCCCAACCTCGTCGTCGTCGTACTCGCGCCGGCCGTGGAAATCTTCACTCCGCCGCTGCCGTAGCTATCTTCCACCGCTAAGTTAGGACGTGGAAGATATGAACGAACGAACCTCTCCACCACAACTTCCAGTTCATCATGTTCTTCGTCCAGGGTAAACAAAATCCGATTTAACTACCATATATTGATTCTCATGATTTCCACAAAATCTTCAAAAGGTGTTTATTCTTCAACTTCCATATCCTTAAACACCCAGTTGCATTTGTTCTTGATTTGTTTCTCTAAGCTACGTTTTTCCTCAAGATTCCTCAATTGTGTGGATTCTCAAATCTATACAAATTTGGAACCTAAGTCAAGAACGCTTAGTGAAATTCCTCAAGACACCCATGGTCAAATTTCTCAAACTTGATTCTTTTTTGAAAAAATTCTGAGAACGCATATGACCCCTCCAAATTCTTCGCACCTATACTCTGTTCACGGGTACAAAATGTCCGCTACTGAATCACTAGGTTCTCATCAACTTAACTCATTTGCAGCATTCCTCGAAGACAAATTGCATACCTCCTCAGAAACTTCGACTGTTCAAAATCCTCAAGTGAAGAAAATGGCTGAAGGGAAAATACCTCAGAAGGGAGGAAAGAGACCAGAAACAAATATAGCGTTTGAAATCCCTGAAGACATCTATGATGAGTATTGCACTCCTGATGAAGCCACTCATGGCAAGGAGAAAAAAATCAGCACAAGGTGCGCATTTAGAGGATTGCTAGGAGATGGGTAAGAGAATGGAGGGAGTATCGATATGTTACTCCTAAGTACATGAAGAAATTCGTCGTACACCCTCCATGCCCAAGACCTCCATTGGCTCCAGGTCAAGAATCTAATCCCTCTACCATCAGGCGAGGTGAGGAATTTCCAAAGGAATGGGCCAAGCGCCAATCCAAGTTGGCTAAAATGGCAAAGGAAGTAGTGAAGAAATTCAACGAAGATTTTGCTGTTGCTGCTACTGAGGCCTTTGCTAGCAAGCCCAAGAAGGCTTTGCCGAAGAAATCAGCTGTAAAGCCAAGTTCCTCGGCTGCTATGCCCTCACGGCCAAGTTCTTCAAAGTCCTCACGGCCTATTCCTCAAGCAACCTCTTCAAAAGCATCTCCAACTCCCTTAGTTGCAAAATCCTCAGCTGCAGCTGCAAAGTCCTTAGCACCTGTGCATCTAGCATCGTGCCAAAGGACTACAGGAATCTCAATTGCTTCAGGAGCCTCTGCAAGTTCCTCAGCTCCGCCACAATCCTCAATAGCCCGGCCTTACTGAAGAAAAAGACCGCTGCTGGACGCGGCTCGAGGCCAAGTCCTCACAAGAAACAAGTTGCCTTTCAAGTTCCGTCTGATGACAATGAAGCTGATGATGAATAACTTGCTAAGATCATCAGAGACATGCAACAAAGGGCCGCTAGAGCCAAAGGCAGCGCAGTGCCACTCATGCTGGATCCAAAGTTGATCCTTGATTTCATCAATCTATGGCACAAGGACCCTAACACTCCTCTGCCTGATTTAAATCTCACCCCAGGACAAAGTCACATGCTCAATGCCTTCATACGTGAAGCAAAATGAAAGTTTGAAAAGGTCAGACAAGCCAAGAAAGCTCAGTACAAGAAGGAGTGTTTTCCAAAGAAGAATGTTGTCAACATGTCTCCTGAAGAACTTGTGAATCTGTAAAAGCAATCAAAGACCTCAATGATGAATTTGACGCTTATCGTGCAGATTGGCTAGGTGCCAAAGTCAGATTTGTCAAACTGGTCGAGGGATTCAAACCAAAGGTTGCAGCTACATCACAACAAGAAATTCCTTAAGCTAAAGTATCTGCTCAGCCTACTGAAGAACATGCCAACACAACTAATGAAAATCAGCCTGTTGAAGACACTAGTAAGATGCCCGTGCTACGCTACGGGGTCACAAATGATAAGTGTAACATTGTTTACGTAAACATTCCTAGGAACAATAAAAATTGCTCCTAGACAGTGATCAAACAATGTTATACTGTTGATAGGCACACATCAAGCACAATTAAACATGCGGTTTCCTTTGGTCAGATGACCACAGATGATATTCTTGTTGGGTTTCGTAGTAATTTCAAAAAAATTCCTACGCACACGCAAGATCATGTGATGCATAGCAACGAGGGGAGAGTATTGTCTACGTACCCAACACAGACCGACTGCGGAAGCGATGACACGACGTAGAGGAAGTAGTCGTACGTCTTCTCGATCCAACCGATCAAGCACCGAAACTACGGCACCTCCGAGTTCGAGCACACGTTCAGCTCGATGACGATCCCCGGACTCCGATCCAGCAAAGTGTCGGGGAAGAGTTTCGTCAGCACGACGGCGTGGTGACGATCTTGATGAACTACAGCAGCAGGGCTTCGCCTAAACTCCGCTACAGTATTATCGAGGAATATGGTGGCAGGGGGCACCGCACACGGCTAAGGAATAGATCACGTGGATCAACTTGTGTCAACTTGTGTGTTTAGAGGTGCCCCTGCCTCCGTATATAAAGGAGGAGAGGAGGGGAGGCTGGCCGGCCAAGGGGGGGAGGCGCAGGAGAGTCCTACTCCCTCTGGGAGTAGGATTCCCCCTCCAATCCTAGTCCAACTAGGATTCCTCGGAGGGGAAAAGAGGAGGAGGGGGCCGGCCACCTCTCCTAGTCCTAATAGGACTAGGGGAAGGGGGGGCGCAGCCCATCTAGGGCAGCCCCTTCTCTTTTCCACTAAGGCCCACTATGGCCCAAATAGCTCCCGGGGGTTCCGGTAACCCTCTCGGTATTCCGGTAAAATCCCGATTTCACCCGGAACACTTCCGATATCCAAATATAGGCTTCCAATATATCAATCTTTACGTCTCGGCCATTTCGAGACTCCTCGTCATGTCCGTGATCACATCCGGGACTCCGAACAACCTTCGGTACATCAAAATGCATAAACTCATAATATAACTGTCATCGTAACCTTAAGCGTGCGGACCCTACGGGTTCGAGAACAATGTAGACATGACCGAGACACGTCTCCGGTCAATAACCAATAGCGGGACCTGGATGCCCATATTGGCTCCTACATATTCTACGAAGATCTTTATCGGTCAGACCGCATAACAACATACGTTGTTCCCTTTGTCATCGGTATGTTACTTGCCCGAGATTCGATCGTCGGTATCCAATACCTAGTTCAATCTCGTTACCGGCAAGTCTCTTTACTCGTTCCGTAATACATCATCTCACAACTAACATATTAGTTGTAATGCTTGCAAGGCTTATGTGATGTGTATTACCGAGAGGGCCCAGAGATACCTCTCCGACAATCGGAGTGACAAATCCTAATCTCGAAATACGCCAACCCAACATCGACCATTGGAGACACCTGTAGTACTCCTTTATAATCACCCAGTTACGTTGTGACGTTTGGTAGTACCCAAAGTGTTCCTCCGGTAAACGGGAGTTGCATAATCTCATAGTCATAGGAACATGTATAAGTCATGAAGAAAGCAATAGCAACATACTAAACGATCGGGTGCTAAGCTAATGGAATGGGTCATGTCAATCAGATCATTCTACTAATGATGTGACCTCGTTAATCAAATAACAACTCATTGTTCATGGTTAGGAAACATAACCATCTTTGATTAACGAGCTAGTCAAGTAGAGGCATACTAGTGACACTTTGTTTGTCTATGTATTCACACATGTATTATGTTTCCGGTAAATACAATTCTAGCATGAATAATAAACATTTATCATGATTATAAGGAAATAAATAATAACTTTATTATTGCCTCTAGGGCATATTTCCTTCAGTCTCCCACTTGCACTAGAGTCAATAATCTAGATTACACTGTAATGATTCTAACACCCATGGAGCCTTGGTGCTGATCATGTTTTGCTCGTGGAAGAGGCTTAGTCAACGGGTCTGCAACATTCAGATCCGTATGTATCTTGCAAATCTCTATGTCTCCCACCTGGACTAGATCCCGGATGGAGTTGAAGCGTCTCTTGATGTGTTTGGTCCTTTTGTGAAATCTGGATTCCTTTGCCAAGGCAATTGCACCAGTATTGTCACAAAAGATTTTCATTGGACCCGATGCACTAGGTATGACACCTAGATCGGATATGAACTCCTTCATCCAGACTCCTTCATTTGCTGCTTCCGAAGCAGCTATGTATTCCGCTTCACATGTAGATCCCGCTACGACGCTTTGTTTAGAACTGCACCAACTGACAGCTCCACCGTTTAATGTAAACACGTATCCGGTTTGCGATTTAGAATCGTCCGGATCAGTGTCAAAACTTGCATCAACGTAACCTTTTACGATGAGCTCTTTGTCACCTCCATATATGAGAAACATATCCTTAGTCCTTTTCAGGTATTTCAGGATGTTCTTGACCGCTGTCCAGTGATCCACTCCTGGATTACTTTGGTACCTCCCTGCTAAACTTATAGCAAGGCATACATCAGGTCTGGTACACAGCATTGCATACATGATAGATCCTATGGCTGATGCATAGGGAACATCTTTCATATTCTCTCTATCTTCTGCAGTGGTCGGGCATTGAGTCTTACTCAATTTCACACCTTGTAACACAGGCAAGAACCCTTTCTTCGCTTGATCCATTTTGAACTTCTTCAAAATTTTGTCAAGGTATGTGCTTTGTGAAAGTCCAATTAAGCGTTTTGATCTATCTCTATAGATCTTAATGCCTAATATGTAAGCAGCTTCACCGAGGTCTTTCATTGAAAAACTTTTATTCAAGTATCCCTTTATGCTATCCAGAAATTCTATATCATTTCCAATCAGTAATATGTCATCCACATATAATATCAGAAATGCTACAGAGCTCCCACTCACTTTCTTGTAAATACAGGCTTCTCCGAAAGTCTGTATAAAACCAAATGCTTTGATCACACTATCAAAACGTTTATTCCAACTCCGAGAGGCTTGCACCAGTCCATAAATAGATCGCTGGAGCTTGCACACTTTGTTAGCTCCCTTTGGATCGACAAAACCTTCCGGTTGCATCATATACAACTCTTCTTCCAGAAATCCATTCAGAAATGCAGTTTTGACATCCATCTGCCAAATTTCATAATCATAAAATGCGGCAATCGCTAACATGATTCGGACGGACTTAAGCATCGCTACGGGTGAGAAGGTCTCATCGTAGTCAATCCCTTGAACTTGCCGAAAACCTTTTGCGACAAGTCGAGCTTTGTAGACAGTAACATTACCATCAGCGTCAGTCTTCTTCTTAAAAATCCATTTATTCTCAATTGCTTGCCGATCATCGGGCAAGTCAACCAAAGTCCATACTTTGTTCTCATACATGGATCCCATCTCAGATTTCATGGCTTCAAGCCACTTTGCGGAATCTGGGCTCACCATCGCTTCTTCATAGTTCGTAGGTTCATCATGATCTAGTAGCATGACTTCCAGAACAGGATTACCGTACCACTCTGGCGCGGATCTTACTCTGGTTGATCTACGAGGTTCAGTAGTATCTTGATCTGAAGTTTCATGATCATTATCATTGGCTTCCTCACTAACTGGTGTAGGTGTCACTGAAACAGTTTTCTGTGATGAACTACTTTCCAGTAAGGGAGCAGGTACAGTTACCTCGTCAAGTTCTACTTTCCTCCCACTCACTTCTTTCGAGAGAAACTCCTTCTCTAGAAATGATCCATTCTTAGCAACGAATGTCTTGCCTTCGGATCTGTGATAGAAGGTGCACCCAACAGTTTCCTTTGGGTATCCTATGAAGACACATTTCTCCGATTTGGGTTCGAGCTTATCAGGTTGAAGTTTTTTTACATAAGCATCGCAGCCCCAAACTTTAAGAAACGACAACTTTGGTTTCTTGCCAAACCACAGTTCATAAGGCGTCGTCTCAACGGATTTTGATGGTGCCTTATTTAACGTGAATGCGGCCGTCTCTATAGCATAACCCCAAAATGATAGCGGTAAATCGGTAAGAGACATCATAGATCGCACCATATCTAGTAAAGTACGATTACGACGTTCGGACACACCATTACGCTGTGGTGTTCCGGGTGGCGTGAGTTGCGAAACTATTCCACAGTTTTTCAAATGTACACCAAACTCGTAACTCAAATATTCTCCTCCACGATCAGATTGTAGAAACTTTATTTTCTTGTTACGATGATTTTCAACTTCACTCTGAAATTCTTTGAACTTTTCAAATGTTTCAGACTTATGTTTCATTAAGTAGACATACCCATATCTACTTAAATCATCTGTGAAGGTGACAAAATAACGATATCCGCCACGAGCCTCAATATTCATTGGACCACACACATCGGTATGTATGATTTCCAACAAATCTGTTGCTCTCTCCATAGAACCGGAGAACGGTATTTTAGTCATCTTACCCATGAGGCACGGTTCGCAAGTACCAAGCAATTCATAATCAAGTGGTTCCAAAAGTCCATCAGTATGGAGTTTCTTCATGCACTTTATACCGATATGACCTAAACGACAGTGCCACAAATAAGTTGCACTTTCATTATCAACTCTGCATCTTTTGGTTTCAACATTATGAATATGTGTATAACTACTATCGAGATCTAATAAGAATAGACCACTCTTTAAGGGTGCATGACCATAAAAGATATTACTCATATAAATAGAACAACCATTATTCTCTGATTTAAATGAATAACCGTCTCGCATTAAACAAGATCCAGATATAATGTTCATGCTCAACGCTAGCACCAAATAACAATTATTTAGGTCTAATATTAATCCCGAAGGTAGATGTAGAGGTAGTGTGCCGACCGCGATCACATCGACTTTGGAACCGTTTCCCACGCGCATCGTCACCTCGTCCTTTGCCAGTGCTCGCTTATTCCGTAGTCCCTGTTTCGAGTTGCAAATATTAGCAACGGAACCAGTATCAAATACCCAGGTGCTACTGCGAGCTCTAGTAAGGTACACATCAATAACATGTATATCACATATACCTTTGTTCACCTTGCCATCCTTCTTATCCGCCAAATACTTGGGGCAGTTCCGTTTCCAGTGACCAGTCTGCTTGCAGTAGAAGCACTCAGTTTCAGGTTTAGGTTCAGACTTGGGTTTCTTCTCTTGAGCAGCAACTTGCTTGCCGTTCTTCTTGAAGTTCCCCTTCTTCTTCCCTTTTCCCTTTTTCTTGAAACTAGTGGTTTTGTTAACCATCAACACTTGATGCTCCTTCTTGATTTCTACCTCCGCAGCTTTCAGCATTGCGAAGAGCTCGGGAATAGTCTTGTTCATCCCTTGCATATTATAGTTCATCACGAAGCTCTTGTAGCTTGGTGGCAGTGATTGGAGAATTCTGTCGATGACGCAATCATCCGGAAGATTAACTCCCAATTGAATCAAGTGATTATTATACCCAGACATTTTGAGTATATGCTCACTGACAGAACTGTTCTCCTCCATCTTGCAGCTATAGAACTTATTGGAGACTTCATATCTCTCAATCCGGGCATTTGCTTGAAATATTAACTTCAACTCCTGGAACATCTCATATGCTCCATGACGTTCAAAACGTCGTTGAAGTCCCGATTCTAAGCCGTAAAGCATGGCACACTGAACTATCGAGTAGTCATCAGCTTTGCTCTGCCAGACGTTCATAACATCTGGTGTTGCTCCAGCAGCAGGCCTGGCACCCAGCGGTGCTTCCAGGACGTAATTCTTTTGTGCAGCAATGAGGATAATCCTCAAGTTACGGACCCAGTCCGTGTAATTGCTACCATCATCTTTCAATTTTGCTCTCTCAGGGAACGCATTAAAATTCAACGGAACAACAACACGAGCCATCTATCTACAATCAACATAAACAAGCAAGATACTTTCAGGTACTAAGTTCATGATAAATTTAAGTTCAATTAATCATATTACTTAAGAACTCCCACTTAGATAGACATCCCTCTAATCTTCTAAGTGATTACGTGATCCAAATCAACTAAACCATGACCGGTCATCACGTGAGATGGAGTAGTTTTCAATGGTGAACATCGTTTATGTTGATCATATCTACTATATGATTCACGCTCGACCTTTCGGTCTCCGTGTTCCGAGGCCATATCTGCATATGCTAGGCTCGTCAAGTTTAACCTGAGTATTCTGCGTGTGCAAAAACTGGCTTGCACCCGTTGTAGATGAACGTAGAGCTTATCACACCCGATCATCACGTGGTGACTGGGCACGACGAACTTTGGCAACGGTGCATACTCAGGGAGAACACTTCTTGATAATTTAGTGAGAGATCATCTTATAATGCTACCGTCAATGAAAGCAAGATAAGATGCATAAAAAGATAAACATCACATGCAATCAATATAAGTGATATGATATGGCCATCATCATCTTGTGCTTGTGATCTCCATCTCCGAAGCACCGTCATGATCACCATCGTCACCGGCGCGACACCTTGATCTCCATCGTAGCATCGTTGTCGTCTTGCCAATCTTATGCTTTCACGACTATCACTACCGTTTAGTAATAAAGTAAAGCATTACATCGCGATTGCATTGCATACAATAAAGCGACAACCATATGGCTCCTGCCAGTTGCCGATAACTTGGTTACAAAACATGATCATCTCATACAATAAAATTTAGCATCATGCCTTGACCATATCACATCACAACATGCCCTGCAAAAACAAGTTAGACGTCCTCTACTTTGTTGTTGCATGTTTTACGTGGCTGCTACGGGCTTAAGTAAGAACCAATCTCACCTACGCATCATAACCACAACGATAGTTTGTCAAATAGACTCCGTTTTAACCTTCGCAAGGACCGGGCGTAGCCATACTTGGTTCAACTAAAGTTGGAGAGACAGTCGCCCGCAAGCCATCTCTGTGCAAAGCACGTTGAGGGAACCGGTCTTGCGTAAGCGTACGCGTAAGGTTGGTCTGGGTCGTCTCGTCCAACAATACCGCCGAACCAAAGTATGACATGCTGGTAGGCAGTATGACTTGTATCGTCCACAACTCACTTGTGTTCTACTCGTGCATATAACATCAACACCAATAACCTAGGCTCGGATGCCACTGTTGGGTTTCGTAGTAATTTCAAAAAATTTCCTACGCACACGCAAGATCATGTGATGCATAGCAACGAGGGGAGAGTATTGTCTACGTACCCAACACAGACCGACTGCGGAAGCGATGACACGACGTAGAGGAAGTAGTCGTACGTCTTCTCGATCCAACCGATCAAGCACCGAAACTACGGCACCTCCGAGTTCGAGCACACGTTCAGCTCGATGACGATCCCCGGACTCCGATCCAGCAAAGTGTCGGGGAAGAGTTTCGTGAGCACGACGGCGTGGTGACGATCTTGATGAACTACAGCAGCAGGGCTTCGCCTAAACTCCGCTACAGTATTATCGAGGAATATGGTGGCAGGGGGCACCGCACACGGCTAAGGAATAGATCACGTGGATCAACTTGTGTCAACTTGTGTGTTTAGAGGTGCCCCTGCCTCCGTATATAAAGGAGGAGAGGAGGGGAGGCTGACCGGCCAAGGGGGGGAGGCGCAGGAGAGTCCTACTCCCTCTGGGAGTAGGATTCCCCCTCCAATCCTAGTCCAACTAGGATTCCTCGGAGGGGAAAAGAGGAGGAGGGGGCCGGCCACCTCTCCTAGTCCTAATAAGACTAGGGGAAGGGGGGGCGCGCAGCCCATCTAGGGCAGCCCCTTCTCTTTTCCACTAAGGCCCACTATGGCCCAAATAGCTCCCGGGGGGTTCCGGTAACCCTCTCGGTATTCCGGTAAAATCCCGATTTCACCCGGAACACTTCCGATATCCAAATATAGGCTTCCAATATATCAATCTTTACGTCTCGACCATTTCGAGACTCCTCGTCATGTCCGTGATCACATCCGGGACTCCGAACAACCTTCGGTACATCAAAATGCATAAACTCATAATATAACTGTCATCGTAACCTTAAGCGTGCGGACCCTACGGGTTCGAGAACAATGTAGACATGACCGAGACACGTCTCCGGTCAATAACCAATAGCGGGACCTGGATGCCCATATTGGCTCCTACATATTCTACGAAGATCTTTATCGGTCAGACCGCATAACAACATACGTTGTTCCCTTTGTCATCGGTATGTTACTTGCCCGAGGTTCGATCGTCGGTATCCAATACCTAGTTCAATCTCGTTACCGGCAAGTCTCTTTACTCGTTCCGTAATACATCATCTCACAACTAACATATTAGTTGTAATGCTTGCAAGGCTTATGTGATGTGTATTACCGAGAGGGCCCAGAGATACCTCTCCGACAATCGGAGTGACAAATCCTAATCTCGAAATACGCCAACCCAACATCGACCATTGGAGACACCTGTAGTACTCCTTTATAATCACCCGGTTACGTTGTGACGTTTGGTAGTACCCAAAGTGTTCCTCCGGTAAACGGGAGTTGCATAATCTCATAGTCATAGGAACATGTATAAGTCATGAAGAAAGCAATAGCAACATACTAAACGATCGGGTGCAAAGCTAATGGAATGGGTCATGTCAATCAGATCATTCTACTAATGATGTGACCTCGTTAATCAAATAACAACTCATTGTTCATGGTTAGGAAACATAACCATCTTTGATTAACGAGCTAGTCAAGTAGAGGCATACTAGTGACACTTTGTTTGTCTATGTATTCACACATGTATTATGTTTCCGGTAAATACAATTCTAGCATGAATAATAAACATTTATCATGATTATAAGGAAATAAATAATAACTTTATTATTGCCTCTAGGGCATATTTCCTTCAATTCTTGGCAGTAGAGTCCAGTTGAACAAACTTCTTGACGTCAGCGGCAGTGACACCTTCTCCAGCCTTGGGAACGCCGTTCTTGACGACATACCATAGGTCGACGTCAATGGCTTCAAGATGCATGCGCATCTTATTCTTCCAGTAGGGTTATTCAGTTCCATCAAAGACGGGGCACGCAGCGGAGACTTTAATTATCCCTGCAGTCGACATAGCTAAAACTCCAGGTGGTTAAACCGAATCACACAGAACAAGGGAGTACCTTGCTCTGATACCAATTGAAAGTGCGTTATATCGACTAGAGGGGGAGTGAATAGGCGATTTTTATGAAAGTCTTCAAAACGTGGAAGTTTCGAAGACAAACGATAGAAATACACCTATTACCATGCAGCGGAAGGTAGACTACACTAGGCAAACCATAGTCAAGTATTCAATGAAGTGAAAGCACAATGACTAATAGCAGCTAGGTAGTAAGGATCAGGTAGGAAGATATTATGAAGCCAAACAGAACACGCAGTCACTCAGTGAAGACAAAAGATAGTGCAATCATACAATGACTTCACAAGGACCAACAGTAAGTAAAGGGAAGGGAAGGATGAAACCGGTGACTCGTTGAAGACAATGATTTGTTGGACCAGTTCCAGTTGCTGTGACAACTGTACGTCTGGTTAGGGCGGCTAGGTATTTAAACCTAAGGAGACACAGTCCCGGACACCCAGTCCTGAACACGTAGCTCAGGACACGCAGTCCTCACCATTTTCCCCTTGAGCTAAGGTCACACAGACCTCGCTCAATCACTCTGGTAAGTCTTCAAGCGAGACTCCCAAACCTTCACAGACTTCGTTCACCGGCGATCCACAATGTCTCTTGGATGCTCAGAACGTGACGCCTAACCGGCTGAAGGATTCACAGTCCTCAAGTGTAATAAGTCTTCAGATCACACAGACAAGAAGACTTAAGTGATGCCTAACTCTCTTTGGCTCTGGGTGGTTAGGGCTTTATCCTCGCAAGGAATTCTCTCTCAAAGGCTTCGAGGTGGGTTGCTTTCAAACAACAAAAGCCGTGCACTAACTCTGAGCAGCCAACCGTTTATGGTTGTAGGGGGTGGGCTATTTATAGCCACTAGGCAACCCGACCTGATTTGTCCGAAATGACCCTGGGTCACTAAGGAACTGACACATGTTCCAACGGTCAGATTTCAAACTCACACGGCAACTTTACTTGGGCTACAAGCAAAGCTGACTTGTCCGACTCTGGACAAGATTCGCTCTCATAGTCTTCACTCGAAGACATAGGTTTTGGTTAAGCATCACTTCAGTCATTTTGACTGGTTCTCTTGGACCCCACTTAACAGTACGGTGGTTCCTATGACTCAACAAAGAAGAAAAAGAACTACGAAAGATCTAAGTCTTCGAGTTCCATAGGCTTCAAGCGATGTCTTCTCTTGTCATAATCTTCGATGTGAATATCTTCATATACCACCTTTGACATCAATGTCTTCAAATATTTTTAGGGGTCATCTCTGGTAGGAAAACCGAATCAATGAGGGACTTCTACCTGTGTTGTCCTGCAATTCTCACAAACACATTAGTCCCTCAACTAGGTTTGTCGTCAATACTCCAAAACCAACTAGAGGTGGCACTAGATGCACTTACACCCATGATCTACCACGATCTCCAAATCTCAGTACGTGGGTGACACATGTCGCTAGGATGGTAAGGGTCAAGGGCACGTTCGTTCAATTTTCTCGGACGAGCATTTTTTCACCTCGTCTATAAATACCCCTTGCCCTCCTCAGACCTCATTTACTCCGCTCGATCTCACTCCCCTCGCTCGAGCTCTCTGACCTAGCGCTACAGCTACTTTCCATCATCGCCGGTGAGGAAGAGCTTCACTGCCCCAACCTCGTCGTCGTCGTACTCGCGCCGGCCGCGGAAATCTTCACTCCGCCGCTGTCGTAGCTATCTTCCACCGCTAAGTTAGGACGTGGAAGATATGAACGGACGAACCTCTCCACGACAACTTCCAGTTCGTCATGTTCTTCGTCCAGGGTAAATAAAATCCGATTTAACTACCATATATTGATTCTCATGATTTCCACAAAATCTTCAAAAGGTGTTTATTCTTCAACTTCCATATCCTTAAACACCCAGTTGCATTTGTTCTTGATTTGTTTCTCTAAGCTACGTTTTTCCTCAAGATTCCTCAATTGTGTGGATTCTCAAATCTATACAAATTTGGAACCTAAGTCAAGAACGCTTAGTGAAATTCCTCAAGACACCCATGGTCAAATTTCTCAAACTTGATTCTTTTTTGAAAAAATTCTGAGAACGCATATGACCTCTCCAAATTCTTCGCACCTATACTCTGTTCACGGGTACAAAATGTCCGCTACTGAATCACTAGGTTCTCATCAACTTAACTCATTTGCAGCATTCCTCGAAGACAAATTGCATACCTCCTCAGAAACTTCGACTGTTCAAAATCCTCAAGTGAAGAAAATGGCTGAAGGGAAAAGACCTCAGAAGGGAGGAAAGAGACCAGAAACAAATATAGCGTTTGAAATCCCTGAAGACATCTATGATGAGTATTGCACTCCTGATGAAGCCACTCATGGCAAGGAGAAAAAAATCAGCACAAGGTGCGCATTTAGAGGATTGCTAGGAGATGGGTAAGAGAATGGAGGGAGTATCGATATGTTACTCCTAAGTACATGAAGAAATTCGTCGTACACCCTCCATGCCCAAGACCTCCATTGGCTCCAGGTCAAGAATCTAATCCCTCTACCATCAGGCGAGGTGAGGAATTTCCAAAGGAATGGGCCAAGCGCCAATCCAAGTTGGCTAAAATGGCAAAGGAAGTAGTGAAGAAATTCAACGAAGATTTTGCTGTTGCTGCTACTGAGGCCTTTGCTAGCAAGCCCAAGAAGGCTTTGCCGAAGAAATCAGCTGTAAAGCCAAGTTCCTCGGCTGCTATGCCCTCACGGCCAAGTTCTTCAAAGTCCTCACGGCCTATTCCTCAAGCAACCTCTTCAAAAGCATCTCCAACTCCCTTAGTTGCAAAATCCTCAGCTGCAGCTGCAAAGTCCTTAGCACCTGTGCATCTAGCATCGTGCCAAAGGACTACAGGAATCTCAATTGCTTCAGGAGCCTCTGCAAGTTCCTCAGCTCCGCCACAATCCTCAATAGCCCGGCCTTACTGAAGAAAAAGACCGCTGCTGGACGCGGCTCGAGGCCAAGTCCTCACAAGAAACAAGTTGCCTTTCAAGTTCCGTCTGATGACAATGAAGCTGATGATGAATAACTTGCTAAGATCATCAGAGACATGCAACAAAGGGCCGCTAGAGCCAAAGGCAGCGCAGTGCCACTCATGCTGGATCCAAAGTTGATCCTTGATTTCATCAATCTATGGCACAAGGACCCTAACACTCCTCTGCCTGATTTAAATCTCACCCCAGGACAAAGTCACATGCTCAATGCCTTCATACGTGAAGAAAAATGAAAGTTTGAAAAGGTCAGACAAGCCAAGAAAGCTCAGTACAAGGAGTGTTTTCCAAAGAAGAATGTTGTCAACATGTCTCCTGAAGAACTTGTGAATCTGTAAAAGCAATCAAAGACCTCAATGATGAATTTGACGCTTATCGTGCAGATTGGCTAGGTGCCAAAGTCAGATTTGTCAAACTGGTCGAGGGATTCAAACCAAAGGTTGCAGCTACATCACAACAAGAAATTCCTTAAGCTGAAGTATCTGCTCAGCCTACTGAAGAACATGCCAACACAACTAATGAAAATCAGCCTGTTGAAGACACTAGTAAGATGCCCGTGCTACGCTACGGGGTCACAAATGATAAGTGTAACATTGTTTACGTAAACATTCCTAGGAACAATAAAAATTGCTCCTAGACAGTGATCAAACAATGTTATACTGTTGATAGGCACACATCGAGCACAATTAAACATGCGGTTTCCAACCCCTTTCTTCCAAGCCAACTATTTTCTTCTCCATCTTCACCTGCAGGAAGATTTTTTGTTCTCCCTACCCGGCTTTCTCATTACTCACTCCAAATAGAAAATCCGCCCACACACATTTAGCAATTGCAGCTATAATGACCACCTTTATCTCTGAATACAAGGGAACTCGCATGAAAAAAAAGTACACAAATAAAAACACTTTATAAATAAGAGAGTATATAAAATTCATAAAGTGTTGCATGTACATGAATAGTTGGCATTGCAATATAGAAAGCATCATAAATGCTTCTCATCTGAAGTTTATTCATAGAATGTAACTATCTGAAACATGCAAGACCTGAGCTCCAACACAGATTTTGCTTAAACGCAAAGGAAAAGCTGTTCATTTCATTGATATGACTAAATATTGTATACATCCAAGGTTTTGGATCCCAAACGGACCTTTTTTCTCATGGCGCACCGGAATTCGCGGTTACCACGGTAACCACGAAATTCCGGAAAAAAGGGACGAAATTTAAAATCAAATTTTTTAAGATAGATATAGATATCTTTATCAGTCTAATGGGCTATTCAACCGCAGCTACAACATGCACAGGAAAAGCTGTTCATTTCATTGATAGGACTAAATATTGTATACATCCAATGTTTTGGATCCCGAACGGACCTTTTTTCTCGTGGGGCACCTGGAGGGCATTCATTGTGTGTGTGTGTGTATGTGTCATAAAATTAATAATTAATTGAACAAAACTTTCACCCTCTTACACTATATAAAGCAAGATTTGACTGTATCAAGATGAAAACCAAAGCCACTGCCTGCTACTTGAGGAAAACATAAAACATAAAAAAATAGTATATATTTTCCAGCCAGGAACTCTGCTTGATCTGGATCTTCTGGCTATTTTTAGCATAATATATCAGTCATCATAAATTTGTTTCTATACTGATGCTTATTATAATTAACTTCCTTGGTGATAAACACCTTCTTTACAGCACTTATAGGCATAGAAGATCAAGCATATCACTTTAGGCTAGTTCTGTATGATGCAAGGTGCTGGAATGTTTACATGTAGTTCTTAATCTGACAGGATATGCTCCATTTGGCCAGTTTGAAATCCAACAGGATATTCAAGCAGATGTTTTTGCCAAGCAGTAAGGTACATGATACAAAACTTTATGTTTTCCTTTAGCACTTTTTTGGCACGAGGGCTGTACTGCTTTCTTGACCTTGCAGTTCTTCAGCATCACTCCTAAATCCAAGGGTTTCTCCAGGAAACTCCTAAGCTTGTCAAATATCTTTTGGACCTGCCATGTAAATTATTATTTTTTTCAGAAATTTTAGTGATTTGGTGAGAACAAAAATCCTAGTGTAGTTGGAGGTGATACTGAGTATATATGTGCATATGTGTGACGAAGTCACGCGATTTTATATAAAGGGAAATATAACAAATCTAGCTTGGGAATTTCTGTCTGAACAACTCCTCTAAAACAAGCTGATCCACCTAGAACTAAGATGCAGATCTTTTAATAACATACAGACCAGCCTGGGGTTAGAAATACCCAACGACCAATATGCATAAATAATAAAATGACAAAATTACATGTTACAGAACCATACGGTGACCTGCAACTCCCTGTCATGATGTTCAACTTCACCAATAAAAGTGGCATCATCGTCTAATAGTAGTATATGTGGATACTCATCTATTGTGATCGTTAGTAATTTTTTGGGCACTAAAAATCTTCTTTTAACACAAAATTATGGCCAACATGTATTGATGTTAATTCCTCTAACAGTAACTATGGCATGTCTTGTTCATAGCCATTCCAGAAGAAGAATCCAAAAATGAAACTGAACCAAATATTGCTACAGTGGTGACCGGCTGACTGCTGTGGAACCAATTGCTAATGTTGAAAAAAAAAGAAAACAATAGACCTTGGAATATATTTATTGAACATAGAAGACAAGAGAGTTTCCCTACAAACACATGTCTGTAATTGCACAAATAAGGATTGCCTAAAACACACCATACCTTGGTCCTTGGTGAACCAGATCAGAAGGCGAAGAGCGTGACCAGAGCGTGTTGCTTCTTTGGATGTGATTTGAGCAGCGTGAGTCCCATTTGCCTGCTCACTTGATTTATAATGGGCTGCAAGAGTGGTTTCTAGACAGTTCGACATAGGCGCGCGGATTTGGATCATAGAAAATTTGAATTTGGTAGGCAGCAAGGGTGGGTACGATGAGGTTTTGAAAGGACAGGCGGTAGCCGGGCATAGCACCAGAACTGGCCGTGAGCGCGCCGGTACACAAGGGGAAACAGTAATAGGTGGCAACTAACATGGTCAGGATTTGTTCTTCTTCGAGGGCCATGAAAGCAGCAACTGACATGAGCTAAAATGCTTAACAGCAACTGACACCGAAACAAATCTTTAGGCTATTAGTCTTTTTGAAGTAGCAGTGTAGTAGAGAAATGTTCCGGACTTTAGAAATTCCTGATTTCTGCAATATGGTAAAAGGTAATGATTCAGAGTTCAGGCTTGCTCAAAATGGGGAACATTTTCTTTCGCCAAAAGAAAAGGGAAGAACACTTCACAATTAGAATAGCTTATCGTATAATTATAACCGAAGTATGCCTCAATAAACAAATTGAATAGGACGTAGCAAACATAGGTACGCAAATGGTTCGATTTCCTGGATTTTGAAAAGCCAAATAGAAGTGTATGGGTAAACTTATTTGATTTAATTATTGACGCCCTCAAAAATTCTGTATAGTAGAAGTAGCAAGGCTGAAGCATCTAGTTTTTTTTGCATCTAGTTAGCACTGCATCTTATGGGATTACTAAAACTTATGGCCTAATATTTAATTGTAGACATTGTTAGTTTGTCACCACTGGGAATTACAGTAGACAGCTTTGAGACCTTGCATTGAGGGTACTCGTGAGATCGGAAACTTGCCTATTCCTCTCCAGACATCCGCATTTGGAGTGCCTAGCAACCTATAGCATTAAAAAATGAAGGTAGTCCATCAACATCTAATGCAATGACATGCATCTTCCAGTTTTGTCGTCAACTTTTTTAACACAAAATTAGGGCTTGCGTGATATCGAAATCAATTCCTCTACTGCATTCTTATTCATAGTTTCATTCAATGCTTGTAATTCCTCACTAATAAAGTAATAATTAAGTTTCATTCATTTTAGAAGAAGATTCTGGAAAAGTAATTTGAAACCAAACATTCCACATCTCTGCAATTGCACAAGTAAGGATTGCCTAACAGAGATGAACAAAGACTTGACGACAGATAGACGAGCTTTTACTCTTCCGTCAACACACCATACCTTGGTCCTCGACGAAGTGGATCAGAAGGCAAAGCGCACTTCTTAGGATGTAGTTCGAGTAGAGTAAGTCCCATCTAATTTGAGAGGCACCATGGGAGGGCACGATGAGCTTTGGGAAGGGGGGCAGTAGCCGAGCAGAGCACCTCCATGTCAACCATCACAATAGAACATGCCACGGAGCGCATCTGTGGGGAGGGGATAGTAGCAGACAGTGGCAGCACCGTCGGCGAGGATGAGCAAGGTGCAGCCGTCGTACCTGTGGAGGTTGGCGTCGGAGGAGATGAGGGAGAGGCGTGGGGTGTGGTGGTGAGCCTGCTGCAGCAAGAAAGGGAGGAGGAACGAGGGGTGTTGGGGCCATGGACGCAACCGACGGCGTACTTGAGGGGGTGCCATCGCGGGAGATGGGGGTGTGAAGGGGATGGCGAGGAGGACGGGGTGATGGTGATAGTAGGCGGAGGGACTGCAGCCGCAGAGGAGGCATGAGAGGCGTCGGTGGACGGCGACAACGGCGTGCTTGCCGAGGTCGGCCTCGGAGCAGACGGGTAAGGGGAGGAGGAGACGGCGAGGAGGAGGTGCTCGTCGTCGTGGTGGTGGTGGGCGGTGGGATGAGAGGAGCTGGGGTGGATGGCGCCGGCATCGGCCACCGTGACAGATCTCCAATCTTCCCGGCCGATGGTTCTTACGGTGGCTATTTCCTTTGGGTGGTCACAGGTGAGTTGTGGAGTAGACTGGATTGTTCGGGAGAGTTGGGGTTAGCTGCAAATGGATGACGGAGCAGCGGGGTCTTTTTGTAAAATTGCCACATAGTTCTTCACATGCGTTAGATGCAGATCCGACGATCGTAATCGAAGGATGGCAGGCACACCATCATCACCAACTCAGCTTTTTATAGGAGTAGAGACTAAAAGCACCAGGGCTGCTGAAGAAATTCCAGCTCCTGGAGAAACTGTCAGGGCAACCTCCAATGTTGTGCCTGAAGAAACTGAACAAGTCAGGGCAACTACATCAGCTGCACCTGAAGAAAATGAATCAACTTCATCCGCTCCTCCTGCAAAGTCATCATAGATGAAGAATATCAACCTTCCTTTTGCAACAGAAGCGAAGAAAACTAAAGTTGCGGAGAAGGCAGCTGTGAAGAAAAGGAAAGCATCAGCTACTACAGAGTCTTACACAAAAAAGTGAAGACTTTGTCGAGTTAATACACCAACCCCATTGATGTTGTTCCCATTTCAATTGTGCGCTCAAAGGATATTGTTCCCTTTGGTGAGGAATATTCATACGTGATGACATTGATGAAGATAATCCTTCTGCTGCTTCTTCGGAGTAGTTGGATGAAGAAATTTAAGTGGATGATATCCCTTCAACTTCACTGGTATCATCGCTCATGCCTCAATTCACAGCTGAAGAGCCCGACGTTGAAGAAATAGATGAAGAAGACGAGGATGTGGACATTGGATCTACAATGCCAGTTCTCAATGATGATTATTTGGAAAGACTTCACCTCAATTCACCCTTGACCACTCCTCTACAACAGATTCCTCAGTCCCAAGTTCAAACTGAATAAATTCATACGGGCTCTAAAGGACATTAAACATCACTTCATTCTATTCCTGAACAAGTTCCAGCTACTAATGCTGAAGAAATGGAGGCCAAGATTGCTGTTGATGAAACTGCCGCTGAAATTCCTCAGTCTGTGGCTCCAGAGGTTGTGCACCAAGAGGTTGTGAAGCATTCCACTGTAAATCTTCATCCCAAGCCACAAAATCCTCATACCAACAAGCAAAAGTTCAAGGCTGATGATTTCTTCGCTGAGCATCATTTCTTCACGGACTTCAATCCATATGACTCGGAAAGACTTCGGCGCAAGTGTTTCTGGACAACGAGACAGATGAACTTCTACTCCTCACCGCTATTTGATAAAGATAAGGTTTTTGAGCATCGTCAAATTCCTCACGTGTATATGGAGTGTTGTTCATGACGCTCGGCTTTTGAACTTCTGTGCTGACATCTGCGACTGGAATGAGGAACTCATTCTTCAATTCTACGCTACACTGCATCTCACTAGAAATGTGGAAGATGCAAATTCATGGGTACTCGACTGGATGTCTGAAAATACTCATTACAAAAGCACCGGCCTCTGAATTGCTTCATGTTGTCCCAGTCAGTCCTCCCATTGAAGGCGCCACACTCATTTATGAGGAACCTGAACTTTCAAACCACTTGATGCAAGTGCTGATGAAGCCATTGAAGCCTGACCAAGCTCCAAGGACCACATTCCTTGTGAAGGAATTGATATATGTGCCAAGGACAGTTTATCGCATATTGACCAAAACCCTTAGTCTGATCAAGGGCCACAACTCTGATGAAGAAGAAGTTTTTGGCATCATGAAGAATCTGTTGTTCAATATCATACATGACATTCCTATCAACTACCATGCTTTCTTCATGAGGACTTTGGCCAATGTTGCTCTATCACCTTTTGATTTGAAGCCTTATGCTCCATGAATCATGAAATTCATCAGACCAAGGTCTTCAATTCATTACCAGGCTGACTATCAAAATCATCTCAGCCATTTGCCACCTATTGAAGTCCTCAAAAGGACTATTTCCTCAGCTGGTGAGAAGGGCAAAGTTGTTGTTATTGATGAAGGCACTCATCCATTGGATGGACAGTTTCACAAAGCTGCATCTTATTCCATCAATGATGACTCTGCAACATAAGATTCTGCCGCAAAAGCTTCAAAGCAAAATCCTCAAGACACTGCTCCGCGTGTGATGACTGATCGTGAACTTCTCCTCAGTCTTCATTAGAAGGTCGATCGCAACCACAAGTGGGTCAAGTGTCTGTTTGGTGTAATTCTTCAGAACATGAAAGTCACACAAAATATTATGAAGAAGAATCACTACTATTTGCATGAAGTATTTGACCGCACCTGGGCTATTCTGTCTAATATTTATAGTGCTGCAAAAGGAGATGGAATTTCAATAGGACTTTGACTAGGCACAACCACCTTCGAAGAAATTCAAGAAGGTCAAAGTTCCTCGGCTGGTCGCGAGTTCATATTCTTCATCGAACGAGACGGATGAAGCTAAGGACTTGAACGACACCGTGGCAGGCCCTACTTCAACGGACGACCCCACCAACGCTGACCCTCATCCATCGACATCATGATGATATTCTTCAGGGGCGTTAGTCCTCATTTTTCATCCCTTTTGGTCATTCGATGACAAAGGGGGAGAAATTTGAGTTAGTCTTCAAGCGGGTCTATTATATGGGCGTTTTTTTGTTAAGTTACAACTCTTGCTCTTCTGAGGTGTTTGCTCTGATGAGTTGTAAACTTAAGTCCTATGGTGCTCTAACTCTTTTGAATTGCTTTTCTGCATGCTTATTCCTCAAGTACCTTAATGCACGCATGTTGAATTCGTCGGAGTCCATATTTCATCATGCATTTCAAATTCTTCATATCATATGTCAAATACGTGTATGAATTACAAGGTATAGGGGGAGATCTCCATGATATTACTCTACAATGCGCATTTGCTATCCAAAGCAAATTCCTCAAATATGCACATCTTCAGGGGGAGTTCTTCTATATCTTGCAATCAAATTCCTCAATATAAGTATTTACACTTCATATTTTTATCCCTGATGAAAACTTAACCTATTTGTCATCAATAACCAAAAGGGGGGTTGTAAGTGCATCTAGTGCATGAGGGAGTCCTGGATTAGGTGGTCTCCGGACAGCCGGACTATATCCTTTGGCCGGACTGTTGGACTATGAAGATACAAGATTGAAGACTTCGTCTCGTGTCCGGATGGGACTCTACTTGGCGTGGAAGGCAATCTAGGCAATACGGATATTTGTATCTCCTCCTTTGTAACCGACCTTGTGTAACCCTAACCCTTTCCGGTGTCTATATAAACCGGAGGGTTTTAGTCCGTAGGACAACATACAATCATACCATAGGCTAGCTTCTAGGGTTTAGCCTCTCTGATCTCGTGGTAGATCTACTCTTGTACTACCTATATTATCAATATTAATCAAGCAGGACGTATGGTTTTACCTCCATCAAGAGGGCCCGAACCTGGGTAAAACATCGTGTCCCCTGCCTCCTGTTACCATCCGCCTTAGACGCACTGTTCGGGACCCCCTACCCGAGATCCGCCGGTTTTGAGACCGACATTGGTGCTTTCATTGAGAGTTCCTCTGTGCTGTCGCCAGAAGGAAGGATGTCTCGTCTCGTCTTTAAAGACGGTACTACTGTTGGGGGAGCTTTGGCTATCGGCCAAACCCTCCGGCTAGGCGGGTTCATCATGACCGCCTGTTCGGCCGCCGCGCCGACGATGACTTCTCGGGTCATCGAAAACAGCCTCCATGTCAAATCGGCACTCGCCGAACAGATGGATCCAATGGAGCTCGCCTCCTTAAACGAGCTCTTGGATCGCATCGCCGCCTTGGGAGTCGCTACGGACTATGATCGGATTGGGCTTAAACCCAATCAAAGGGAGATTAACTCTCCACCGGTCACCCATCATATTGTAGTGGTGGAGGAACAATACGGCGACCTTTCCTCTATCTTGAGGACCAACTATGTACGGATTCCCGAGCTCTCCGAGCCGGACGCCCGTTCGCGGGAGGACAACATCCAATCCCTGAACTTAGAGTCAGGCAGCAAACCAGGATTATCGGGTAACACCCCGGAACCAGAACTTCCAAAATTGGAAACTCCTCGGCCCCTAGATCCCAGATCGGGTAAGGGATCGGATTCAATTCCACCCACCCACCCAAACATAAGCGATCTTTCCCACATCAGGCAAGAGCCCCAGGAAACAGTACATCACTATTGGGACAGATTCCTCCTTGCGATGAACAAGGTTGGGGACTGTCGCGAGGAAGACGCAATCTTATTTTTCTGCAATAATTGCACGGACAAGGGAATCCTTAACGCCACAAATCACCATGAGATAACATGCTTCGCTGACTTGGCGTCCATAGTACGAAAGTACTGTGCGATGGAAAGTGCCTGGAAAACCAAAACAAACTTTTGGGATAATCCGACCCTGAATACAAACCCAGTCCGAAATAAAAGGGTGCATTATCACAATACACCCAGGTCAACTACCAAAAAGCAAAAACCCTCTATAGGGCATGGAACCGTACTGGAGGGATGGCTCAACGGACCCTGCAAATTTCATAGCACAGCGGATATAATACCAACGCACAGCCTTAGAGCATGTTGGATACTCCGACAGGTGGCCAAAAGTGGTGAGGATCTTCTTATCCCAAATACCACAGAGCACCATCCCGTGGATAACAATACGGTGTTAACAGTGTTCGAGACCTTTGCATCAAATAATAGGCGCAAGCGAACACTCCGCAGCATGGCCGAAATCTACCACGTAGCAGCAATAAATCCATGGAGTGACACGGCTATTACCTTCAATGCCAGTGATGAACCTAAATTCTGAACAGCCCGAGCACCAGCCGCACTGGTCCTCAGTCCAATCGTGGACGGCTTTCGACTCACCAAAGTACTCATGGACGGCGGCAGCGGACTAAACCTCATCTATGAGGAAACTCTTCAAAAGATGGAAATAGACTGGAACTGCATCGAGCAAAGTAGCACAACCTTTAGAGGAATTATCCCCGGTCAGGAAGCACACTGTGCTGGGAAAATCACACTAGATGTGGTATTCGGCACGCCGGACAATTACAGGTCCAAAGAAATTACATTCCAAGTGGCCCCGTTCAGCAGTGGCTATCACGCTCTTTTAGGACGGGAGGCGTTTACAATCTTCCAAGCCGTACCCTATTACGGGTACATGAAGCTTAAAATGCCCGGGCCCAACGGAATCATCACTCTCGCCAGTGATCCGGACACAGCACTCTGCGCTGAAAACAAAACAGCCGCATTGGCCCTCAAGGCATTATCCGAAGCCCTCTCGACCGAGGAATTAACCACGCTACGCTCCACAGTGGACAGGGACGACGTGATACTCGACAAGAGATCCAAGTCCACCTCTTTTAAACCAGCGGATGAAATAGTCAAATTCCAAGTCCACCCAACGGACCCTACAAAAACAGCATCCATCGGGGCACAGTTAAACCCCGCTGTGGACGCCGCACTACGAGAGTTCCTGCGTGAAAATTGGGACATATTCGCCTGGCATCCCTCAGACATGCCAGGAATCCCACGCGGACTGGCCGAGCATAGCCTCAATATCCTAAAGGGATTCAAGCCGGTCAAGCAAGCTCTTCGGCGTTTCTCCGAACCTAAGAGGCAGACCATGGGAGAGGAACTAGCCAAGTTATTGGAGGCCGGATTCATCAGAGAAATAAAACATCCGGACTGGTTAGCAAACCTGGTGATGGTACCAAAGAAGGACAAATCCTGGCACCTTTGTGTCGATTTCAAAGACCTCAATAAAGCTTGCCCAAAGGATCCCTTCACCCTCCCACGCATCGATTAAATCACTGATGCTACTGCGGGACACGATTCATTGTGTTTCCTCGATGCATACTCCGGTTACCACCAAATCAAGATGGCGGAGTCCGACCAAGCCGCAACGGCATTCATCACACCATACGGTCCATTCTGTTTTAACACAATGCCTTCTGGGCTCAAAAACGTTGGTGCAACATATCAACGCATGATTCAGACATGTCTGGAGAAACAAATCGGCAAAACAGTAGAGGCATACGTAGACGACGTGGTCATCAAAACCAAACACGTCGACTCTTTGATAGACGACTTGAGGCTCACATTCGACAACCTCCGAACATATGATATCAAGCTCAATCCGGAAAAATGCGTTTTCAGCGTACTAGCCGGAAAGCTCCTGGGATTCATTGTCTCCAGTAGAGGTATTGAAGCTAATCCGGCCAAAATCTGAGCTTTGTCATAGTTGGCCACCCCAACAGACCTCAAACAAATCCAAAATTTAACTGGATGCGTGGCGGCTCTAAGCCGCTTTATCTCCCGCTTAGGAGAAAAGGCTTTACCCCTTTATTGCCTCCTTATGCGCACCGAACACTTCGAGTGGACGGACGCGGCCACAGCCGGATTGGAAGAAATAAAGGCCATTTTGGCAACCAACCCAATCCTGGCCGCGCCAAACATCGGCGAACCAATGCTATTGTACATTGCGGCAACTCATCAAGTTGTAAGCGCGGCGCTCGTTGTCGAACGGGAAGCGGACGGACACAAATTCCCTCTTCAAAAGCCGGTATACTATGTATCCACTGTCCTCACTCCATGCAAATCATGGTACCCGCATTACCAAAAGATAGCATATGCGGTATTCATGGCATCATGGAAACTGCGACACTACTTTCAAGAGTGTTCAATTACAGTAGCCTCGGAAGTGCCACTTAATGATATTATAAACACCCGCAACGCTACGAGCCGGATTGCCAAATGGGCCATTGAGCTCCTCCCGTTCGACATAACATACAAACCTCGACGAGCCATTAAATCCCAAGTATTGGCCGACTTTGTCGTCGAATGGACGGAGGCCGAACTCCCTAAAGAGTACGGCGCATACTTCAATTGGATCATGCACTTCGACGGTTCTAAAATGTTGGCCGGTCTAGGGGCTGGCGTTGTCCTGACGTCCCCAACCAGAGATACCGTTCGGTACGTACTGCAAATATTGTATACAAACTCCAACAATGCAGCCGAATACGAAGCTCTGTTGCATGGTCTTTGGATGGCAGTCTCCATGGGCATTCAACGCCTGGAGGTGCGTGGGGATTCAAACCTCGCAATATCCCAAATAAACGGAGACTTTGACGCCAAGGATTCGAAAATGGCGGCCTATCGAAACGCCGTCCTAAAAATGTTAGCTCGGTTCGAGGGGCTCGAATTTCACCATGTGGCTCGGGAAAACAATCAGGCGGCGGATATCCTCGCCCGCGTCGGTGCAAAACGTGATGCGGTCCCCCCCAACATATTTTTGAAAAGGTTGTTCAAGCCATCCGTAGTATGGGAAGGGGACACCGGTAACAACAGTCCGGACCCGGCCAAAATACCCGATACCGAACTCTCTGACACAATCGGAGGCTCCGCCACCGAAATAACACCTTCAGCCCACAAAATAATGGCCATTATTGCCCCGTGGATAGAACCATTCCTGGCCTACCTAACTAGACAGGAACTTCCGGAGGACCAAAATGAGGCACGCTGCATAGTGCGGCGATCCAAGGCCTACAAGGTCCATGAGGGAGAATTGTACAAAAAAAGCACTACCGGAGTCCTTCAAAGGTGCATCTCCGAAGAGGAAGGGCGGAATCTTTTGGCAGAAATTCACGCCGGACTCGGCGGTCATCACGCTGCAGCCCGGGCTCTTGTAAGCAAGGCCTTCCGTACATGATTCTATTGGCCAACGGCCCGGGCAGATGCACAGGAGTTGGTGCAACGTTGCGCCGGTTGCCAGCTCTTTGCAAATCAAAGCCACATGCCACCCACCGCCCCCCAAACAATCCCCATTACATGGCCCTTTGCGGTCTGGGGGCTTGACATGGTTGGACCCCTTAAAGGGGGAACCCACAAGAAAAAATACTTATTGGTCATGTTGGATAAATTCACCAAATGGATAGAGGACAAACCGGTTAAAACAGCCGAATCCGGACCGGTGATAGACTTCATATTCGGGGTTGTACACCGTTATGGCATCCCCCACAACATCATCACTAATAATGGCCCGAACTTCATGACCAACGAGGTAAAACTCTGGTGCAGCAAAATGGGCATCAAGCTCGATTATGCCTCAGTCTATCACCCACAAACCAACGGTCAAGTCGAGCGAGCAAACGGTCTTATAATGAGCGGCATTAAACCCAGATTAGTGCGTTCCTTAACGGAGTCTAACACGCACTGGGTAGAGGAGCTCGACTCTGTACTCTGGGGGCTACGGACCATGCCGAATCGTAGTACCGGATATACACCCTTCTTTATGGTGTACGGCGCAGAGGCAGTCTTGCCTTGTGACATAATTCATGACTCACCTAGAGTGCGCATGTACGAAGAAAGAGAAGCCGAGCTCGATCGGCAGGACGGTCTGGACACCTTGGAGGAGGAGCGCGGCGTAGCCAAAGCCCATTCCGCATTTTATCAGCAACAAGCTCGCAGATACCAAAGCAGAGAAGTACGGGCCAAAACTTATAACATTGGCGAACTAGTTCTATGCCTGTCGGATAAGAAAAAGAACAAGCTCGAGCCCAAATGGGAAGGTCCCTTCATTATTGACCAAGTTCTGACCAGTGGAGCGTAACGATTGCGGGATGCATCGACTAGTCGACTCGAGCCGAACCCATGGAACGTGGCCAGGCTCCGAAGATTCTACGCCTAGCACCAGACTCTATATTAGTCCCCTCCCTTTGTCCATTTTTCGCATATACATTATCTGTCTTGTTTTCCTTTCTTTCTTTCTTTTCTTTTCTTATTCCTCTAGGCCTTCAAGGGTCACCTTGTGCCTCGCTTGCACATTACAGATGCGCTAGCCGCACTCTTCATACCTGGGGGCTTCTTTCACAGAAGCTTAAATTATTTATCCGGGCTTCATGCCCAACACATGTGTTATACTTCCGCATGTACCTTTTTTCACCATTATATGCATCGATATGACTTAAGTTTTGCCAAGCTGGGTTGCCTGGCTCTTGTATTTATGCCCCACGTTCCCGTTAATTCAGCTAGGGCATAAGGGGAGCACCTCTGCGATTGTTACTGCCGGGTCAGTCGGATGTGTACCTCAGACTGGGTGAAGCCGAAAGCTAGCGTTCTTAAGGGAATATTCGGTCGGTGAACAAAAGATGATTTTTATTTTTTCCTATCTGCCCCTAGATGTTTTTCCTGCGTTTCCTATCGCAGTCCGGACATGCACTTTAGGGCATGCTTACCCAGGGAAAGGAACCCTTAACGGAACTATTCTCCCTGGAAGATGTTTCTTACTACCCATGTAATATAACATAACTAGTTGGGCACTTGTCTGATAAAGCACTAATGACCCCTACGCCTGGTCTCCACGCATACCCCGGTTCTTATATAACTGAGGGGTATTCGGATACACTCCGGACTATTGGGCCCGGAGGCTGAAGCGAAAAGGTCCGCAACGACAAATGATCTACAATCCGGCTAGAAGGCATTATACATGTCACTTCAATTACATAGTCATGCAGACTGACTAAATTCTTCTTCTATACCATCCAATAGGCGGTCTAGCTTACAATCCTGTTGGGAATACTTTGCGGCTAATTCTACTTGCCCATAAACTAAGCTAACGGGGATCTCTTTTCCGTCGGGCCCCACAGGTCCGACCTCGGCCATGTGATTTGGGTCTGCTTTGGTATACCGCGTCTTCACCATGGCCCAGGCTTCTCTGGCACCCTGTCGGCAGGCTGATATCTTCCATAATCGAAAGCGCCGCCGTGCTCCTTTGAGATTCTCCGCAAGCTCTGCAACGCCCTCTGGCAGGGAGACGGACGGCCATAAGGCCTGGGCAACACCCTGCATCACCTGCCGCACTTGTTCGTGCAGATGTGACAGCTCGGCAGAAGATCACCCACAGACCCGGGCATTTCCTTCGCGGGACGACCCGTCAGCATACCTACAGACATAACGTTGTTAGTTGGCTTCTTCTCTGAATACCTTTAAAAGGATTTGTTCAAGCACTTACTGAAAATGCCGCGCCGAAGCCTCTTATTCTCCTTCTCGGAGTCTGCAAGCTGGCCCCGAACGTCTTTTAGTTCCATGTTCAGCTTTATATTGGCGTCTTGGAGATTGTTTTTCTCCCGCCTAACCTCAGTCAGCACGCATTTGCCAGCCTCTAGCTGCCGCATAACATGCTGGTCCCCCGGATTTTCTCCGGATTCATCTGCAAAATCTATTGTTAGATCTGCAACCACACCGCACACTATATGGTAACCATCATTCTTTAAAATAAATGTTACCAGCGGGATGCTTTTTCTGTTCCTGCAATGCAACAACAACGACCCGCAGTTGGGTCTTGCATTTCTCCAGCTCCTGGGATAGCCTAGTATTCTTCTCTGTAAGAACCTGCACAATAAAGATGATCCTTAAATCAGTTCTGCTAACTGTTTCAAGTCTCAGGGGCTACTGATACATATAAATCGTCAGATTCACTCACCCGTACATCCTTTACATACTGATCCGTGGCTCTGGCTAGACCATCTTGAGCAGCACGGAGGTACGCCTCTCCAGAATTGAAGGCATCAAACGCCTCTGGTGAGAAACAAGCGTCACGGAGTACGGCCCGACGGCGCCTATGATTCATGGCGCTCTCCACTTCTGAGTTTGTAGAGGATAATCTATCTGCATCCTCTGTAGGGGGATTATCCGGCGCCTGCCCCATATCGGCTTCTGCCTCCATGTCCGGTACTGGCGCCCGACTGGTGGAAGCGTGATCGGCAACATCGCCGGACATATTCCGGCGAGCGTTTTTTCTGTTAAAGAGACACGGGCGTCATTACATTTCAAGAAAGACGACAACCACGGAGCGGGGTTTGTTATACCTTTGCACCGGTGTCTCCGTCCTGACCGCCTTCCTTTTTGGCCTACCCGACCTCGGTGCCTCCTGTTGGCGCATTGTTGCGGGTTCGGCAGGGCATCTCGAATGCCTTCCCTGAAAAGATGCCATGTGTGTATGGTTGGTGAAGTGCCTAAAAGGGGATCCTAGTTTTGGAGCTGGGATTTTTGGTTTTTCTTACTTGCGATGCAGGGAGCAGTCCGGGATAGTCGGCCGTAATGGCCACCATGGCATCGTCGCAGCTTAACTGATAGAACTGCCGGTCTATCAGCTCCACAAATATAACCGAATCTTCTTCAAGTCCGGAGTCGAGGGCCCGGTCAGGGTCCTCTGGTTGTGGAGAAGGGCTGCTGACCTCCTTTATGGCTTTTCGCAGTTCCTGCCACAAACTAGCAAGGTGAATACTTACGACAAAGAGTGCGGGAAAAATGGGAGCAGGGAGATATAACTTACCCAGCTTGGAGGATTGTACATGGAGAATCCGTCCCGTGGCTTGATGTAGGTGAACTCCTCTCCCTCACCCTTGAACAATTCGGACAGAATCTTCGCTAAAGTGGCAGCATTGTCCGGACCCTTACGACCGCAGCGGGTGGCATCATCCGCCCCGTTATAACGCCACAAGGGGTGACCTCGGTATTGAAGTGGTTGCACTCCCCGCATTATGCAAATCGACATAACTTCGATCATTGTCAATCCTGATTGAGCCATTGCTTTGATCCGGTTCATCGGATAGAGGACTTCTCTGTTGTCTTCCACCTGGGGGCTCCGTGGGCGCCAACTTCGGCGCTTCTTCAGTGGAGCATTGTTGAACTCAGGAAGACCCCGCCGAATAGGGTCCAGAAGGGGAACGTCCTCCATATAAAACCATTCTGAAGGCCAGTCTTCGGACGACTTCTTCAGGGTACCGGACGGGTGTCCGGTATCGGCGATGCGCCATATTTCGGCTCCGCCCACTTGATAAAGTGATCTCCCCTGTATGCAAGGGACGAGGCAGAATAGCCTTTTCCACAGCTCGAAGTGAGCCTCACAGCCCAGGAACAACTCGCAGAGAGCAACATAGCCAGTGATGTGTAGAATGGAGGCAGGGGTGAGATTGTGTAATTGGAGGTCGTAGACTCCAGGAGCCCGCGTAGGAACGGATGAATTGGAAATCCGAGTCCCCTTAGTAGATAAGGAACAAGGCAAACCCGTTCCCCCATAGAGGGACAGGGAAAGCTCTCCGCTTGCTCCCCACCATTGTAGGTGGCAAGCCCAGCTCGAACGGGCACCATATACGCCGGAGGGAGAAATCCCTTAGTCTGCAGTTTGACTAATCGACTGTGCGGGACTGAACACCTCTCTTAATCACCGGGCTTAGGGCTACGGGGGCGGGAGGAGGAGCTGCGAAGGTCGGCCATGCTGGAATGGATCTTTCCGAAACGCGCTCTGATGGATTCTCGCTGGGGGGAGGATGGTATGGATCGGATCTAAGAATCCCCATCCCTTTAATAGACAATTTATTTATCTGGCTAGGGGGGCGAATGTAAAAACACCCTGGCGCCTCGTATTCATTCGACGCATGGGAGATAGCCCTTATTGGGCACAGAAGCCAAGAGGTTCAAAATTTATGGAGTCGGACACTACTTACGAACACTTGAAGATTGGAGAAGAACCCGCCTTGCAATGCCAAATACAACACTGCGTGCCGGACTCATCGTCATTGAAGCCTGGTTCGGGGGCTACTAAGGGAGTCCTGGATTAGGGGGTCTCCGGACAGCCGGACTATATCCTTTGGCCGGACTGTTGGACTATGAAGATACAAGATTGAAGACTTCGTCTCGTGTCCGGATGGGACTCTACTTGGCGTGGAAGGCAAGCTAGGCAATACAGATATGTGTATCTCCTCCTTTGTAACCGACCTTGTGTAACCCTAACCCTTTCCGGTGTCTATATAAACCGGAGGGTTTTAGTCCGTACGACAACATACAATCATACCATAGGCTAGCTTCTAGGGTTTAGCCTCTCTGATCTCGTGGTAGATCTACTCTTGTACTACCTATATTATCAATATTAATCAAGCAGGACATAGGGTTTTACCTCCATCAAGAGGGCCCGAACCTGGGTAAAACATCGTGTCCCTTGCCTCCTGTTACCATCCGCCTTAGACACACAGTTCGGGACCCCCTACCCGAGATCCGCCGTTTTTGACACCGACAGTGCCCCTTAGTGATTTTGGTGTATTGAAGACTTATAGGTTAAGGGACTTATGTGTTTGTGAGTGTAAACAGATTCTATAAGTCTATGAGGAGTTTGATATTTATGATGAAAGTCGACCCCTAAAAATGAATGTCTTCAGTTGAAGACTTTGAAACTGAGGAAATTGGTGTGACCTTAAAGACTTTGATATTCATGCGAGGATTATGAAGTGTGAAGACTTTTGTTTTCGTAGTTTCATTTTATCTTTCTTGAGTCATAGGAAACATCGTACTATTAAAGGGGGTCGAGGTAAACCTAAGGAAAAGTTTCCAAGTAATGCTCATCTTAGAATCCTACACCTATCCAATCCTTTCGAGTGAAGCCATTGGAAATCTCATACAGTTCAGTCAATTTCTTCAGTGACAGAGATGAAGTTCTTCTGGCCTCTGAGGAATTTGTTCTGACTGAGGAGTAGGAATTCGCCAGTGTGGATTGCCTACAAGTGAGGAACATGATAGCCCTGAGGAATTTGATACTCAAATTTCCGACCGTTTCTGTGCTATACGCCAGCTGTCCCAAAATATCTACCCACCTAATGGTCATATCATTGAAGGGCATTTATGTCTTATCATGTCGGGCTGCTCCCTAGGCTATAAATAGCCACCCCCTACAACCACTAGTTGGTTGGCTGCTCCAAGAGAAACTAACACTTGTCATTGAGAGCATCCCATCCTCCGAGGACTTTGAGAGAAAATCATCAAGTGAGGAAAACCCAAACCCAAAACACCTACAAACCCAAAGTGATTGAGCATCACTGAAGAGATTGTTCCTGTGTGGAACCGATGCTTGTTACCTTTGAGGACTATGCATCCTTCAAGCGTTTAGGCGTCATGGTCTAGAGCATCCAAGAGGAATTGTGGATCTCCGAGTGACCGAGTCTGTGAAGGTTTGGAAGTCACCTGAAAACTTACCACGAGTGATTGGGAGAGGTCTGTGTGATCTTATCTCAAGGAGAATACGGTGAGGATTGTGTGTCCGGGACTGTGTGTTCTCAGGTTTAAATACCTAGCCGCTCCAACCAGACGTATGTCTGTCACAGCAGTTGGAACTGGTCTACCAAATCATCGTCTTCACCAAGCTACTGGTTCTATTTCCTCAACCCTTTCATTTCCTCATTCATGTGTTGATGAAATTGATCATTACTGTTTGAAGACTTTGACTGAAGACTTTCTCAATTTCCTCAATCCAAATTCTTCAGTCACTTAGTCTTCAGCCTAGTTATCCTGTTTACACGCTACTTGTGCTTTGTGTATGTTTCATTTCATCATAATGACTATGCTACTGCTTTGTTATGCATGCACCTGAGTACTTATCCACTGCTTGTAGTTCGTGACTTAGGAAATTCCTCAAGTTGAATTTCCTCAGTGATGAATTTGTAAAAATCGCCTATTCACCCCCTCTAGTCGATATAACGCACTTTCAGGTGGAATCAAGACGTACACATTTTTTCTTGCACCCTCATTCCTTTCCCGCGTCGATGGAGTTTGCTCCTCTGTTTTTCTATGCATAGCTCCTAAAGGCCCCAAGCGGTAGTACTGCTTGTTAGCGGTAGTACTGCTGTCTAGTACTGCGTGTAGTACCACTGCTTCTGGGGACTCAGCCTTTTGTGTCGGGTTGCATAGCAGTCAAACTATAGTACTGCTTATAAGCGGTAGTACTGCCCGCCCACTACCACTCTACTTCCGCTTCCTTTTGGATCCATCATGCTCTTGGTGGTGGTAGGGCGGTGTGATGGGTGCGCGGCACTACGGCTTGTAAACCATATTACCGCTCTCTTGAGCGGTAGTACCGCTGCAGTGGTACTGCCACAATCCCCTGTTCCTGCCCTGCCTCTGTGGACTCCGGAGCTGCAACCCAAGCGGTAGTATAGCCCCGGCAGCACTACCGACTCGTGTCTCCGTGCCATCGCACAACTCTGTGAGTACTTCCGCCCGAGCGATAGTACCGCTCTCTGGAGCAGTAGTACCGCTTGTATGTGGGCTGTGAGCAAGGAAACGGTTGGATCTCTTCCCACTATAAATAGGGGGTCTTCTTTCCCAGGAAGGCTTGCCTCTTCCTCTCCCAAACTTCATTGTTTCTCAAAGCCCCATTTTCGCCCGATCTCTCTCCCTAGCCAACAAAACTTGTTGATTATCTAGGGTTTGGTTGAGAGGGTCCCGATATACACTTCCACCAAGAGAAAGTTGATTCCCCCACTAATCCCTTGTGTTTCTTGTTACTCTTGGGTGTTTGAGCACCCTAGACGGTTGAGGTCACCTTGGAGCCACAATCTATTGTGGTGAAGACTCGTGGTGGTGTTGGGAGCCTCCAATTCGGTTGTGGAGATTGCCTCAACCTTGTTTGTAAAGGTTTGGTCGATGCTTTCAAGAGCACCACTAGTGAAATCACGACATCTTGCATTGTGCAAGGACGTGAGGAGAACACGGTGGCGATGACCCACAAGTGTAGGGGATCTATTGTAGCCTTTTCTATAAGTAAGAGTGTCGAACCCAACGAGGAGCAGAAGGAAATGATAAGCAGTTTTCAGTAAGGTATTCTCTGCAAGCACTGAAATTATCAGTAACAGATAGTTTTGTGATAAGGTAATCTGTAACGAGTAGCAAGTAATAAAAGTAAATAAGGTGCAGCAAGATGGCCCAATCCTTTTTGTAGCAAAGGACAAGCCTGGACAAACTCTTATATGAAGGAAAGCGCTCCCGAGGACACATGGGAATTATCGTCAAGCTAGTTTTCATCACGTTCATATGATTTGCGTTCGGTACTTTGATAATTTGATATGTGGGTGGACCGGTGCTTGGGTACTGTCCTTACTTGGACAAGCATCCCACTTATGATTAACCCCCATTGCAAGCATCCGCACCTACAATAGAAGTATTAAGGTAAACCTAACCATAGCATGAAACATATGGATCCAAATCAGCCCCTTACGAAGCAACGCATAAACTAGGGTTTAAGCTTCTGTCACTCTAGCAACCCATCATCTACTTATTACTTCCCAATGCCTCCCTCTAGGCCCAAATAATAGTGAAGTGTCATGTAGTCGACGTTCACATGACACCACTAGAGGGATGACAACATACATCTCATCAAAATATCGAACGAATACCAATTCACATGACTACTTATAGCAAGACTTCTCCCATGTCCTCAGGGACAAACGTAACTACTCACAAAGCATATTCATGTTCATAATCTGAGGGGTATTAATATGCATAATGGATCTGAACATATGATCTTCCACCAAGTAAACCAACTAGCATCAACTACAAGGAGTAATCAACACTACTAACAACCCACAGGTACCAATCTGAGGTTTGGATACAAGAGATGAACTAGGTTTGAGATGAGATGGTGCTGGTGAAGATGTTGATGGAGATTGACCCCCTCCCGATGAGAGGATCATTGGTGATGACGATGGTGATGATTTCCCCCTCCCAGAGGAAAGTTTCCCCGGCAGAACAGCTCTGCCGGAGCCCTAGATTGGTTCCGCCTCGTGGCAGCGGAGTTTTGTCCCGTGAGCTGACTTATGATTTTTTCCTCGACGAAAGACCTCATATAGCAGAAGATGGGCATCGGAGGGCCACCAGGGGGGCCCACGAGGTAGGGGGCATGCCTAGGGGGTAGGGCGCCCCCCACCCTCGTGGCCAGGGTGTGGCCCCCCTCTGGAACTTTCTACGCTCAGTATTTTTTATTAATTCCAAAAATGACTTCCATGAAGTTTCAGGACTTTTGGAGCTATGCAGAATAGGTCTCTAATATTTTCTCCTTTTCCAGCCCAGAATCCGAGCTGTCGGCATTCCCCCTCTTCATGTAAACCTTGTAAAATAAGAGAGAATAGGCATAAGTATTGTGACATAATGTGTAATAATAGCCCATAATGCAATAAATATCGATATAAAAGCATGATGCAAAATGGATGTATCAACTCCCCCAAGCTTAGACCTCGCTTGTCCTCAAGAGAAAGCCGAAATTGAAAATATGTCCCCATGTTTAGAGATAGAGGTGTCGATAAAATAAAATACGGACATGAGGGCATCATGATCATTCTTAGAACCGCAACATATATATATATATATATTGTCATTTAATCTCTTACGCTAAAGTAACAATTCAATCACAATTTCAAGTATGAATCATAAACTTCATTGAGAACTAACAAACTCTAATCTCAGTCATTGAGGCAATTGCAATTTATCATAACATAGGAAAGAGTCAATATAAGAGCTTTTCAGCAAGTCCACATACTCAACCATCTTTTAGTCTTTCATAATTTCTAACACTCACACGATATTTATGGTTATGAAGTTTTAATCGGACACAGAGAAAGATAGGGGCTTATAGTTTTGCCTCCCAACGTTTCACCTCAAGGGTAATGTCAACAATAATAGTTCATGAAAACTCACATCCAATTAGCTATATATATCTGGATCTTTCCAACACATTGTGCTTGCCAAAGGATAAAATGTAAAAAGGAAAGGTAAATATCACCATGACTCTTTGCATGAAGTATAAGATAAGAATAAAAGATAGGCCCTTCGCAGAGGGAAGCAGAGGTTGTCATGCGCTTTTATGGTTGGATGCAAAAAATCTTAATGCAAAAGAACGTCACTTTATATTGCCACTTGTGATATGGACCTTTATTATGAAGTCCGTCGCTTTTATTTCTTCCATATCACAAGATCGTATAAAGCTTATTTTCTCCGCACTAATAAATCATACATATTTAGAGAGCAATTTTTATTGCGTGCACCGATGACAACTTACTTTAAGGATCTTACTCAATCCATAGGTAGGTATGGTGGACTCTCATGGCAAAAACTTGTTTAGGGATATTTGGAAGCACAAGTAGTATCTCTACTTGGTGCGAAGAAATTGGCTAGCAAGAGAGCGAAAGGCAAGCTCAACATGTTAGATAATCCATGACAATATAATTTATCTTAGATGTAAGAAAACATAACCCATTACGTTGTCTTCCTTGTCCAACGTCAACTCTTTAGCATATCATACTTTAATAAGTGCTCACAATTATAAAAGATGTCCAAGATAGTATATTTATATGTGAACCTCTCTTTCTTTATTACTTCCTATTAATTGCAACGATGACCCAAACTATGTTTGTCAACTCTCAACAACTTTTATTCATCTTACTCTTTATATGTGGGCTCATTACTCTCCATAAGATCCATATGATCTCGTTATTTCTTTCTATTTCTTCTATTTTATTTTATTCCATCTAGATCATAGCAAAATAATCAAGCCCTTGACTCAACACAAATCTTTATTATATATAGCTCGGACTCGATTACATAGAAAGATCATAAAGCAAAACTCACAACTAGATCATACTAAAACTTTATTCTACTAGATCAAGATATTATCAAAAGGATCGAACTAAGAAAAACGGTAAAGATAAAAGTGATGTTGATACGATACCGGGGCACTCCACCAAGCTTGGCCGTTGCCAAGGGGAGTGCCCATACCCATGTGTTTATGTTTCCTTCCTCGTAGGTGGTGATGATGGAGTTGTTGATGATGTAGGCTTGTCATCCATCTTCCAAGGCATAGGCTCACCATCATAGAAGGATGATCGAGTCTCCGGGATCCTCAAATCTACAACCAAACTCATCATCTTGAATCTATATTCATACTCACAGTTTTGGTTTTGCAGGTCATAGATCTGGGCTTGGAGGCGCTCGATTTTCTCATGAAGCTTGAAGATGGCCTCCCCAATGTCTTTGGCATCTAGCTTGTGGTTGTTGGTGAACTCCGTGATCATTATGTGATTGGAGTAGAGTCCACGCTCCACCATCTCCTGACACTTGAAAACTTGTTGCTCCATTGCCTCGAGCCTTGTCTCCACGCTTCCGGTCTGATACGTCTCCAACGTATCTATAATTTTTGATTGTTCCATGCTATTATATTATCTGTTTTGGATGTTTATGGGCTTTATTATACACTTTTATATTATTTTTGGGACTAACCTATTAACCTAGATCCCAGTGCCAGTTTCTGTTTTTTTCTTGTTTTAGAGTATCGCAGAAAAGGAAAATCAAACGGAGTCCAATTGACCTGAAACTTCACGGAACTTATTTTTGGAAGGAAAGCAACCCGGGAGACTTGGAGTCCACGTCAAGGAAGCTTCAAGGAAGCCACGAGGTAGGGGGCGCGCCCACCCCCTAGGCGCACCCTCCACCCTCGTGGGCCCCTCGTGGCTCCCCTGACACACTTCTTCCGCCTATATATCTCCATATACCCTAAAACGATCGGGGAACACAACAGATCAGGAGTTTCGCCGCCAGAAGCCTCCATAGCCACCGAAAACCAATCTAGACCTGTTTCGGCACCCTGCCGGAGGGGGAATCCTTCTTCGGTGGCCATCTTCATCATCCTGGTGCTCTCCATGACGAGGAGGGAGTAGTTCTCCCTCGGGGCTAAGGGTATGTACTAGTAGCTATGTGTTTGATCTTTCTCTCTCTCTCTCGTGTTCTTGAGGTGATACGATCTTGATGTATCGCGAGCTTTGCTATTATATTTGGATCCTATGATGTTTCTTCCCCCCTCTACTCTATTGTAATGGATCGAGTTTCCCCTTTGAAGTTATCTTATCAGATTGAGTCTTTAAAGATTTGAGAACACTTGATGTATGTCTTGCCGTGCATATCTATGGTGACAATGGGATATCACGTGATTCACTTGATGTATGTTTTGGTGATCAACTTGCGGGTTCCTCCCATGAACCTATGCATAGGGGTTAGCACACGTTTTCGTCGTGATTCTCCGGTAGAAACTTTGGGGTACTCTTTGAGGTTCTATGTGTTGGTTGAATAGATGAATCTGAGATTGTGTGATGCATATCGTATAATCATACCCACGGATACTTGAGGTGACATTGGAGTATCTGGGTGACATTAGGGTTTTGGTTGATTTGTGTCTTAAGGTGTTATTCTAGTACAAACTCTAGGGCTGTTTGTGACAATTATAGGAATATCCCAACGGATTGATTGGAAAGAATAACTTTGAGGTGGTTTCGTACCCTACCATAATCTCTTCGTTTGTTCTCCACTATTAGTGACTTTGGAGTGACTCTTTGTTGCATGTTGAGGGATAGTTATATGATCCAATTATGTTATTATTGTTGAGAGAACTTGCACTAGTGAAAGTATGAACCCTAGGCCTTGTTTCAACGCATTGCAATACCGTTTACGCTCACTTTTATCATTAGTTACCTTGCTGTTTTTTATATTTTCAGATTACAAAAACCTTTATCTACCATCCATATACCACTTGTATCACCATCTCTTCGCCGAACTAGTGCACCTACACAATTTACCATTGTATTGGGTGTGTTGGGGACACAAGAGACTCTTTGTTATTTGGTTGCAGGGTTGCTTGAGAGAGACCATCTTCATCCTACGCCTCCTACAGATTGATAAACCTTAGGTCATCCACATGAGGGAAATTTGCTACTGTCCTACAAACCTCTGCACTTGGAGGCCCAACAACGTCTACAAGAAGAAGGTTGTGTAGTAGACATCACGGTCCTCCTTGGTCCCTCCACATCACGGATGTGCAGAAAACCCTCACGCATCTCAATGATTTGAGGGTGTTGCAGCACCTCCGCGAGGTAGGAGTTGATGACCTTCTCGAAGAACTTGTCCTTGGGGGCACTTGAAGAAGCCATGGAGATCTAGATCTACCAGAAAAATAGCTCGAAACAAAGACAGGAGATATTTGCATGATAGGGTGGTCAAAACCTTCGGAAGATTATATAATGAATTTTTACCGACCAAAAGAAGTATCATGCAAGAAAACGGAGTCCGGAAAGCGCATGAGGTGCCCACGAGGCAGGGGGCGCGCCCAGGGGGGTAGGGCGCGCCCTCCACCCTCGTGGAAGCCTTGTGTCCTTTCCAGTCTGCTTCTTATTTTCCTATTTTCTTAAATATTCCAAAACGGAGAAAAATTGCCATTAGAACTGTTTTGGAGTCGGTTTACTTACCATACCACATACCTATTCCTTTTCGAAGTCTGAAACATTCCGGAAAGTGTCCCTTATGTATTCCTCCGGGGTTACGGTTTCAATAACATTAGTTTCAACATTTATAGGATTACCTAAGATATAATGTTTGATTCTTGGACCGTTCACCACCTTCGCAATTGTGCCTTCGAAGTTATTGATTTTTATGGCACCGGAATGATAGACCTCCTCAATGACATAAGGACCTTCCCATTTAGAGAGAATTTTGCCTGCAAAAAATCTTAAACGAGAGTTGTATAGCAATACATAATCACCTACATTAAAATCACGCTTTTGTATCCTTTTGCCATGCCATCTTTTAACTTTTTCTTTAAACAGCTTGGCATTTTCATAGGCATGGGTTCTCCATTCATCAAGTGAGCTAATGTCAAATAACCTCTTCTCACCGGCAAGTTTGAAGTCATAATTGAGCTCTTTAATGGCCCAATATGCCTTATGTTCTAGTTCAAGAGGTAAGTGACATGCTTTACCATGAACCATTTTATACGGAGACATACCCATAGGATTTTTGTATGCAGTTCTATAAGCCCATAATGCATCATAAAGTTTCTTGGACCAATTCTTTCTAGATCTATTAACAGTCTTTTGCAAAATTAATTTAAGCTCTCTATTACTTAATTCTACTTGGCCACTAGACTGTGGGTGATAAGGGGATGCAATTCTATGATTAACATCATACTTAGCAAGCATTTTACGAAAGGCACCATGAATAAAATGTGAGCCAGCATCAGTCATTAAATATCTAGGGACTCCAAACCTCAGAAAAATAACTTCTTTAGGCATCTTAATAGAGGTGTTATGATCAGCACTACTAGTTGGAATAGCTTCTACCCACTTAGTAACATAATCAACGGCAACTAAAATATGTTTATACCCATTAGAGGAAGGAAAAGGTCCCATATAATCAAAGCCCCAAACATCAAATGGTTCAATAATGAGTGAATAATTCATAGACATTTCTTGATGTCTACTAATATTACCAATTCTTTGACATTCATCACAAGATAAGACAAACTTACGGGCATCCTTGGAGAGAGTAGGCCAATAAAAACCGGATCGCAATACTGATACGTCTCCGTCATATCTACTTTTCCAAACACTTTTGCCCTTGTTTTGGACTCTAACTTGCATGATTTGAATGGAACTAACCCAGACTGACGCTCTTTTCAACAGAATTGCCATGGTGTTATTTTTTTGCAGAAATAAAAGTTCTTGGAATGACCTGAAAATCAACGGAGAATTATTTTGGAATATATAAAAAATACTGGAAGGAAGATCCATGTCAGGGGGGCACCACCTGTCCACGAGGGTGGGGGCGCGCCCTGCCCCCCTGGGCACGCCCCCTGCCTCGTGGGCCCCCTGATGCTCCACCGACCTCAACCCTGACTCCATATATTCACTTTCGGGGAGAAAAAAACCAGGGATAAGGATTCATCGCGTTTTACGATATAGAGCCGCCGCCAAGCCCTAAACTCTCTTGGGAGGGCTGATCTGGAGTCCGTTCGGGGCTCCGGAGAGGGGAATCCGTCGCCATCGTCATCATCAACCTTCCTCCATCACCAATTTCATGATGCTCACTGTCGTGCGTGAGTAATTCCATCATAGGCTTGCTGGATGGTGATGGGTTGGATGAAATTTATCATGTAATCGAGTTAGTTTTGTTAGGGTTTCATCCCTAGTATCCACTATGTTCTGAGATTGATGTTGCTATGACTTAGCTATGCTTAATGCTTGTCACTAGGGCCCAAGTGCCATGATTTCAGATCTGAACCTATTATGTTTTCATCAATATATGAGAGTTCTTGATCCTATCTTGCAAGTCTATAGTCACCTACTATGTGTTATGATCCGGCAACCCCGAAGTAACAATAATCGGGACCACTCCCGGTGATGACCGTAGTTTGAGGAGTTCATGTATTCACTATGTGTTAATGCTTTGTTCTGGTACTCTATTAAAAAGGAGGCCTTAATATCCCTTAGTTTCCAATAGGACCCCGCTGCCATGGGAGGGTAGGCCAAAAGATGTCATGCAAGTTCTTTTCCATAAGCACGTATGACTATATTCGGAATACATGCCTACATTACATTGATGAATTGAAGCTAGTTCCGTGTCACCCTAGGTTATGACTGTTACATGATCGATTGCATCCGGCATAATTCTCCATCACATATCCATTGCCCACGAGCTTTCCATATATTGTTCTTCGCTTATTTACTTTTCCATTGCTATTGTTATCATCACTACAAAAAACCAAAAATATTACTTTTACTACCGTTACCTTTTGCTACCGTTACTACTACTATCATATTACTTTGCTACTAAACACTTTGCTGCAGATATTAAGTTCCCAGGTGTGGTTGAATTGACAACTCAGCTGCTAATACTTGATAATATTCTTTGGCTCCCCTCGTGTCGAATCAATAAATTTGGGTTGAATACTCTACCGTCGAAAACTGTTGCGATCCCCTATACTTGTGGGTTATCAAGACTATTTTCTGGCACCGTTATCGGGGAGCATAGCTCTATTCTTTGAGTCACTTGGGATTTATATCTGCTTATCACTATGAAGAACTTGAAAGATGCTAAAACAAAAATTTATCCCTCAACTACGAGGGGAGGTAAGGAACTGCCATCTAGCTCTGCACTTGATTCACCTTCTGTTTTGAGTAAGCTTGCGACACGTAGACCTGCTTCTGCTATTAACTCTGATATATCGCATGTTATTGATGATGCCACTTCTGCTATGCATGATACTTATGATGAAACTACTTCCATGCTTGATACTACTGTGCCACTTGGTGAATTTCTTGATGAACAACTTGCTAGGGCTAGAGAGAATGAAATTATTGAAACTGATAATATTGATGAAAGTGATGATGAAGATTCTCCCCTAGATATGAATTGCCTATTGTTCCTGAGGGTTATGTTATGGATGAAGAAACTACTAGAGACTTTCTTGCTTGCAGTGATAGAAGTGGTCTTAAGAAACTTTTAGTTAAGCTGAAACAAAAAAATATGAATGCTAAAATGAAATATGATCCTGCTTATGCTACTTCACCTATCTTTGTTACCGATAAGGATTATGATTTCTATGTTGATCCTGAGATAATTACGTTAGTTGAATCTTATCCTTTCTATGGCTATGAATCTGAAATTGTTGGGGCCCATCTTACGAAACTAAATGATATAGCCACCCTGTTCACTAATGATGAGAAAACTCGCTATTATTATATCCTTACATTATTTCCGTTCTCATTAAAGGGTGATGCTAAGATATGGTTTAATTCTCTTGACCATGGTTGTGTGCGTAGTCCCCCAAGATATGATTTATTACTTCTCTGCTAAATATCTCCCTGCTCATAAGAAACAAGCTGCTTTAAGGGAAATATATAATTTTGTGCAAATTGAAGAAGAGAGTCTCCCACAAACTTGGGGGAGGCTTCTCCAATTACTTAATGCTTTGCCTGATCATCCTCTTAAGAAAAATGAAATGCTTGATATCTTTTATAATGGACTAACTGATGCTTCCCAAGACCACCTGGATAGTTGTTCTGGTTGTATTTTCAAGGAAAGAACACCAGATGAAGCTGAAATTCTATTGAATAATATGTTGACTAATGAAAATAATTGGACACTTCCTGATCCAATTCCTGATCCAATTCCTGAACCAACTCCGAAGAAAAGGGGTATTCTATTTCTCAGTCCTGAAGATATGCAAGAGGCAAAGAAATATATGAAAGAAAAAGGTATTAAAGCTGAAGATGTTAAGAATTTACCTCCTATTGAAGAAATACATGTTCTTAATTTACCGCCTGTTGAAGAAATACATGGTTTTAATCCATCACCTATTGAAGAAATACATGGTCTTGATAACCCGACACAGGTAGTAAAGGTAAATTCTCTCTATAGATATGATAAAGCTGAAATCCCATTTACTAAGTTTGCTAGCCCATGCTTGGATGAGTTTGATGACTGAGGGAGTCCTGGATTAGGGGGTCTCCGGATAGCCGGACTATATCCTTTGGCCAGACTGTTGGACTATGAAGGTACAAGATTGAAGACTTCGTCTCGTGTTCGGATGGGACTCTACTTGGTGTGGAAGGCAAGCTAGGCAATACGGATATGTATATCTCCTCCTTTGTAACCGACCTTGTGTAAACCTAGCCCTTTCTGGTGTATATATAAACCGGAGGGTTTTAGTCCGTAGAACAACATACAATCATACCATAGGCTAGCTTCTAGGGTTTAGCCTCTTCGATCTCGTGGTAGATCAACTCTTGTAATACCCATATCATCAAGAATAAATCAAGCAGGACGTAGGGTTTTACCTCCATCAAGAGGGCCCGAACCTGGGTAAAACATCATGTCCCCTACCTCCTATTACCATCCGCCTTAGACGCACAGTTCGGGACCCCCTACCCGAGATCCGCCGGTTTTGACACCGACATTGGTGCTTTCATTGAGAGTTCCTCTGTGTCGTCACTGTTAGGCTTGATGGCTCCTACGATCATCGATAGCGATGCAGTCCAGGGTGAGACTTTTCTCCCCGGACATAATTTTGTATTCGGCGGCTTCACACTACGGGCCAATTCGCTTGACCATCTGGAGCAGATCGAAAGTCACGCCCCAGGCCGCCAGGTCAGATTTGGAAGCTTAAACTACAAGGCCGATATCCGCGGAGATTGGGTCTTCGATGGATTCGAGCCCCTGCCCTGTGCGCCACGCGGTCATGATGAGTATGATTTAGCTCTGCCATCAGACAGCGTTCAAGAAATCGCACCGGCAGCCGCTCCGACCCTTAATTCGGAGCCAGTTGCGCTTCTCATGGACGGGTGGATAGACCCCGCCATAGAGGCCGCATCCCCAACGGCGATCGAGCCGAATATCGACCTTACCCTTCACGAGAGCCGTGTTTTTAAACTGCCGGATACTTCCCCGGCCACGGACTCCGAACCGCCTGCGCCCGTTCCTATCGAATCCGGTTGGGCGCCGATCATGGAGTTTACCTCCGCGGATATCTTTCAGCACTCGCCCTTCGGCGACATACTGAATTCATTAAAGTCTCTCTCCTTGTCAGGAGAGTCCTGGCCGAACTATGTCCGACAGGATTGGGATGTGGATGACGAAGAAATTCGCCACCCACCCACCACCCACTTAGTAGCAACTGTCGATGACTTAACCGACATGCTCGACTCCGACTCCGAAGACATCAACGGTATGGATGACGATGCAGGAGACGAACAGGAACCACTGCCCACAGGGCACTGGACGCCCACTTCATCACATGATGTATACATGGTGGACACACCAAAAGATGACGACGAGGAACGGAAGGACACAACGAAGGGTTGTCCCCTCGAGAAGCAGTCAAAGCGGCGGCGTAAGCGCCACTCCAAATCCCGCCTCGGCAGAAACAACGATCATATAGACCCAGCGTTAGAGCAGGGTGAACCATCTCCGGACCACGGCAACACGGAGAATCAAACCGAACAACCCGACTCTGTCAAAGATAATAGTCCGGACGACATCACACCGGACAGACACCCGGAGCAACAGAATCCCCATCAAAGGCTTGTTGCCACCGCGAGGAGTCTAAAAAAGCAGAAGCAAAGGCTCAAAGCTGCGCAAGACACACTCAGAATCAGATGGAGTAAAGTACTCAACACAACAGCGAAGTACGGCGGTAATCGCCACACCAAGAGCTACCCGAAGCGGAAGTTGCTACCTAAATTCGATGAGGAGTCCTTAGATCCCCCGCAACCAAAAATTAAAACGGCCATCTGGCCGGATAGACGACCTCATGGCCAACATAAAGCGGCAAGCAACGCCGCACATAAGCTAATAAGTGATACACGCAAGGGCTCACATCAAAAGGACGGCGCAACCAGATCCATCTATGGACCACGCAAGCGCGCTCCAGCATATGATGCAACACAACAAACATCCGAACAATGCGGCACACTCAGATACAGGGGCGCTGCACACCCCCTATGTTTCACCGACGAGGTGTTGGACCATGAATTTCCAGAGGGATTCAAACCCGTAAACATAGAGGCATACGACGGAACAACAGACCCTGGGGTCTGGATTGAGGACTATATCCTCCATATCCATATGGCTCGAGGAGATGATCTCCACGCCATCAAATACTTACCCCTCAAACTCAAAGGGCCAGCTCGGCACTGGCTTAAAAGCCTCCCCGAAAGCTCCATTGGAAGCTGGGAAGAGCTCGAAGACGCTTTTCGGGCAAATTTTCAAGGGACTTATGTCCGGCCTCCAGACGCGGACGATTTGAGTCATATAACTCAACAGCTCGGAGAGTGAGCCCGAAAGCTTTGGAACAGGTTTCTTACTAAAAAGAACCAAATAGTCGACTGTCCGGACGCCGAAGACTTGGCAGCTTTTAAGCATAGCGTCCGGGACGAATGGCTTGCCAGACACCTGGCCAAGAAAAGCCGAGAACAATGGCAACATTAACAAGCCTCATGACCCGCTTTTGCGCGGGTGAGGACAGCTGGCTAGCCAGATGCAGCACCAGCGACCCAAGTACATCCGAAGTTAGAGATGGAAACAGGAAATCACGACGCAGCAAAAATAATAAGTGTTGGAATAAAGACAGCCCGAGGAGCACGACAGTAAATGCCGGATTCAAAAGCTCTCGGCCAGGTCAGCAAAAGCCGCCCTATAAAGGCAGCAGAGACGAACTGTCCAGCTTAAACAAAATTCTGGACCAAATATGTGAGATCCATAGCACCCCTGGTAAACCCGCTAATCATACCCACAGAGAATGTTGGGTCTTCAAGCAGTCCGGCAAGCTCAACGCCGTACACAAGGGGGAGGATATACCAAGCGAAGACGAGGATGAGCCTCTCAAGCAAGACACTGGGGAACAAAAGAAATTTCCACCAGAAGTCAAAACAGTAAATGTGTTACACGTGATCAAGGGGAGAAACAAAGCGGCACTCCCAGAGAAATATGCCCAGGGGCCTATCACCGCGAAGTCCTGCCACTGGTCGTCTCAACCGATCACTTTCGACCATTGGGATTACTCAGCAAGTATCCGGCGTGCAGGATGGGCTGCCTTGGTATTAGACCCAATAATTGACGGATACCTCTTCACACGAGTCCTGATGGACGGTGGCAGGAGTCTAAACCTGATATATCAGGACACAATACGCAAAATGGGGATAGACCCAACGAAAATTTGCCACAGCAATACTACCTTTAAAGGAGTAACGCCGGGCCCAGGGGCTCATTGCACGGGCTCCCTGCTACTAGAGGTTATATTCGGCTTCCCCGATAACCTCCGTAGCGAAAATTTAACCTTCCACATTGCTCCGTTCCAAAGTGGCTATCAAGCACTACTTGGACGCGAAGCTTTCGCTCGCTTTAATGCAATACCGCATTACGCTTCCCTCACGCTTAAGATGCCCGGTCCACGTGGCATCATTACAGTAAATGGAAGTATTAAGCGATCCCTGCGCGCCAAAGAGAGTGCGGCTGCCTCGGCAGCCGCACACTAAAACGGCCTCACCAACTAAAGCATTCGACAGGTCGTCAAGACTACGGACACGGTTAGACGAGTCCGACGCAGCTATATGTAATTCATACAGGTTTGATGGCCACACCGTAGTACAAATACACGGGGCTCAACGCACGCAGACAAGTGGCAATTTTTACTCATCTCGAATTATACATGGTTTATTTAAACCTACCTTTTTGCACGACAACTTTTCACCTAAGTTCCTCTCTTTTACAGATGACCATCATGCTACACCCATCCTGGATACGGCACAACGGAGACACAGGCGCAGACGTGCAGCAGGGACCCGTTCCAAGGATTCCTTTTAGATTAAGACCCTGCGTCAACCTTTTTTATTGTATCTTGTTGATACACATCCCTCGGATTCTCAGTACAATTGAGAAGGATGCTGACGTCTTGGCATGTGGCCATGTCAGAATAATGCACGTACCTGGACACCAGGGGCTTCTTACAAAGGGCAGTATTAGGCTCGGTTTATACCATAAAGACCGAATACCTTAGGGAGTGTTCGGCGTCGCGAGTTTGGCCTTATATGCATCAGCTCCAAATAATGTCTTTGGTCAAATGTTGGGTTTGCCTGGCTCCTGTGTTTTGCTGCCTTACGTTCCGCTCTATCGGCTAGGGCAGCACCAGGAGAACTACTACGATTGTGCCCCGGGTCATCCGGACGAGCACCTCAGTAGAGAAAGCCGAAAACTGACTGTCATGATATAGCGTGAGACTGGTCAACCACTGGATGACCTATCAGAATGTTAGAATTCCTCCGCCTTAACGAAGGGCCGTTTCCCAGCCAGGCATGTACACTCCCTGAATTCGGGAGAGTGCGGAGCCACCAGGGGCTATGTAGTAGCCCCACCGTCAAACTCCTATGGCTAAGTGAAAGTGTTAAAGCATTATAGTCCGGTTGCCTCGTTCGCTGCGCTATCACCTCCTTAACAGGACCAAGACATTGGATTAAGTGTGAACACGCGTCTTCTGCAAACACCTCCGCATTATATGCGTGGGGGTCGAAGCCAACGACTGCAATCTTTCAGGTTATATACATATATACATAAACGGCCGCACATGAGGCATCATATTACTTTCAGGCAAAAGTATAAATACAGCCTTAATAAATTTTGTAAACATTGTTTTTACAATGGGAATACATGTCACTCAAACATAATATTCTTCGATCACTGGGCCTCTATCAAACGAGCACCCTCGAGAACCTCTTCGAAATAGTGCTCGGCAGCCACTCGGCCTATGGCCGAACCCTGCGCCACAATAGTGGTAGCATCCATCTCCACCCAGTATGCTTTGACACAGGCAAGGGCCATCTGCGAGCCTTCTATACATGCCAACCTCTTCATCGCATTGATGCGCGACACCGCTCCAAGGAACTGCTGCACTAAGCTGAAATAGCTGTTCGGCTTCGGTTCTTCTGGCCACAGATGATCTACGACGGACCTCATGGCGAGTCCGGACAACCTATTGAGTTCGGCCCATTCGGCTAGCCGATCAGCCAATGGAAGCGGACGCTCTGGAACGTTAAACTGCGACCAGAACAGCTTGTCCACTTCACAATCTGTTTGATCTCGAAAGTATTCGGCCGCATCGATAGCGCTCGCCGCCAAGTCCATATATGCGTCTGCCGAACTCCATAGCTGATCTAGAGGGGCATACCGCGGATCTCCGAACTTCCTCCGCAGCATAAAGGGCTTCCCAGCCATAATATCCCCGACTTCACGCAGCTCCTCCTTCGCTCTCATAGTAGAGCGGGTGTCTTTGGTCGCCATCATGGCCTTTTCAAGGTCCGTCGCCTTCACTCGGTTTTCTTCTTCAAGGAACTGGCAACGGTTGGCAGTGTCTTTTAACTTCACAACCATCTTGGCCATTTTCTCTTTGCTCTCACAATGCGTGGCCTTCTCGGCTCTCAACTCTTCGCCCGCCTTCAAAGCAGCCGCATTACTACTCCTTGCTTGTTCTTTGGCTCGGGCAAGTTCTGCCCGAAGGGTCTCCATGGTGGCAACTCCATCTGCAGTCACAACATATTAAAGATACTGGCATCATGCTGCTCTTCCTATGTGACATTAACCAGGAAACATTACTTACCCTGTGCCTCGTCAAGCCGCTTGTTAACAAGCTCGATGTCGGCATCTGCCGCATCCAGTTGCCGCTTTAGTTCGGCAAACTCATTAGTCCGGCTAGCCGCTTGTTAACATGAAGGCGGTTTGGTTATTACCTGGGACTACGATCCTCTGTTCACCACCGTTCTCGACGACAACCAGAGTCTCAGGGGCTACTATCTACACAGGGCACACCTAAACATGTGCGGTACTATCAAAAAGTATATCATTTCACGTACCTCAAAGCCCGTCAGTAGACTCATAAAAGCTTCATGCAATCCACTTTTGGCGGACGAAATTCTTTCCATCACCGTACCCATCAATGTACGGTGTTCTTCTGAGATGGCCGCTCGCTCCAACAGCTCCCTCAGTACGTCCGACCGCATACCAGACGATGCCGGACTCTTTTGTTTGCTCTCTTCAAGAGCTAGACGCTGGGGACTTCGGGTGACTATAGGATTATCTTCTGGCCTCACCGGATCTGGAGAGTCCCTCCGTGACGACACTTCAAGGTCGCCCGCTTCTTGAGCGGGGGAGTCCGGGGGAGGCGTTTCGCTCTCCATCATATCCGGAAGAAGACCCCCCGAAGACGAGCTCTGCTGAGAAGGGCTAATATCCGAACTGCAAGATAAATGCTTTGGTTATTTTCCTCAAAGGTAAAGTAGTATATCTTCACTATTAAAGCACCTTTTGATTACTTACAGCTCGTTAGAGGGCAGATCCCCGCGTGGACTTTGTGCGGCAAGAGCACCCTCCAAGGCAGGACCCTCTGGTGGAGACTTCTTCTCCCGTTTGGAAACCTTGGTTTCTGGATCTTCAGGGGTAGTCCTCTTCCTTCTCCGGGGAGAGAGAATGTCAGATTCCTCCCCTTGGTTATCCTCCCTCACGGAGGCGCCCGTTCCCTCGGTCAGAATAGGTAGTGGTGGAGGCCCGCTTTCGCCCTCTTTATTCCCCCCTTTATCTTCCTTTGAGGGCTCCGGGCAAGGTGCTAGCTCGAGCATCTTTTCCAGTACCGGATTTTCCAGACCCTCAGGAAGGGGGGCCGAACACCGAATCATCTTCGCCTTTGTTAGTCAGTCCTGATCAAAGAGCAATTTCTCAGAATGACGTCATGATAAATGAAAGATGGTGTGTTCGGCTAGAGGATTACTTACTTGTTCGGCGGTGCGGTTGCTGCTCAGGCCCACGTCCTCGGTAGTATCCGGACACTCTATTTGGGGTCCGAAGAATGATTTATACATCTCCTCGTGCGTCAGGCCGAGGGAATTCTGAATAGTGCGCGGTCCTTCTGGGTTGAACTCCCACATGCGGAGGGGCCGGCGTTTGCATGGCTGGATTCATCGAACCAGCATGACTTGCATTACCATAATCAAACTAAAATCTCCCTCGAAGAGATCTCAGATGCGGCTCTGCAATATGGGCACATCCTTGGCTGGACCCCAGCTCATCCCCCTGCTGATCCATGACATCAGTTGTGGTGGAGGGCTCGAGCGAAAGGCGGGGGAAGCCACCCACTTAGCACTCCTGGGAGCGGTGATGTAGAACCACTCCCGTTGCTATAATCCGGACACCTCTGGAAAGGAACCTTTTGGCCACGGAGCTCCTGCTATCTTACTTATTAATGCGCCTCCGCACGCTGCATACTGCCCATCGACCATCTTCGGCTTCACGTCAAAGGTCTTGAGCCACAGGCCGAAGTGAGGGGTAATGCGGAGGAAGGCCTCACATACGACAATAAATGTCGAGATGTGGAGAAAGGAATCCGGGGCTAGATCATGGAAATCGAGCCCGTAATAGAACATCAAACCCCTTATGAAGGGATCCAGAGGGAGGCCTAGTCCTCAGAGGAAGTGGGAGATGAACATGACGCCTTCGTTGGGTTCAGGAGTAGGGATGACCTGCCCTCGGGCAGGCAGCCGATGTGAAACCTCGGCGGTCAGGTATCTGGCCTCCCTCAACTTCTTGATATCCTCTTCCATAACGGAGGAGGGCATCCATCGGCCTTGAAGGCTAGATCCGGACATGATTGAAGGTTCGGAGCACCTGACCTGGGCTTTGGGTGTTAGAACTCGAGGCGGGGGAAGGATTCGATTGAGCACGGAGAGAAAAAGTAAAAGCCTTGTCCCTTTATAAAGAGGGTGAATATCAAGCGTCCTCTCCGTGGCCATTTGGGACTTGCCTATAATCTAGGAGTCCTAGAAACGTTGGGTTACCCACGACCATATTGATGAGAATCCCCTAATTAGGGGAACACGATCTCTGCTTTGACAAGACGTGTCAGGAAACCGCCTCACGTTATGTGTGGAGCTGGTTGAAGAAAAATGGTTCGAATAATCACCGAGCCATGGAATGATGTCATGTTGCCAAAACGTGTCAGCAGATTAAGATTTGTGGAAATATTATTCTCTCTACGGTGGAATGTGGAATTTATTTTGCAGGGTCGGACACTATCCCGGTATTCAAACTCTTCTGTGATGTGTTCAGAGGAGGAACCTGCCTTGCAATGCCGAAGACAACATTGCGCGCTGGACTCATCGTCATTGAAGCCTGGTTCATGGGCTACTGAGGGAGTCCTAGATTAGGGGGTCTCCGGAAAGCCGGACTATATCCTTTGGCCGAACTGTTGGACTATGAAGATACAAGATTGAAGACTTCGTCTCGTGTCCGGATGGGACTCTACTTGGTGTGGAAGGCAAGCTAGGCAATACAGATGTGTATATCTCCTCCTTTGTAACCGACCTTGTGTAACCCTAGCCCTTTCCGGTGTCTATATAAACTGGAGGGTTTTAGTCCGTAGAACAACATACAATCATACCATAGGCTAGCTTCTAGGGTTTAGCCTCTTCGATCTCGTGGTAGATCAACTCTTGTAATACCCATATCATCAAGAATAAATCAAGCAGGACGTAGGGTTTTACCTCCATCAAGAGGGCCCGAACCTGGGTAAAACATCGTGTCCCCTGCCTCCTGTTACCATCCGCCTTAGACGCACAGTTCGGGACCCCCTACCCGAGATCCACCGGTTTTGACACTGACAATGACTTTATGGTTAAACAAGAAAACTTCAATGCTTATTTTGGTAGAGAATTAAAATGCAATGATGATATGCTTGAACACTTGGGTGATTATATGGCTAATGTTAAAGGTGAACTTAAACTTATTAGTAAACATGCTTCTATGGTTACCACTCAAGTAGAACAAGTACTCAGAGCTTGGAATGATTTGCTCAAGGAATTGAATATTAAGAAAAATGATAGTGTTGTTAGAGTTATGACTAGAGGTGGTAAAATGACTCAGGAACCTTTGTATCCCGAGGGCCATCCTAAGAGAATTGAGCAAGATTCTCAAAGAAATAATATTGATGCACCTAGTCCTTCTAAGAGGAAGAAAAAGAAAAATGATAGGACTTTGCATGCTTCTAGTGAACCTGTTGTAGACACACCTGAGAATCCTAACGATATTTCTATTTCTGATGCTGAAACACAATCTGGTAATGAACATGAACCGAGTAATAATGTTAATGATGATGTTTATGTTGATGCTCAATCTAGCAATGATAATGGTGTAGAGATTGAACCTGTTGTTGATCTTGATAACCCACAACCAAAGAATCAATGTTATGATAAGAGAGACTTCGTTGCTAGGAAGCACGGTAAAGAAAGAGAACCATGGGTTCAGAAACCCATGCCTTTTCCTCCTAAACCGTCCAAGGAAAAGGATGATGACGATTTTGAGCGCTTTCCTAAAATGATTAGACCTATCTTCTTGCGTATGCGTTTGACTAATATGCTCAAAATGAATCCTTATGCTAAGTATATGAAAGAAATTGTTACAAATAAAAGAAAGATATCGGAAGCTGAAATTTCCACCATGCTTGCTAATTATACTTTTAAAGGTGGAATATCTAAGAAACTAGGAGATCCTGGAGTACCAACTATACCATGCTCCACTAAAAGAAACTATGTTAAAACTGCTTTATGTGATCTTAGAGCCGGTGTTAGTGTTATGCCACTCTGTTTATATCGTAGACTTGATTTGAATAAGTTGACACCTACTGAAATATCTTTGCAAATGGCTGATAAATCAACTACTATACCTGTCGGTATTTGTGAGGATGTGCCTGTTATGGTTGCAAACATTACCATTTTAACGGACTTTGTTATTCTTGATATTCCCGAGGATGATAGTATGTCTATTATTCTTGGAAGACCCTTTTTGAATACTGCAGGGGTTGTTATTGATTGCACCAAAGGCAATATCACTTTTCATGTTAATGGCAATGAGCATACGGTACACTTTTCGAGGAAACAGCCTCAAGTTCATAGTATAAACTCTATCGGAAAAATCCCATCGATTATTTTTGGAGGTTTTGAATTTCCTCTTCCTACTGTCAAGAAGAAATATGATATTCTTATTGTTGGGGATGTGCATATCCCCGTTGAGGTAACCTAGTGTTATTCTAAAATTCTTCGGTTCCATGTTATTCGGAATGAGTTTGTTAACAACACCTGATCAACCTTGTTAGTGGATTCCTTTTGATGAGCATGAGATGGATGAATTTAGAAAAAACAACTCTCTGTACCCTCTTTTTACTTTCTGTTATTTATATTAAGTAAAGAAACAATAGTAATTTATGTCTGTTTTCTGAATTATCCATGCAATAAAAAATACCCCAAAAATAAAAGTTCTCCAAATGCCCTGAAATTTAAATATGATTTTTTCTAGAATATTTGAGAATATCTAGCACTGAGAACACAGCAGGGGGAGCAAGCACCTGGCACAAGGGTGGAGGGCGCGCCCTACCCCCCTGGGCGTGCCCCCCTATCTCATGGGCCCACGGTGGCTCCCCTCCACCTATTCCAGCTATCACACACTCCTTCTTCCTCCCACAAACATCACTAACCAGCTCAAACCCGAGTCCAAGCTCATTTTGCTGCCATTTTCGATCTCCTTGCTCAAAGCACCTCTCACAAAACTGCTTTGGGGGATTGTTCCTTAGTTTGTGACTCCTCCAATGGTCCAATTAGTTTTTGTTCTAGTGCTTTATTCATTACATATTTTTGCTACTTAGGTGACCCTGTTCTTGAGCTTGCATGTCAAATTTATATGGTCAAAAGTAGTTTTGATGCATGATATTGCCTCTAGGCACTTGTAGGAGTAGTTGCTATCAATTTTGTTGAGTTTGATTCACTTTTATTTTGAAGTTACTAAATTTTCAGAAATTTTTCAGAGGAAGAAATATGTTTAGGAAAATGTACCAAGGTGGTCCTTCAAGGAAGCAAGGACCCAGGCTCGCAATACGCGATGCCGACGAAGAACCACCGAGGGAAGCTCAAGTGCGGGCTTGTGAATGGCCTTTAGAGGACTTTATGGATCGAGCAGGAATCAAGGAAGAATTTAACACATATGTGTGTAATGCTGATCTTGAGAGCTTCGAGGCAGATAAGTGCCGCCAGTACCACTATCTCACTAATTCCTTTGTGAGAAGGTTTGAATTTTCATCATCACGCAACTCTCAAACTGTCGTGTTTGATCTTTGTGAAAATTCTTAGACTATGGACTTAGAGGATTTTAACACTGCTTGCAAACTTCCACAATGGGGTAGTCCTAATGAACCTCGCAAATATGAATTTAGAGATTTTCTTGCTAGTATAACTGTGGGGGAATCTAGAGACATAACACAAGCTACCATAGGGAGCATCCATTTTCCTGCTATACATTATTTTGCTCTCTTCATAGGTCGGTGCATAAATGGTAAGGATGAAGCATGTCACATGTGTGTCCCTGACCTCAGTGTTCTCAGGAGTGCTGTATTAGGAGATAGACATTATAATTTGGGAGCCATTGTTGCACATAGGTTGCATAATAATAGATTTAATGGAGATTTCTTCGATGGAATTTATGCAACCCGTCTAGCTAATTTTCTTGATATACCCATACGTGGGTATGATGTTGAGTTGCCTCCTGTTTATTTAGATTATGAGGCCATGGTTCGTCATCAATTTGTTGAGAGGAACGATCAGTCCCTCTAGTACCGACTAATCTTTGAGAAACGCACCTATCACGTCGCTCTCCCTGCTCCTGCTTTCTTTGACTCTTAGGCAAAAGGGAGATATGTTATAACCAGGGAGGAGGCAAACGAGTATAAGAGGAGGACGGAGACGGCCCGTCTCCAAGTGGCAGCTCATGAGGCAATAGCTGCTGCATCTTAGTACGATCCCAGCTACAACTTTGGATATCCGCCAGGCCAGCCATGGCCATAGACCAACTTAGGCCAAAAGCCTAAGCTTGGGGGAGTACGTATTTCTCACCGACATTACATTCATGTTCACACACTCATTGCTAGTTGTCGGTGCTCATACTTTTTCATTGTATCATCCATGCTAGTTTATTTTCCTTTTTTATGCTTTCTTCTTGTGTGTTTAATAAACCTTAAGTAAACAAAAAAATAGTTGTAGCTTGTAATTAGTTTACTTTCAATGCTTGTAGTAGTAATTAAAAAAAGAAAACCCAAAAAGATCTCTCATTCTTCTTTTGCTTGTTGGGAGCTTTCATATGTAAATAGTTTTATTTCTTTTTTTGTTCTTTGGGGGTCGATAGGAGAAGACCATAATGAAAATGTTAAAGTGGCTCTTATATGCATTATCGTTGATCTGACAAAGAGCCCATATTACCTTGTCTTCTCTCTTGAATTGAATGCTTGCAGATTCCAGCTTAGTCCAATGCACGTGCACTATTATTATTATCCACACTATTCAGTCGTGCAAGTGAAAGGCAATAATGATGATTACATGATGAACTTATTGAGATGAGAAAAGCTGGTATGAACTCGACCCCTCTTGTTTTTGTAAATATGATTAGTTCATCGTTCCTGATTCAGCCTATTATGAATAAACATGTTTGCAATGACAATTAGAGATTATAGTTGATTATGTCATGCTTAATTAGCTAGGAGCTTATAATAGTTTACCTTGCGTGCCAACATGCTATTAAAATGGCTGTGATGTGGTATGATAGGGTGGTATCCTCTTTTGAACGATTCGAGTGGCTTGACTTGGCACATGTTCACGCATGTAGTTGAAACAAAATCAACATAGCCTCTACGATATTTATGTTCATGGTGCATTATATCCTACTCATGCTTGCATTCGGTGTAGATTAATTTTAATGCATGTTCATTACTGTTGTCGCAATCTAGCTAGTCGCTTCCCAGTCTTTTGCTAGCCTTCACCTGTACTAAGCGGGAATACTGCTTGTGCATCCAATTCCATAAACCCCAATGTTATTCCATATGAGTCCACCATACCTACCTATATACGGTATCTACATGTCGTTCCAAGTAAATTTGCATGTGCCAAACTCTAAACCTTGAAATAAACATTTTGTTTTGTATGATCGAATAGCTCATGTATCAACTAGGGCTGTCCGTATCTTCCATGTTAGGCGGGTTATTCTCAAGAGGAGTGGACTCCGCTCCTCACTCACGAGAAAATGGCTGGTCACCGGGATGCCCAGTCCCATGATTTATGCAAATCAAATCAAAATAATTGCAAACAAAACTCCCCCGGGACTCTTGTTAGTTGGAGGCACTCGTTGTTTCAAGCAAGCCATGGATTGATGCTTGTTGGTGGACGGGGAGTATAAACTTTACCATTCTGTTTGGGAACCGCCTATAATGTGTGTAGCATAGAAGATATCGCCATCTCTTGGTTGTTATGTTGACAATGAAAGTATACCGCTCAAAATATTATTCATATCTATTTCAAAACCGAGCTCTGGCACCTCTACAAATCCATGCTTCCCTCTGCGAAGGGCCTATCTATTTACTTTTATGCTGAGTCATCATCCTCTTATTAAAAAGCACCAGTTGGAGAGCACCGCTGTCATTTGCATCCATTACTGTTAGTTTACATTGAGTATGACTTGACTGGATCTCTTTTACCATGAATTACAATGTCTAGTCAGTCCTTGATCTTTAAAGGTACTCTGCATTTATGTTTTGCGGCCTCAGAAAGGGCTAGCGAGATACCATCTTGTTATATCATATCATGAATGTTTTGAGAAAGTGTTGTCATCCGAGATTTATTATTATTGCTCGCTAGTTGATTATGCCATTGATATGAGTAAACATGAGACCTAAATGTTATTGTGAATATTGTTAGTTCATAATCTTTGCTGAAAACTTGAATGCTGGCTTTGCATATTTACAACAGCAAGAGCAAACAGAGTTTGTAAAAGTTTTTCTTTATCACTTTCAGTTTATCAACTGAATTGCTTGAGGACAAGCAAAGGTTTAAGCTTGGGGAGTTGATACGTCTCTGTTGTATCTACTTTTCCAAACACTTTTGCCCTTGTTTTGGACTCTAACTTGCATGATTTGAATGGAACTAACCCGGACTGATGTTGTTTTCAGCAGAATTGCCATGGTGTTATTTTTGTGCAAAAATAAAAGTTCTCGGAATGACCTGAAAATCAATGAAGAATTATTTTGGAATATATAAAAAATACTGGAAGGAAGATCCACGTCGGGGGGCCACCACCTGTCCACAAGGGTGGGGAGCGCGCCCCCCTGCCTCGTGGGCCCCCTAATGCTCCACCAACCTCAACCCTGACTCCATATATTCACTTTCGGGGAGAAAAAAATTAGGGAGAAGGATTCATCGCGTTTTACGATACGGAGCCGCCACCAAGCCCTAAACTCTCTCGGGAGGGCTGATCTGGAGTCTGTTCGGGGCTCCGGACACTACAAAAAAAGACACATCCGTGACATTTTGGGTCGAACGAATTTTTTTCTGTCATACATATGACACTTCTATGACGATAATTGTGACAAAACCCGGTATCATCATAGATGTGGTGGGCTCCTACTTCTATGACAAAAAATCATGATAGAAAATGGGCTTTTCGTCCTGGGCGGGCCGGAGACGCAGCTGCATGACATTCTTTGGGTCGTCCATGATGGAAAAAACCGTGGTAGAAGCGAGGGCGAGGAAAATTTCGGGGAGTTCCCGGTTACAGTTGGAGGTCGGGGGCCGAGCGATGCGCGTTTCTCTCGTACACGTACGCGTGTGTGTGCGAGGCGTTGGCTCTAACTGAACCCGAGCGAGGCATTGGGCTCTAACTGAACCTGAGCGATTGCACTACAGGCTACGCGTTACTGAACCCGAGCGATTGATCGATGGCTGTTAACTGAACCCGATCGAGTGATTCCTTCACTACTGTTGCTAACTGAAGCCGATCGATTGGATGAACAGTGAGTGTTGCGGGAGGGGGGTGGATGAACAGTGAGCGGTGGCGTTGCCTCTGGATGAACAGGACCCCAAGGTGTGGTGGAGGGCTGGATGAACAGTAGACAATGGAGGGGTGCCCGTGGAGGGGTGGTTGAATAGGACCCCGTGGTGTGGAGGGTTGGATGAACAGTAGACGGTGGAGTGGTGGTTGAACAGTAGCCGGTGGAGTAGCGCGCGGTGGAGGCTGGATGAACAGGAGCCCATGGAGGCTGGAGGAGGTCGACGGTGGAGATGAACAGTATCCCGTGGAGTCCCATTTTACGGTACGCCACACCCCTCCCGATGAACAGGACCCCCGTTTCGACCGTAGGAGGTCCGCTTCGTCCGTTTTGCGGTACGCCACACCCCTCCCGATCAACAGGACCCCCGTTTCGACCATAGGAGGTCCGTTTCGTCCGTTTTGCGGTACACCACACCCCTCCCGATCAACAGGACCCCTGTTTCGACCGCAGGAGGTCCGTTTCCTCCGTTTTGCGGTACACCAGACCCCTCCCGATCAACAGGACCCCGTTCAGGCCTCGTTTCCATCGCCTGTTCCGTCCAAGCCCTCCCGATGAACACGACCACGCATTCCGTTCTGACCCAGCCGGTTGGCTCCCATGCGTTCCGTTGCCTCCCGATGAACACGATGCATTCTGTTGCCTCCCCATGAACACGACGCATTTCATTGCCTCCCCATGAACACGACGGCGACGCTGTTTCTCCATTCCGACTCAGCCATGTACACGAGCCCTGGCCATACGTATGCGCGAGTAGGCGTTCGAGACCCCGCCCGTATGTACACATACGTGGCCATATTTTCTTTCTTGCACCCTGGCCGTTGTACGTACGTGTACATGTTGCGTGCACGCCTCTACTACGACACGTACGCTCCTCTACTACGACACGTGCGTGCCTCTACATCCACCAGTATATATGTACGTACACGTTCGCGACCAGAATGACAACGCTACGTACGCTTCGACCAGATGGATCCCGACTGTCAGGCACTTCCTTGCCTGCGAAGATGTAGCTGGTGGGTCCTATCAGTCAGGGGGGCGAATCGTTTTTTTTGCCCGGACGCACTTCCTTGCGTGCGAAGATGTAGCTGGTGGGTCCCAGCAGTCAGGGGGAAACATTTTTTTTTTGTGAAATACAGTGGCCCGTCCGATGGGTCCCAGCTGTCAGGTGGAGGAATCATTATTTTCTGCGTAATAAGGAGGCACTTCCTTGCTGCGGCCTTGGACCCAGCTGTCAGCCTCTCCACATACAGTCCACGTCCGATGGAAGTCGTTCCTTGATCATGTTGACCACGCCGCGCCGAGAGCACCAGGGCGGTGGACGATGGCGAGGCCTAGGAAGGGGACGACGGGGAGCCAGGGAAGACGTGGCAGTGGAAGCCCGCGCGGAGAGGAGTACGAGGGTTCACTGGTTCGGCTGCGGTGTGAGGCTGCCGTCGCCGCAGGGCCTGGCCAGCGGTGGGAATAGTAGGGGCGGTGAGGCCTTCGCGGCAGCACAGCCAGCCACGGGAGGCAAGAGCATGCGGCACGACCGGCGCTGCTTTGGGCGGCTGGAGCAAAAGAAGACCAGAGGTTGAAGAAGCATGATGGCCGTTGGATGGACATCGTACGGTCACTGCAGCTAGAATCGTTTATATTGACTAAGTTGACAAAGCCCTTGGTATGTCAACTTAGTAGGCCCACAGGTCAGCTTCCGAAACGGTGCGCCTCAGATGTCAAGGGAGGAATCATTTTTTGGGCGGGTGAAGCTAGAATATCCGAGATTGAAGAAGAAGCACAACATCCGTTGGCTGGACATCCAACGGCCACTGCTACTAGAACCGTGTGTTGACTATAAGTTTACAAAGCCTTGCATACGCCTCAACTCTATTTTTGTAGGGGACGCGTCAACTTAGTAAGGCCAGAAGTGTGTGGCAGAGAATGTATAACCCATTTGAGATTTGTAAGAATGTGTAGCCCATTTTTGAATTCTAATGGAATTTACTACAACCCATTTACAGTTTGTTAAAAGTACAACCCATTTCAACCAACCGTTCAAAACAGAATTCAATAAAATTTCCCACATTTTGATGGGATCCGAAATATTTTTATCTCGAAATTTCTAGTCAGATTAAATACAATTTCAATATAAATTTATATTACGTAAAAATCCAACGAAACATTGCGCTCGCAACAATTAATGAAATTAAAATTTTCAATATCCAAAAATAATATTTTATAAAGAAATCACTTGTTTGGTGCTTTTTTTATAGTTACTGCCCAGTTTTTATAATTATATCCCATTTATTATTTCTTAAAGCCCATTTTCTTATTAAGCCTAATGCATCCCTCTTAGGAAAGATTTGCAACCCAGCGGGGCGGAGAATAACAACTTGACCTTTCCTGGGTACTCCTAAAAAAAGTATAGCTGGGCTAGCCATTTTAAACTTGAAAAAAATTAATATCTGGGCTGGATATCTGGCCTGGGCTAGACGGGCCACAACCCGCCCAGTTAATACCTGCAGCGATGTTTTTGTTGTTGTTCAGAGGAGAAAAATTAATATCTGGGCTAAACATCGAAAAACTCTGCAGTGCTCACACCTCAAAAACACAAATACTGCTCGAGCTGCTTGGTCCTAGCTGTCGGCCGCTTCTTGTGCAATTCTCTCGTTTATTGACTACTCCTTCCTTTCCAGTTTATAAGGCTCAATTCAAAAATCTGACCAACCAAGGTAGATGATGAGTGGTGGAATATTTTTTGTAGTTTGCAAAAGCACCCAATTAATGCTCTTGTTTTCCTCAAAAAATTATGTTTACGAATGCATTAATTGCAATGCATGCATGCATAAAGTGCATGCATTGGTCAGTTTTCTCTTAATACTTGCATGTAATGATTTAATGCACCTTGAAGTCTGAACATGTGATGGGGAACAACCAAATTGAGCCTTATAAAATGGAAAAACTAAAATTTTGAGATAAGCCCAATAAACCGGAAAGGAGGGAGTACTACATAGGTTGACAATGGTGTGGGTCCCCATTGTCATCCTCTCCAAGTAAAGTCATCTCCTCGCCCGCGCGCGCTTTCCACCCGAAACAGTCAGCGCCGCCCTCCCCGCTTCTCGGTGCAGGCGATTGCTCCGCCTTCAAACGACACAAGTGCCGTCCGTTCGTCCATCTGCCGCCCACATTAATGATACGTGGTTGCCGAGGCGGCTACTCCGGCGCCACACGTCCGTCCCTCCGCCCGCCCACCATTGCTATATAAACTGTTGCGTCAGCCATAGCCGCAGTCATCCGCATCCGTTCCCTTTCTCCTGTCCACACCACTACTGCCCACCATGGCTTCCTCGCGCTCCAGCGCTCTTCGGGACGGGCGGACGACGGACCACAAGGAGATGGCAACCATTGCTACCGACCGGCTGGCCGGCAGGCAGCCGGAGGACGATGACGTCCCAATGGAGAACATGGTAGTCGATGATCCGGCGCCAACCCCCTCCTCCACGCCATCCTCGCCGGTGCATTGCACCATGACCATCGACGAGGCCCGTGCCCAATATATGGACAGGGTGAGGCAGATGCGTGAGGAGCAGTTCCGGGATGCACAGGCCGACGCCGCCTACAACCACCATCTCCTCGAGGAGCACCTGCAGGCGGAGGAGCACATCGCCGCGGAGCGGGCGGAGCAGGAGGCGCTGCTCGACTCGTACTACTCCGCCCGCAAGGGCCGCCTCGAGCGCTGGCGGTACCGCATGCAGGTGGCGGAGGCTGCGGCCGCCTACAAAGAGGCTAGCAAAGAGGGTGATGAAGAGGGTGAGGCGCTGTTTGGCGAGATCGAGGACGAGGCAGAGGACAATGCCGGCTCCAACGAGTCCCCGCTCCGCTAGCATCGACGAGGCCCTACTCCGCCGAGGCCCCGCGGCGCCAACAACGAGGAAGAGGACACCGCCGGCTCCGCTGAGGCCCCGCCCCGCCAACAACGAGGCAGAGGACACCGCCAGCTCCACCGAGGCCCCGCCACACTAACAACGAGGCAGAGGACATCGCCGGATCCGCCGAGGCCCTGCCCCACTGCCAATGAGGCCGCGCCACACAGAAAACAAGGAAGAGTAGAACACGGTAGGTCGCCGCCGCTCGGGTCCATGTAGGGCCACCGCTGCTACCCTCCGGTTGAAGCCAAGCTAGGTTGGTTGACCATTGACGGCCAGTTAGCTTCTTGGCGGCGACATGGAGTCAGAGAGATGCGCTGGAGAAGAATGCTGCTTCTACTTAACTGCTGGTGCAATTGGCTGACTGACATGTGGGCCCAACATGCCACATGTCAGTTACGCAACTGCACCCGCAGTTAAGTCATTGAAGCTTCTGTTCGGCTCAGCGGGACACAAGTGGGTAGCTTCGGTTAATTAATTATACCTCCAGCGCACCCCTTTTTAGTTAAAGAATGTATGAAATGTAATGAAATCCGGCATGTTTATATGAAATCCGACCGTGTATGGATGAATTTATTTTGATTAGTTCGAATTCCTGTATCACTGGCATTGGATGAACATGCAAAACAATACGTACTAGCATTATTCCCAGGGTGATCACCTCGTTTGCAACAGTTTCACATGTACTCCCTCCGGTCCTTTCTAGTCTGCATACAAGTTTTGTTTGCAGTCAAAGTATCTCTACTTTGACCAATCTTATACAAAAAAAGTATGCACTTTCACAATGTGCGAAGTAAAAAGGAACAGAAGGAGTACAAAGAGTTTGAGCAGCTTTTTAGCGTTTCTGTACATTGCAATCAAACACACAGGCCTGGCAATTCATAGAGAACATTCAAAACAATCGATGATTATGCATCTCAGCGACTCACATGTCAGAGGCAATATTTACTTCACAACTAAAGAATAAAGAAAAATTGATCGACGCTGCTGACAGCAAAGGGCGTCCCATTCGAAAATATCAAACACATGTATTGCTAAAATCAATGAGCAAAATTTGACAAGGTTGTCCCATTCCAAAATATCAAATGCCCACGATTGTGGAATGGGCAGGGTTTGCCATCAGTTCGGACATTGACATGGCACCTCGTGCTAAATAAACCAGCTGTTCTTTTTGTGCAGTTCCACCAAAATCAACCAAATTCGCGCGTAGCTTGTATGATTTCGCCCTTATATGTTGCAACACCTTGAACTTATCGGCACCTCTTTCTTGTGGTGGAAATGAATGATTCGATGTATTCATGAACATTTTGTGTAGTTCCCATTGAAATCAAGCTGAGCACCCCTGTTTGCACAAATACAAAAAAGTGATTAGTATAAAGCAAACTGTACTATGAATTGACAGTTTCAATAGGCACATACATGGTCCACGTAGAGCACACTTTTAGAAAATTGGAACTCACCAGAAAGAATCCTAGAACAACATTGTACTCGCGCATCACAGCAAAAAGATGGAGATTTGTCAGTCCTTCTGAGCTGAAGTTAGTTTGGTCTTGTGGGGAGTAATGTAACCATCCTTCAACTGCTCCTTCTGATGAGAAGATAGATAGGGCTTCTTCATCCTGGCATAATCGGAACTAGTCACTTCACGTACTCCACATTCTTCTTCAGAGGAAGATGATCCTGTTGTGCAAAGACAAGGGGACTACTAAATGCTAGCATCCCTGTTTGCTCAAAAAAGGAAAGGAAATATTTAAAACAGCATAGATGAAGCACTTCTCAAGGACAATACCACTTTTTCATGACAGTATCTAAATAGTAGCACAAGACCAATAGAGATGACAAAGCTCAATCATATGGATGAAATCAGTGGGCGAGTACCAACCTTTGTCAGGAGGCTTATTGTGTAGAGCATACAGATGAAGCACTTCTCCGGAACCATCTGTTGCTATCTACAGTGGTGGCCATGCTTACTATATACTCCTCGATTAGTTTAATGTTTCCAACATCTTCTTGTGCAGTTCCACTAAAATATATGGTATCTTCAAAGAAGATCCCTGTTTGCACAAGTTGAGATAATTACATATTACATTAAGAGTGGCATCAAATCAGTGGCAAAACAATTGCTCGTTCCAGCCATAGCAATAAATTAAGATGCAAAACTATATCATTATTTGTGTCATCACAGTTCTAGTGCTTCATTACAGCACCGGGAGTTGATTTTTGTTTTTCTTCCACTTGTTTTTCCCCTTCATCACTTGGTTCAATAACAGACAAGCTTCACCTTTAATGTAAGATTTGGCATGTCAATTAGGGAGCACAAGTATAGTACTAAACTTAATTTTCTGATGAAAGTGGCAAAATACAGGCCAGCAGTTGTGAAATATCCTTATCTTACCTCAATGGGATATTACGGTGCACATACAGATTGGAAGTCTTGTCTCCATTTGTGCAGTTCACTAAAATCAAGCAACATTATCGTACAAGTAGCACAACATATGAAAGCACACTACAAAATCATGTGAAAGAAGGCTAGTACTGACCTCTCATGATGCGGAATTCAAACAACACACAAGAAGAAGATCTGAACCAAATTCGCCTTAACGGATAGGAAGTAAGATCTCCTCTTGTGTAGTTCCACTAAGATCAAGCAATCAAGCAACGTTGTCGGTGTGACATTTTGGTTGAACTGCACAAAACACTCTTAAAACAAAAGTGTTTTGTGCAGTGCAACAAAAGGTCACAATGGCAACGAGGTGAAGTAGATAACCATGTTTACACAGAGGTGCAAAGGAAACAATTAGTGGTCAATAACGGTGGATGACACAGAAGCCAACAAAAAGAAGCATCTACCTTATCTAAATGGCAAAGAAAGTAAGACAGTAGCATTTCTCAAACGGTGGCATTGATTAATATTAACATAGAGATTATATTAACAATAAAATTCGTTAAACATGTAATTTACTTTTAACTGTGGCATTACATCAATTTTCCAGCGGCATTATTAGAGGGTGTTTGTTTATAGGGACATTTTGGTGTAGGGACTAAAAAAACTCTGTGTCAGTCCCATCTAAACCAAACAGGAGGGACTTTTAGGGACTAAAAGTGGGCATTTGGGACTAAAGAAAGAAGACCCCGAGGGAGTCTTTTTGGGACTTTTTCCAACAGTTGCCCCTGCCACGCATCGCACCTTGTCTCTATTAGTTCATTACTAGGGGTAACATGGTCTTTTAGCATGTCATTTAATAACCTCTAGTCCATGTTTAGTCCCTGGAACCAAGCAGGTAGGGACTAGGTAGTTTTTAACCAAACAGGGCCTTAGATTAACAACAGCTAATGAGTTGCACGGGACAGTGGACGCACCAGCACCATGTGCATCTACCGATGTACTGTGGTCATGCACAGTCTGTTGCAACAAAGAACAAATAAGCAAGGAGCATATTTGTGTTGGTCCCTGTTTTGTTATCTTTAGACACCTTTCCCTATGTGAGCGCAGCAAATCTAGTCCTGCTCAAACTCTACAGCCTTGTCCCTTCCTTTCCTTTTTGAACTAGTACGTTCGCCCCTTCCTTTCCTCTTTGAACCACGTCCTAGATTTATGCGATACAACTTTCCCCACTACTTTCCCCCATTCCTTTCCTCCTTGAACCACGTCCTAGATTCATGCTATACAACTTTCCCCCTTCATTTCCTCCTTGAACCACGTCCTAGATTCATGTTATATATAACTTTTCCCACTACTTTCCCCCACTGCTTTCCTCTTTGAACCACGTCCTAGATTCATGGTATACATGCAGCTAGAGAAATGCATGTGGAGTAAGTAAATTATACCTTAAGGTTCTTGGGGCGTGGTTCGGTGGGCGACGGGACGGCAGCAAAGAAGAAGGGGTCGAAGGCCCTCCCGCGCCGCCACTGGGTGGAAAGTGAACAACTGCGTCGGTAGTCCCTCGCCGACGGCGATAGCGTTAAGCCTCCTTCCCTTCCCGGCGGACGGATCCTGCCGGCTCTTTGAGCAGCAGAGAGGGGAGAGAGAGGCCAACGAAGTCTTGTTTAGATCTGGAGAGGGCGAGAGAGTGTGAAGAGAGCAACAACTCCCTCCGTTCCAAATTACTCGTCAAAGAAATGGATGTATCTAGAACTAAAATACATCTAGATACATCCATACCTGCCACAAGTAATTCGGAATGGAGGGAGAGGGCGAGAGATTGTGAAGAGAGCAACTACAAGCGCTGAGGCTCCAGCGTGTATATATATACTGGAGAGAGAGAGTGTGAAGCGTGCAAACCCTAGAAAACATTTTGACCAGTCAAAGAATCCTCCTGGCACAAATTATGCTCAAGTGTAGTTATCGAACCCGAGACCTCAAGTTAGAAGGTGCAACGGAACCAAGGTGCGTGCGTGCGTGTGTGCGTGCGTGTGTGTGTGTGTGTGTGTGTGTGTGTGTGTGTGTGTGTTTAACAACATGTGTGTGCTAGAGAGAGTGACAGATGGACCTACTCCTACAGAGAGATGTTGTGTAGTGTACGATTTTAGCCGCGAGAGTCGGTGCATCCTCTCGTTTCCGGGTGTGTCCGATAGGGACATGCGGACAGCTTCCACGCCCGCTCCTGACCAGCCTGGCCAACCCAAAGCCCCTCCATCGCCCGCGCGCGCTTCCCGCCCGAAATGGTCAGTGCCGCTCCAAAGAATCGGTGCCGCATTCATGCCTGGGCAGAGCGGAGGCGACCTCTCACTAGCGCAAGAGTGATGGTTACTGCTGGGTCTATGTGATTTGATGGCTCATTGGTCTTTATTACTGAGGTGGTAGGACTGCTGGATGTCCCACGCTTTCGGTGAAAGGAGGTACTACTACTAGATTACAAATTTCTCCATTCTTACAGCGGAGGCATGCAAGAGCAGTGAAAACACGCAGGCTCAGTGATTACATGGCCCACCTCACACTATCACCGTGCGACACCTAACTCTTTACATAGTACCCCCTTTGTTCCTAAATATTACTAGATGAGTCCCCGCGCGTTGCCGCCGAACAACGGTATATCTCTCTGCGCAAAATTATCGATTTCATAGAACTAAAAAAACTCTATAACCGCATGACAAATGTGGTAGCCAAACTAAATAAACTCCCATCATCATTTAGATCATCCCACGTAAGGAAAAAAGATCAACAACTCCTACTGCATAATGGGATTATATTTTTCTTTTTGACATGTTAATGGGACTTAAAAGCTCACTTACATGCATGCTACCGGTGCATGCTTGCATGCAGACATGTTGATGTGATTTAAAACCCACTCACATGCATGTGCCACGGTATTTCTGCATGCTTGCGTGTGGCTTAGTGCGGAGCCTCTCAACGTCTAGATCAGACAGCTATTATGGACTGATTTACTTCATCTAACGGCTACATCAATTTTGATGATGTGGCTCAAGGAGAGGATAGGGAATTCCTAGTAGTGGGGGCTAGCTATTACTAGTAGATAAGTCTTTGTAGAGATTCCACTACATACGGAACAAAATGAATGAATCTACACTTAAAATGCATCTATATACATCTGCATGTGGTTCATGGTGAAATCTCTACAAAGACTTATATTTAGGAACGGGGGAGACAGCGTATGTCGGTGTCAAAACCGGCGGATCTTGGGTAGGGGGTCCTGAACTGTGCATCTAAGGCGGATGGTAACAGGAGGCAGGGGACACGATGTTTTACCCAGGTTCGGGCCCTCTTGATGGAGGTAAAACCCTATGTCCTGCTTGATTAATATTGATGATATGGGTAGTACAAGAGTAGATCTACCACAAGATCAGAGAGGCTAAACCCTAGAAGCTAGCCTATGGTATGATTGTATGTATATATCTATCGACTAGTCTGGCCTCGGTTTATATAATGCACCAGAGGCCTAGGATAACAAGAGTCCTAGCCGAATACGCCGGTGGGGCGGAGTCCTTGTCTTGATCGCCAAGTCTTGTGGAATCTTCCTTGTATGCGGCAGCTGTCCGAACTGGCCCATGAGTATATTGCCATGGGGGTCCTCGGCCCAATCTAACAGATCGGGAGATGACGTGGTGAGTACCCCCTAGTCCAGGACACCGTTAGTAGCCCCCTGAACCGGTCTTCAAGTTAGGGACGCTCCTCGATTCTTCCGAACCATTCTTCATCTTCGGTTTTTGGTCTTGGAAACTGGTTCAACAAATCTTCTCATCTTCGATCTTGAGGATCGCCGAAATGCATTCGACGAGTTTATACATCGGGTATCCGAGGAGCCCCTTTAAGTTTCCGGCCTTTATCAATGCCTTGTTATTTTTATGCGAGACCTCGGGTTTGAAGTTGTTCCCGGGAGGCAGTGTCCTCTTGCGTCCAAGCTCCAACACCGGACTGCATTTGAGGTATCTTTTGCAGACGAGCACCAACGCCGGACCGCTTCCGAGCTCCAACGCCGGAATGTATCCGAGCTCCAACGCCGGACTATGTCCAAGCTCCAACGCCGGACTGTCATAAATCAGCTTGGTTCAAAAAAGTTGAAGGAGTTTATCCGAGCTTAATGCTGGAAATGCCCTCTATGGAGCCAGCCACTAGCGCCCGAACTTTATGACAGACTGCTTCCGAGGTGGTGCACCACCCCGACTGTGGGCCGATTTTTTGTCAATATTTTTTATTGGTGCAATTTATTCTCTACCGAGATATACAGCCAGTAGCCCTCAAGGTGTGTATCGGTCTAAAACCCGAGATGCACCTGAAGGATGACATAAGACCGCTGATCCCAGTAGCCGCTGAGACTCAGGTTGATTTGCAAAATCGGCCTGAGGATCAAGTCCTAGCTCAGCAGAATACTTCGGGACACAAAAAGCGGCGTGCTCAGTCCTCGAGACTCAGCTTGGGTGCGGCCGACCAACCTGAGGATCAAAATCTCCTTGGAAACTATATTGCACATAAAATTTTCTGCATTGGACAGGCAGTGCAGTAGCCCCAGAGACACTAGTCGGGTGGCAACACTAGATCAGGGGATCGATGTGCCCCTTCAATATTTGTAAATAATAAGCCCGAAGCCCAGTAGCCCCTGAGCCTTAATGCGGGCACGGGTGGCCGAATTAAGGATCGATATCCATAGTAAAATCACAAATTATGTGTAATGACTCTATGTATCCAAGTACTTTACGTCATTAATACTCGGATCCGCATTGTACAAAACTTTGTTGACCGACCATCGACTTCCACCTCCTCGGCCAGTAGCTGAGGAGTGTTTGTCCTACTTTATAAAGCCTTTATGACGGCAAAGATTTACGACAAACAAGGCAATCTGGCTACATGGTTTTATAAACAAAGGTACGCAGAGAGATATGTTATATTACTGTTTAACATAAGAAATGTCTTCCAAAGAAAATAGTTCCGCTATCGGTTCCTTTCTTTGGGTTGTCATGCTAAGCATGATCATGAAACCTCAGCTCTAACGTAAGAGCAAAATATCAAGGATTTAGTTTGGGAGGCCAGTTAATAGCCCCCGGTAGTGTTCGACGACAGTCGAGGTCAAGCCGTAAACACTTCGACCATTGTGATGAATGGCCCATCATTTAACACAGTCATCAGATCGCTGACCAGTTTACGCTTATTGTGACAGTCAGTTTTCGGCTTTCTCCACTGAGGTGCTTAACCATGTGAGCTGGAAGCACAATCACAGTGGTTCTCCCTTTGCACACCTAGCCGAACAAAGCGGAACGTAGGAGGCAAGTGCAGGAGCCGGGTAACCCAACTATTGACCGAAGACACAATTCAAAACCGATGTATATATAGCAATATCCAAGAATGTTTTTGCCGAATCTCTAAAGGTGTCCGGCGTTGCACTGCGAGACTTGTGCTGAAAACACACAAATAGTTTAAAAGTGCCATAAGCTTGGAAAACCAAAAAACGTCAGTAAAAACTTGACGTCTGAACAAGATCAAGTGTTCGGTGCCAATCCAAAAATTGGCCTTAGCAAAAGAAGTGCTTCTGTCGTGCTTTAACATGATACGTCCTATCTCAAGACTTCAAGCGGGTCAGCCTACGGCTTCAACCTCCTATCCCGAGGGCGGAGTACTTCTCATTAGGCCAGTTTAGCAAACTAAACTCTAGCGGCTTTGAGAGAGAAATTAGGCTCCCCGGCTAGTGACCATACACTCGTGTCAAAAAAAGGAGTGATAGATAATAATAATAATAATAATAATAATAATAATAATAATAATAATAATAATAATAATAATAATAATAATAAAACTTTGCAACGACTAGGAAGAACACTTATCATAAAACGGCTCATATAAAATTTAAGAGCCCCCAAGTGACTTAGGTAAAAGAATGATTGCATGTACCGAAGTACTTATATCATATCTATGTTCAACCGAACTTTAAACGCGTATTAATCGACCGTCGGCTTCTCCCTCTTTGGTCAAGGACCGAAAAGTGTTATGTACTCCATCTGTCGAGAATTCGATGGTGTTTCCAATAACCAGGCAATCAGGCCATAAGGCTGTAACAGACAAAGCGCGCTTAGGGAACTTATGCTATATTACTGCAAAGTGTAAGAAGCATCTTCGAAGAAAATAGTACCCCCACCGACACCTTTCTTCGGTGCTCATTGTTATTATGAGACTTGTGCAATAGATTTTTTGTACTCATGAGTTCCGTTGTGTGCCGACCATCATTGAAAACTATAAGAGCGCTAGCTTTCGGCTTCACCCAGTCTGAGGTCCGGCTCGGATGACCCAATCGTGACAATCGCAGAGGTGCTCCCTTTACTCCCTAGCCGAACAATCGGGAATGTAGGGTAAACACAGGAGCGAGGCAACCCAGCTTGCAAATCGCTTAAGTCAATATGGTGCATATTGTAGCATAATACACGAACAAGGAACAAAGCCGTACAAGTATAATCATATGCAAGAGGAAAAGCTTCATGAAGGAAGTGTAACACCCCGGATGTAACTTTCCCTATTTGTACTCCAACTCTTGCCGTTTCCGGCGTTAACTTATCTTATTTTCTCGGGTTCGGGTTTTTGTCTCCGTGTGTTGTTGTCTTTGTCATGGATCTCATATCATGTCATCATGTGCATTGCATTTGCATACGTGTTCGTCTCATGCATTCGAGCATTTTCCCCGTTGTCCGTTTTGCATTCCGGCGCTCCGTTCTCCTCCGATGGTCATTTCTAGCTTTCTTTCGTGTGTGGGGATTAAACATTTCCGGATTGGACCGAGACTTGCCAAGCGGCCTTGGTTTACTACCGGTAGACCGCCTGTCAAGTTTCGTACCATTTGGACTTCGTTTGATACTCCAACGGTTAACCGAGGGACCGAAAAGGCCTCGTGTGTGTCGCAGCCCAACACCCCTCCATTTTGGCCCAAAACCCACCAAACTCTGCTCCATGTTCTAGAGCGTTCGATCACGATCGCGTGGCCGAAAACCGCACCTCATTTGGACTCTCCTAGCTCCCCCTATGCCTATATATACACCCCCATTCCAAATTCGCGGTTCCTCTCCCCCCTAACCCTAAAAATTCCCAGATCCGCCGCTCCGGACGTGTCCGGGCGGAGCCGGACAACGTCCGCCGCCACCGTCGCCCAACCGGGACGCGCCACGTGGCGCCCGCCGCCGTCGCGGCCCGCAGGGCCCGAGGCCGGTCCTCCCGCGCTGCCTCCCGGGCCGCGCCCCGCGCCGCCTCCCTCCTCCAGCCCGGCGCCGCCCCTCTGCCGCGCCGCCGCAGCTCGCCCTCGCCGGCCGAGCTCGCCGCGCCGCCATCGCCGGCCGAGCCCGCCGCGTCGCCCCAGGCCGAGCCGGCCGCGCCGCCCGCCGCCGCCTCCCGGCCCCGCCGCCCGCCGCCGCCTCCCGGTCGCGCCGCCCGCCGCCGGCGACCACCCCGGCCGCCTCCTCCACGCCAGCCCGCCGGCGAGCGCCGGATCCGCCGGTGAACAGTGCGCGAGATCCGATCCGGTTCGCAGCTACAGTAACCCTAGATCTAGGTCATTTTTTCCCCTAAGTCCTGAAATCTGCAGATCCAAGTGCCTCTGTTCGGGGCCCCGTAACTTTGCATCCGTAGCTCCGATTTGGGCATATAGCATATCAAAATGTTCACCCCAGAGAGTACATCATTTCATTACATTGCATCATTTTCATTTGAGCTCATCTTGATGCCCGAAATGCTGTTAGAAGAGGGCTACTTGAGTTAATTGTCAGATCTGTTACTCCGTTTAGCACTTTTTTCATTTTTGCCATGATTAATGTGTGCATGCTATGCCCGTGACTTCTTCATATGTTTTGTTAAGGGTTTTGTCATCTATCCAGAGGTGCAACCCATGTATTTTTAGGATGTGTGTGGTGACTTGTGCAAGCTTGCAAAGTGGTGCACTTGCTAATTCTATTTTCAGGGACTTAGCGATTTCACTAAGTCCTGGGATTGTTTAGTTCATGATGCCATATGTTCTTGTAGTTTCCTAGTGATCCGTGCCTCTTTTGAGGATGATCAGTAAGGGAGTTTTGTTAATCTTGTAGTGCTCTATCCATCCATGTCTTTGTTTGCAATTATGGAGCACCCTAGCTTGAGTCAATCGAGCTCTACTTTTGCTTCGTTGCGAATCTGGGCAGATCATCAACTTGTTTGCGATTTTGCCGATGTTATTATAATTGATCCGTGCATGCTATGCTATTTTTATTGCCATGTCTAGCTTGTGTTTTGTTCCTTCTTTATGGGTGTATGCTTGTATTGACATGACTTGCACCGTGGTGAGTGCATCGAGCTCGTAAACATGCCTTCGTGAGTTATGCTTCAGCATGTCCCAGTTTTCACTAAGTCTGAAAACTGATTATGTTTTTGCTATGTTCGTGTGCTTGTTCGTATATTTTGTGATCCCTTTTGGCTCAAGGTCACTAAGGGACTTTTGTTAAGCTTGTTGAGTATCTCCATGCCATGTCTTTCTTTGTCATGCTCAGGTCTTGTAGCATGTTGTTTTGTTGCTCCGAAGAGGGCTATATGATCTGAAATTCCAGACAAGTGTTAATTTCACTAAGTCTAAGATCTGTTTTACCATTTGCGTTTTTGCCATGCTTGTTTGAACCTGTTAATGAATGAATTGGCCGTAGCTCAGTGCTAGACTTTCGTTAAGAATCTTGTGTGTATCCCTGCCATATATTTTTTTGTCATGTTTGGGTGCATTAGCATGTTCATTTCATTGCATTTAGATGCCTACTTGCTGTAAATCGCAGACCGGTGTCATTTTTGAATCGCTTGCCATTTCCAAACGGTAACTCCGATTCCGGCGTTCTTTATATCGTTTTCAAGCGATTTAATCTCATCTTTCCAGTGGCACACTTGGAATTCCAAGTTGAGGCCAGGTTCATGCATTTTCCTGTCATATCTTGCATTGTGCATCCCGCATCGCATCCCGCATAGCATATCATCTTTGCATCGTGTTGTTTGAGTTCGCACGTGGTTGATTGTATCCTTGTTGCTTGTTTGTATTGTTTGGGTAGAGCCGGGAGACGAGTTCGCTAATGAGGAGCCCGTTGAGTTTGCTTTCGAGGATCCAGTCAACTCTGACAACTGTGCAGGCAAGATGATCATACCCTCGAAATCACTACTATCCTTGCTATGCTAGTTTGCTCACTCTTTTGCTATGCCAATGCTACGATGCCTACCACTTGCTTGCAAGCCTCCCAAATTGCCATGTCAAACCTCTAACCCACCATTGTCCTAGCAAACCGTTGATTGGCTATGTTACCGCTTTGCTCAGCTCCTCTTATAGCGTTGCTAGTTGCAGGTGAAGATTGGAGGCCGTTCCTTGTTGGATACATCTTTTATTTACTTGTTGGGATATCATCATATTTCCATGTTATCTTAATGCATCTATATACTTGGTAAAGGGTGGAAGGCTCGGCCTCTCGCCTAGTGTTTTGTTCCACTCTTGCCGCCCTAGTTTCCGTCATATCGGTGTTATGTTCCCGGATTTTGCGTTCCTCACACGGTTGGGTTATAATGGGAACCCCTTGATATTTTGCCTTGTTTAAAGCTTTTCCAGCAATGCCCAACCTTGGTTTTACCATTTGCCACCTAGCCCTTTTCTTTCCCTTGGGTTCTGCAGACTCAAGGGTCATCTTTATTTTAACCCCCCCGGGCCAGTGCTCCTCTGAGTGTTGGTCCAACTGAGCGATGTCCGGGGCTACCAGGGGCAACTCTGGGCTGGCCTACCCGACGTCTGGCTCATCTGAGTGTGCCCTGAGAAAGAGATATGTGCAGCTCCTATCGGGATTTGTCGGCACATTCGGGCGGTGTTGCTGGTCTTGTTTTAACCTGTCGAAGTGTCTTGAATTACCGAGATACCGAGTCTGATCAGAACGTCTTGGGAGGAGGTCTATTCCTTTGTTGACCGTGAGAGCTTGTCATGGGCTAAGTTGGGACTCCCCTACAGGGTTTTGAACTTTCGAAAGCCGTGCCCGCGGTTATGGGCAGATGGGAATTTGTTAATGTTCGGTTGTAGACGACTTGAACCTTAATTAATTAAAATGAATCAACTGAGTGTGTTACCGTGATGGCCTCTTCTCGGCGGGGTCCGGGAAGTGGACACGGTGTTGGAGTAATGTTTGCGCAGGTTGCTCTCTAGTTTCTCGCCCGCGCTTTGCCTCCTCTTCTCGCTCTCCTTTGCGAATAAGTTAGCCACCATACTTGCTAGTCGCTTGCTGCAGCTCCACTCATATTTTACCTTGCCATACCTATAAGCTTAAATAGTCTTGATCGCGAGGGTGCGAGATTGCTGAGTCCCTGTGGCTCATAGATTACTATTACACCAGATGCAGGGCCTGATGATTCCGCTCCAGGAGACGCGTATGAGCTCAAGTGGGAGTTCGACGAAGACTCTCAGCGATACTATGTTTTCTTTCCCGATGATCAGTAGTGGTGCCCAGTTGGGGGTGATTGGGACCATGTCGCATGTTGGGTTCTCTTTTATTTTGGCGTCGTAGTCGGGCCATGAGTGTTTGGATGATGTAATGTTATTTATGTACTTGATTGAAGTGGCGAGTGTAAGCCAACTATGTTATCTTCCCTTTTCTTATTACATTACATGGGATGTTTGTGAAGATTGCCTAACTTGCGACATATGCCTTCAATGCGATTATGTCTCTAAGTCGTGCCTCGACACTTGGGAGCTATAGTCGCATCGAGGGTGTTACAAGTTGGTAATCAGAGCCTTCCCCGACCTTAGGAGCCCCATTGCTTGATCGTTTTTAGCGGCCGAGTTGTGTCTAGAAAAATGTTTTGAGTCTTTTAGGAATTATATATCGGAGAGTTTAGGAATTCTTTTTACTTCCCAGTCTCCTCATCGCTCTGGTAAGGCATCCTGACGTAGAGTTTTGACTCTTCTCTTCTCAAATTTCACTAAAAAAATTTAGGATCACACGGGTATCTTGGAATCGTTTCGATGGTTTTATGATGAGAACATTGACTTGGTGCCTCCTGTCAGGGGTTTAGTGGAAGTGTCCCGGGGAGTTGAGCTCTAAGGTGTTGTCATCATAATTATATCGTTGCAGTTCTGGAATACCTGAGTCTAGTTCGCCGACATCGAAAATCTCTTTTATGCAGTTCGTTGGTGAGATAACCTCGATGCCACCCAGTACTGGGGCGGGAGTTCGGGAGTATCGCCATAACTTGTATAACGGATGCTTTTCGAAGGTTGAGGTAGATGGTTTCCGAAGTTTTCTTGGTTATGTGTTGAAGGATGGATACAGCTGGATGTAGGATTTGCTAGATTTGGGTGAGATATTATGCTTCCCCTGTATCCCCAACACCTAATTGCATAACCGGAAAAGTTCGGGAGTTTCATAGGTGGGAATTCTAGTAGCTCTAGTTTTTCTTCCATGGATATTGGTTTGAGATTGGGATTTCTTACCGATTATTCATTCTTGATCCGTACCTTGTTGATTTATTTCTCTACCTTAATTCTACGTGGCTTCTCAATTTATGGATATGTGACCATTTTAAGAGGAATGCATTCGTTCATTTTGTTCGGATGTGAAGACTATGTGTTGCAATTTTCATTCCGTTGGATTCAGCTTCAATATTTGTCTATCAATGTGCTAATGGTGGTCAACCTCTTCAGGATGGCTCCTCCAACGCACACGACTCTGGATCCTGATCCGCCACCGCCTCCACCTCCTCCAGAGGCATGGCAAGTTGTGATGGCCGCAACCAATGCAAACACACAGTTGATCATGCAAATTCTTCAAGAGCGCAATCAAGGCAGCCAAGGGAATCAAGGCAGCAATCTGAGTCACTTTGCTACACTCAACCAGTTCCTTGCTAACGGGCCAAAGACTTTCAGCAATTATGTTGAGGCAACCGATGCTGACGATTGGCTTGTGGATCTGTGTAAGCATTTCGAGTGCAGTAACGTCAGGCCTGAGGACTTTGTGAAGTTCGCTTCCTTCCAACTCAAAGATCAAGCTGCAGAATGGTTCCAGCAGTACAAGGACTCCAGAGGTGGGCGTGTTATCACTTGGGATGATTTCCGTCGAGATTTCCGAGCTCATCATATTCCCCGGAGCGTGGTTGAAAGCAAGCGTGAGGAATTCCGCAATCTGAAGCAAGGCTCTTTGTCTGTCTATGACTACAACAAGTTGTTCCAGAAGCTCGCCCGCTTTGCCAAGCAGGACGTCCCTGATGAGAAGAGCATGATATATCAGTTCAGGGGTGGCCTCAGAGAAGAAATTCAGCTCGCTCTTATCCTCTTTGAGCCCTTGAGGTACGATGAGTTCTACAACATGGCACTGAAGCAAGAGGCTGCTCAGTTGAGGTGTGATGCTTCCAAGAAGCGAGTCAGAGATGTTACTCCGTCTTCCTCTACTCAAGTGGCCAAGTAGCAGAAGTTTTGGCTTCCTCCTCCTCTGTTTTGTCAGCCGTATCAGCAGAAGAGTAAAGGTGGCAGTGGTTCTTCCCACCCACCCAACCCTGGCTTTCAAAACAAGACTTCGTCTCAAGCTCCAAGATCGAGTGCTCCGTATCACCGTCCGCTTTCAGAGGTTACGTACAGCAAGTGCCAACAGAAGGGTCACTATGCTAACAAGTGTCTCAACCAGAGGCGTCTTCCTCCTCCTCCTCCTGTCAGATCGACAAGTACAGCTGTGGTCAAGCATAACCCCAAGTCCGCCAAGGTCAACTTGATGAATGCAGCTCAGGCAGACGACTCGTCAGATGTGATCATGGGTAACCTTCCTGTTAATGATATTCCTGCAAAAGTTCTTTTTGACACGGGTGCTTCGCATTGTTTCATTTCGAGGCCATTTGTTTCTAAGCATGAGTTGCCTTTGCAAGATTTGCCTAGACAGTTATCTGTTGTTTCTCCGGGTAAATTCATGAATGCAAGCGCTTTTGCCCCAGATGTTTCTATCACATTGGGCGATTACAAGTTTCTCTCTTCTCCGGTGGTTCTTGGTAACTCGGATATTGATCTTATTCTCTAAATGGATTGGCTTTCTAAGCACAAGGCTCAGCTTGATTGTGCAGCCAGGCAGATTCAATTGACTCATTCGTCTGAGGATGTAATTGTCTTTGCCGCTCGTGATGATACCATTTGTCTGTTTTCTCTCAATGAGAAGGGTGAATTGGATGCCATCTCTCAAATTCCAGTCGTTTGCGAATATCAAGACGTCTTTCCAGAAGAGCTCCCAGGAATGCCTCCGCACCGGCCAGTTGAATTCGTTATTGATCTTGAGCCTGGTACGGAACCTATGTGCAAGCGTCCTTACAAGCTCGGACCTGGAGAGTTGAAGGAGCTGAAGAAGCAACTCGATGAGCAAGAGAGAATGGGTCTCATCCGGCCTAGTTCTTCTCCGTGGGGTTGTGGTGTTCTTTTTGTGAAGAAGAAGGATGGAACGGACCGACTTTGTGTTGATTACCGTCCAGTGAACAAGAAGACCATCAAGAACAAATACCCACTTCCCAACATCAATGAGCTGTTCGAACAACTCAAAGGTGCTCAAGTATTCTCCAAGCTTGATCTCCGTATGGGTTACCACCAGATCCGCATTCGTGAAGAAGATATTCCCAAGACAGCATTCAGAACAAGCTTTGGTTCTTATGAATACACTGTCATGTCTTTTGGCCTCGCCAATGCTCCTCCGACGTTCTCTTGCATGATGAACTTCATCTTCAACGCCTACACCAATGACTTCGTTTTGGTCTATCTCGACGACATTCTGGTTTTCTCCAAGAACAAGGAAGATCATGCCAAGCACTTGCGTTTGGTACTCGATAAGCTCAGGGAACATCAGTTCTACGCCAAGTTCTCCAAGTGTGAATTTTGGCTTGATGAGGTTCTTTATCTTGGTCATATCATCTCTGCCAAGGGCATTGCCGTGAATCCTGAGAAGGTGTCTGTGATTGTGAATTGGGAACCTCCTCAGAACGTGAAGCAACTCCGCAGTTTTCTCGGTCTCGCAAGCTATTGCCGAAGATTCGTTGAAAACTTTTCTAAGATCACGAAGCCTCTCTCTAATCTTCTTCAGAAGCACGTCAAGTATGTTTGGTCTCCGGAGTGCGATATTGCTTTCAACACTTTGAAAGAGAAGTTGATCACTGCTCCAGTTCTGACTCCGCCTGATGAATCCAAGCCATACGAGGTCTTTTGTGATGCCTCTCTCCAAGGCCTTGGCGCAGTATTGATGCAAGAGAAGAAAGTTGTTGCTTATACATCTCGCCAGTTAAAGCCTAATGAGAAGAACTACCCCACTCATGATCTCGAGTTGGCGGCAGTTGTGCATGCTCTTTTGACTTGGAGACATCTTCTATTGGGTAGAAAAGTGGATATTTTCACTGATCACAAGAGTCTCAAGTACATCTTCACTCGGCCTAATCTCAACCTCAGGCAAACTCGATGGGTCGAAATGATTCAAGACTATAATCCGAGTATCGAGTATACTCCAGGCAAGGCCAATGTGATTGCTGACGCTTTGAGCAGGAAAGCTTACTGCAACAGTCTGATTCTCAAGCCTTATCAACCCAAGCTTTGTGAAGCTTTCCGCAAACTTAATCTGCAAGTTGTTCCTCAAGGATTCCTCGCCAACCTTCTAGTCTCTCCTACCTTGGAAGACCAGATTCGCCAAGCCCAGCTTCTTGATGCTATGGTGAAAAAGGTGAAGATTGGGATTGCCAAGAGTCAGTCCAAGTACAAGTGCTACCGCCTTGATGACAAGGACACTCTCTTCTTCGAGGATCGAATTGTGGTACCCAAAGGTGACCTCCGTAAAGTGATAATGAACGAGGCTCATAATTCTCTCCTCTCCATCCACCCTGGGAGCACGAAGATGTATCAGGACCTCAAGCAAGCTTATTGGTGGACTCGAATGAAGCGCGAGATCGCTCAATTCGTGAATGAATGTGATGTCTGTAGAAGAGTGAAGGCAGAACACCAAAGGCCAGCAGGTCTCCTCCAACCTCTTGCCATTCCAGAATGGAAGTTTGACCACATTGAAATGGACTTCGTGACTGGGTTTCCTAAGTCCAAGCGTGGCAATGATGCTATATTCGTTGTCATCGACAAACTCACCAAAGTGGCTCATTTTCTGCCTATCAAAGAGTCGATCACTTCAGCTCTATTGGCGGAACTCTATACCTCTCGCATTGTCTCTCTGCACGGTATTCCTCAAGTGATCTCTTCAGACCGTGGCAGCATCTTTACCTCGAAGTTTTGGGATTCTTTTCAGAAGGCCATGGGCACGAACATCCGCTTCAGCACAACTTTCCATCCTCAAACTAGCGGTCAAGTCGAGTGTGTCAACCAGATTCTTGAAGATATTCTCAGGGCTTGTGTGATCTCCTTCGGCATGAAGTGGGAGGATTGTCTTCCTTATGCTGAATTCTCCTACAACAACAGTTTTCAAGCAAGTTCGGGCAAGGCCCCATTTGAAATTCTGTATGGCAGGAAGTGCCGTACCCCTCTCAACTGGTCTGAAACCGGTGAACTTCAGCTTTTGGGTAATGACTTAATTACAGAGGCAGAAGAAATGTGCAAAGTCATTCGAGATAACCTCAAAGCAGCCCAATCCCGCCAGAAGAGCTACTATGATAGTAAGCACTGTGATTTGGCTTTTGAGATTGGAGATCATGTTTACCTCTGTGTCTCTCCTATGAAAGGTACTCATCGCTTCGGTATCAAAGGGAAGCTTGCCCCTAGATACGTGGGACCTTTCAAGATTGTCAGCAAGAGAGGCGACCTCCCCTATCAACTCGAGCTTCCTTCAAACTTTGCAAATGTTCATGACGTGTTCCATGTCTCTCAGCTTCGAAAGTGCTTCAAGACTCCTGACCGCACCGTCAACTTCGAGGACATTGAGCTCCAAGAAGATCTCTCTTATCGTGAGCACCCAGTTGCTATTCTTGAAGAGACTGAACGCAAGACTCGCAACAAGTCAATCAAATTTCTCAAAGTCAAGTGGTCACACCATTCCGACCGTGAAGCTACCTGGGAATGCGAGGATCACCTCCGTTCTGAGTACCCGACGTTCTTTCAGTCCTAGATCTCGGGACGAGATCCTTTCGTAGTGGTGGAGTGTTGTAACACCCCGGATATAACTTTCCCTGTTTGTACTCCAACTCTTGCCGTTTCCGGCGTTAAGTTATCTTATTTTCTCGGGTTTGGGTTTTTGTCTCCGTGTGTTGTTGTCTTTGTCATGCATCTCATATCATGTCATCATGTGCATTTCATTTGCATACGTGTTCGTCTCATGCATTCGAGCATTTTCCCCGTTGTCCGTTTTGCATTCCGGCGCTCCGTTCTCCTCCGGTGGTCATTTCTAGCTTTCTTTCGTGTGTGGGGATTAAACATTTCTGGATTGGACCGAGACTTGCCAAGCGGCCTTGGTTTACTACCGGTAGACCGCCTGTCAAGTTTCGTACCATTTGGACTTCGTTTGATACTCCAAAGTTGGCCGAGGGACCGAAAAGGCCTCGTGTGTGTCGCAGCCCAACACCCCTCCATTTTGGCCCAAAACCCACCAAACTCTGCTCCATGTCCTAGAGTGTTCGATCACGATCGCGTGGCCGAAAACCGCACCTCATTTGGACTCTCCTAGCTCCCCCTATGCCTATATATACACCCCCATTCCAAATTCGCGGTTCCTCTCCCCCCCTAACCCTAAAATTTCCCAGATCCGCCGCTCCGGACATGTCCGAGCGGAGCCGGACAACGTCCGCCGCCACCGCTGCCCAACCGGGACGCGCCACGTGGCGCCCGGCGCCCGCCGCCGCCGCGGCCCGCAGGGGCCCGAGGCCGGCCCTCCCGCGCCGCCTCCCTCCTCCAGCCCGGCGCCGCCCCTCCGTCGCGCCGCCGCAGCTCGCCCTCGCCGGCCGAGCCCGCCGCGCCGTCCCAGGCTGAGCCGGCCGCGGCGCCTCCTCCCGGCCCCGCCGCCCGCCGCCGGCGACCACCCCGGCCGCCTCCTCCACGCCAGCCCGCCGGCGAGCGCCGGATCCGCCGGTGAACAGTGCGCGAGATCCGATCCGGTTCGCAGCTACAGTAACCCTAGATCTAGGTCATTTTTTTCCCTAAGTCCTGAAATCTGCAGATCCAAGTGCCTCTGTTCGGGGCCCCGTAACTTTGGATCCGTAGCTCTGATTTGGGCATATAGCATATCAAAATGTTCATCTCAGAGAGTACATCATTTCATTCCATTGCATCATTTTAATTTGAGCTCATGTTGATGCCCGAAATGCTGTTAGAAGAGGGCTACTTGAGTTAATTGTCAGATCTGTTACTCCGTTTAGCACTTTTGTCATTTTTGCCATGATTAATGTGTGCATGCTATGCCCGTGACTTCTTCATATGTTTTGTTAAGGGTTTTGTCATCTATCCAGAGGTGCAACCCATGTATTTTTAGGATGTGTGTGGTGACTTGTGCAAGCTTGCAAAGTGGTGCACTTGCTAATTCTGTTTTCAGGGACTTAGCGATTTCACTAAGTCCTGGGATTGTTTAGTTCATGATGCCATATGTTCTTGTAGTTTCCTAGTGATCCGTGCCTCTTTTGAGGATGATCAGTAAGGGAGTTTTGTTAATCTTGTAGTGCTCTATCCATCCATGTCTTTGTTTGCAATTATGGAGCACCCTAGCTTGAGTCAATCGAGCTCTACTTTTGCTTCGTTTCGAATCTGGGCAGATCATCAACTTGTTTGCGATTTTGCCGATGTTATTATAATTGATCCGTGCATGCTATGCTATTTTTATTGCCATGTCTAGCTTGTGTTTTGTTCCTTCTTTATGGGTGTATGCTTGTCTTGACATGACTTGCACCGTGGTGAGTGCATCGAGCTCGTAAACATGCCTTCGTGAGTTATGCTTCAGCATGTCCCAGTTTTCACTAAGTCTGAAAACTGATTATGTTTTTGCTATGTTCGTGTGCTTGTTCGTATATTTTGTGATCCCTTTTGGCTCAAGGTCACTAAGGGACTTTTGTTAAGCTTGTTGAGTATCTCCATGCCATGTCTTTCTTTGTCATGCTCAGGTCTTGTAGCATGTTGTTTTGTTGCTCCGAAGAGGGCTATATGATCTGAAATTCCAGACAAGTGTTAATTTCACAAAGTCTGAGATCTGTTTTACCATTTGCGTTTTTGCCATGCTTGTTTGAACCTGTTAATGGATGAACTGGCCATAGCTCAGTGCTAGACTTTTGTTAAGCATCTTGTGTGTATCCCTGCCATGTATTTTTTTGGCATGTTTGGGTGCATTAGCATGTTCATTTCATTGCATTTAGATGCCTACTTGCTGTAAATCGCAGACCGGTGTCATTTTTGAATCGCTTCCCATTTCCAAACCGTAACTCCGATTCCGGTGTTCTTTATATCGTTTTCAAGCGATTTCATCTCATCTTTCCAGTGGCACACTTGGAATTCCAAGTTGAGGCCAGGTTCATGCATTTTCCTGTCATATCTTGCATTGTGCATCCCGCATCGCATCCCGCATAGCATATCATCTTTGCATCATGTTGTTTGAGTTCGCACGTGGTTGATTGTATCCTTGTTGCTTGTTTGTCTTGTTTGGGTAGAGCCGGGAGACGAGTTTGCTAACGAGGAGCCCGTTGAGTTTGCTTTCGAGGATCCAGTCAACTCTGACAACTGTGCAGGCAAGATGATCATACCCTCGAAATCACTACTATCTTTGCTATGCTAGTTTGCTCGCTCTTTTGCTATGCCAATGCTACGATGCCTACCACTTGCTTGCAAGCCTCCCAAATTTCCATGTCAAACCTCTAACCCACCATTGTCCTAGCAAACCGTTGATTGGCTATGTTACCGCTTTGCTCAGCCCCTCTTATAGCATTGCTAGTTGCAGGTGAAGATTGGAGGCCGTTCCTTGTTGGATACATCTTTTATTTACTTGTTGGGATATCATCATATTTCCATGTTATCTTAATGCATCTATATACTTGGTAAAGGGTGGAAGGCTCGGCCTCTCGCCTAGTGTTTTGTTCCACTCTTGCCGCCCTAGTTTCCGTCATATCGGTGTTATGTTCCCGGATTTTGCGTTCATCACGCGGTTGGGTTATAATGGGAACCCCTTGATATTTCGCCTTGTTTAAAGCTTTTCCAGCAATGCCCAACCTTGGTTTTACCATTTGCCACCTAGCCATTTTCTTTCCCTTGGGTTCTGCAGACTCAAGGGTCATCTTTATTTTAACCCCCCGGGCCAGTGCTCCTCTGAGTGTTGGTCCAACTGAGCGATGTCCGGGGCTACCAGGGGCAACTCTGGGCTGGCCTACCCGATGTCTGGCTCATCTGAGTGTGCCCTGAGAAAGAGATATGTGCAGCTCCTATCGGGATTTGTCGGCACATTCGGGCGGTGTTGCTGGTCTTGTTTTAACCTGTCGAAGTGTCTTGAATTACCAAGATACCGAGTCTGATCGGAACGTCTTGGGAGGAGGTCTATTCCTTTGTTGACCGTGAGAGCTTGTCATGGGCTAAGTTGGGACTCCCCTACAAGGTTTTGAACTTTCGAAAGCCGTGCCCGCGGTTATGGGCAGATGGGAATTTGTTAATGTCCGGTTGTAGACGACTTGAACCTTAATTAATTAAAATGAATCAACTGAGTGTGTTACCGTGATGGCCTCTTCTCGACGGGGTCCGGGAAGTGGACATGGTGTTGGAGTAATGTTTGCGCAGGTTGCTCTCTAGTTTCTCGCTCGCGCTTTGCCTCCTCTTCTCGCTCTCCTTTGCGAATAAGTTAGCCACCATACTTGCTAGTCGCTTGCTGCAGCTCCACTCATATTTTACCTTGCCATACCTATAAGCTTAAATAGTCTTGATCGCGAGGGTGCGAGATTGCTGAGTCCCTGTGGCTCACAGATTACTATTACACCAGATGCAGGGCCTGATGATTCCGCTCCAGGAGACGCGTATGAGCTCAAGTGGGAGTTCGACGAAGACTCTCAGCGATACTATGTTTCCTTTCCTGATGATCAGGAGTGGTGCCCAGTTGGGGGTGATTGGGACCATGTCGCATGTTGGGTTCTCTTTTATTTTGGCGTCGTAGTCGGGCCATGAGTGTTTGGATGATGTAATGTTATTTATGTACTTGATTGAACTTGCGACATATGCCTTCAATGCGATTATGTCTCTAAGTCGTGCCTCGACACGTGGGAGCTATAGTCGCATCGAGGGTGTTACAGGAAGCCCCCAAATGAATTGGGTATTTGAATTTATGCGTCACAAACAAAGTTTGGACAAGGAAATTTTTTACAAGCAACTTTTTGCCAAAAAAGTGTAATGCTTGGTCGAACCGAACACAAGTTAGAAATTAAAGCTTTGAGCATGAAAGCGACTTAGCTGGTTAATGTGTTCGGTATTGATGACGTGGTCCGAGCTTGATGCGGGGCAAGGTTCCATCCCCCAAGCCGGTCCTGAGGTGGCGGAGCGGAGAGCTCGACACGCCGAAGTGGTGACATAGCACGGTCAATGCTGACCGGCGGAGTGACGCCGAAGTCCGTGGATCATTTTCCTGTGCACAAAAAATAGTGCAAATCGGAGATAATAGTAATAATGATAATTAAAAAAATCATTGCATAATAAATAATTTATGCAAAGTTAGTAATAAAAGAAATATGGTCTAGCGCCAAAGTCAATGTCGATGCAGGGCGTCGGCGTGATGCGGTAAACGCGTGGCAAAGCCTGAATTCGCAGGTCGGTCCGAGCTCCGGATGCGGCGTTCGCTGGACTATGTATGGAAACTGACCGAACCACCATGCGATTGTCGTTAATGCGACCACCATTTGATAGACCTGTGTACATATGATGGACAAACTAGAGTAATAATTCCTTGGAAAAAATGAACCCAAACAAGCAAAAAATACTGGGATTAATAGCACCTGGTTTATTTGTTGTAGCAATCCGAAGGAAGGTGATTCCCAAAATTGGGACTCGCTCCGCACACCCATTACCTGATGGGCGATAAAATGACGGCATGGCAATGCTGGCAAAGGTTGGCTCGCCGAGGCAAAGCCCTCGGCCCAGCTAACGTGACGGAGCTGGTCGGCTAGTCACGCCGAAGTGTCCGGAGTAGGTTGATGAAGAGATGGCGAAGCCCCCGGTCCAGCCGAGATGTCGAAGCCTCGATGTCAGCCGATGAGTCGAAGTAGGTCGGCGTGAAGGACACTAGCTTGAAGAAGCAATAGCGCGGCCCTGTCGATGCAGGTCGTGACATGGTCGATGCCGGCTTGATGAAGCGACCATGCGGCGATGCCGGTATGCCCGCTCCGTGTAATCCGTGGGGCGGCGATGTTGGTGATGATTTATCCTTCGCGATGCCAGACTCTTGTTCGGCTTGCCGAGATGATGATCCGAAGAAGTTGAGCTCGGCTCAATAAAGTGACGACGTGTCTAGCGCAGGTCGGCAGCCGTGGAGTAATATTGCCGGACTGGTTTGACACCAGCATGATGTTGAAGATCATGTTCAAAAGATCTTAAAGTTAGTGGGATGTGTTCGGGAACAAAACACAATACCCCATACAAAATTTCCTTCAAAAGGGATGTCCGAAATCCCGTTCATAAAAAAGACGAACTCGGGTCGGATTCGTTTTTGCGCAGAAAACAGATCTGAAAAGTGATGCACTAATCGGAAGGTTCCCGGAGTTTGGACGGTCGGATTGAGCTGAAATTTTGAGAGGTGGTAGATATAGGAATTCCGCAGCCGATCAACGGTTAGATCTTCCAAAGGACGTTCGAGCTAGAAACTGGACACCATGCCCTAAACTCGTCCAAATTCCCGTCCAGATTTGACAGGGCTCCGGTATATCATGGATTGCCAGAGATTCTTCCATCGGAACTCGACGAAATTTTCCAGGGTTGTTGTAGACTCAATTCCACACAATTCCACCAAAGCGATCGTCAAAGAGATACTCGAGGAGGTGGTGGCGGCAGATACGAGTTCGTTGTGCAGAAAAACAACACGGTCGCTTGAGGGCAATGTTGATGTTGAGCCCCCGAGCTCCATGGATGATTCCTCCGTGATCTTGATAGAGATCGGAGTTGATGTTTGATGGAGGCCCTCGTCCGAACATGGTGATCCGAACACGGGGCATAGTTCTTGGTCGAACCAAGGTGACAAGTCGAGCTGGTGACGAAGATGCTGAAGTCGTAGTTGATCTGCAGGCGAGCCATCGATCCTTTTGCCGATCACACAGCGGAACTCTCAATGAAAGCACCAATGTCAGTGTCAAAACCGGCGGATCTCGGGTAGGGGGTCCCGAACTGTGCATCTAAGGCGGATGCTAATAGGAGGCAGGGGACATGATGTTTTACCTAGGTTCGGGCCCTCTTGATGGAGGTAAAACCCTACGTCCTGCTTGATTAATATTGATGATATGGATAGTACAAGAGTAGATCTATCATGAGATCAGAGAAGCTAAACCCTAGAAACTAGCCTATGGTATGATTGTATGTATATATCTATCGACTAGCCTGGCCCCGGTTTATATAATGCACCAGAGGCCTAGGATAACAAGAGTCCTAGCCGAATACGCCGGTGGGGAGGAGTCCTTGTCTTGATCATCAAGTCTTGTGGAATCTTCCTTGTATGTGGCAGCTGTTCAAACTGGCCAATGAGTATATGGCCATGGGGTTCCTCGGCCCAATCTAACAGATCGGGAGATGACGTGGTGAGTACCCCCTAGTCCAGGACACCGTTAGCGTACTAAGAAAGCTTCTCCTTGTTCTGCGAGTTGACGGGACACATCAAAAGTACTCCAGTGTATAGAGCCTTGCCTCTAAGGTAGGCCCCGCATGGTTTGCCTCTTTTTTTAACATAACACGTCAAGTCGCAATTTGTTTGTTCACCCGTGGTAGACGATCCTCCCTCCACCAAGTGGATAACCAGTACACGTGCCAAATTACCACATGGGCTGCCTTTTTCGTACAGAAATGAGTTCCACAATGTACCCGCGTGGGTGTGGTTGGGAAAGAGACGGGAGTATGTGCGCCATGCATGCACCTCTTATCTTCATGGACGTCCCCCACCTACGTGGGTATGTGTGAGAGATACAAACCGCGTTCGTGAGTGTTTTTTATTTTGGGGTGGGGGTGGGGTGGGGGGTTGATTTCGTGAATTATTTGTGGGAATATGTGTCGATGACATCTCAAACAAATTTTTGCATGCAATGTGTATGAAATGGAGGCCTATCCATATCATACATAGAGGGTCGGGCAATCCACGAGAAGATAGGGAGGGGTCATAGCTATCGATAGAGTCGAAGAGAGGATCAAGTGGGTGGGTGCGAGATCGATGAAGAGAGCCATCGAGTTTGTGTGTGTGTGTGTGTGTGCAAGTCAAAGATATAGGGCGACTGGCCTAACGGAACGTTAGAGCGCACATGTCAAGTTTGTGTGTGGCAGGGAGACATGACTAGAGCGCTCGATGTATCGGTGTGTGTGGGGGAGGGGGTGGGGGAGGGGTAGGCAGAGGCCTAACTATAGAGGTAGAACGACTCGTATATGTGTTGAGAAGGAGAGACCCAACTATGTCTTGAGGGAGATCGGTCGACATCCATACATAACTGAAGGACGGGAAATATGATGGGACAGAGAGAGAGAGGAGAGAGAGAGGGAGGGAGAGGGAGGGAGAGGGGTAGAGTGCTGGATGGGTGATGGAGTTGCTTCTCAAACATGGTGGGAGAGGCCTACTAGACAAATTGAGGGTGGAACTACAATGTTATCAATAAGAGTGGGGATGTGTTTCTATGTGTGCCTGTGCGTGATAGATCTATCGGGACGCATCCATGGATGATGAAGGGGAACCATGTGTTTGGTAAGCAAACCTAACTAGATCGGTAGATCAATTGTTGTTTGTCGGAGGAAGGGAGAGACACAACTAATGAGGTAGGTTGATTGACGTGTGGGTAAAAATGAGTCATAAGGACCTAGCTAGCTATATGTATAGCGAGAGATCGGTCGGTGTACGTCCATTTGTTAGAGGCAAATAAGGCCCAGCGAGACGGATAGACAGAGAGAATGGAGCTAGGAGGTGGTGCGAGAGGCCCAACTACTAGCTAGATACGGGGAGGAGTGTGCGATTGTGAGATCGATAAAAAGAGGGGTGAGAGTTTACACATGTGTCTGACTGTATGAGAGACACGAGGCAAGGACACATAAAGGAGGAGATTGAAGGTGTGTGTGTATGTTGTAGGCAGGCATCGCTGGAGAGGTTTATCGATCGGTGTGTGTCGGAAAGGATTTGTGGAGACTCTGGGAGAACGACCTAAAGAAAAAAAATGAATGTGCCCAGTGTATAGAATGCCGAGGGAGGGGGAGGACGAGGAGGGCATGTACATGCACGAGAGAAAGTTAGTGGTAACTACAAAGGTTAGAGGATTGTGTGGGTGTAAGAGACTAAAAAAGATCATAATTTGATATGAAAGCAGATTCATATAGTGTTTTAAACATTGCATGCATGAATATAGCGGTGATACACGTGCTGTGCACATGTTATACCATAATGTGATAATGCATGGCATTTGCAACTCACAGCTAAATGCCGAACAATCTAAACCATACTATACATCAAACAATCTCACACTTTATTTGAATTTATGATAAAGTGTGGCGTTTGCAGCTTACAACTAAATATCGAACAATCTAAACAATACTATATATCGAACATTCTTACATTTTATTTGAATTTGTGGTAATGTGTGGTGTTTGCAACTCACATCTAAATACTTGTAGGCGTAGGGGGCGGGGCACCATACATAATGTGATAAACACATTATACATATGAGACATGGTTTAGATTATGAAGATCTACCTAGAGCTAGAAATGTAATGTGACTTGAAATCAAAATAAAGTGGATTCAAAAAATCTAGTTCGAGTTCATATAGTACACATAGTTCATATGTAACTCGAGACTAATCATGTGGTGTGTTGTGAAGATAATACACAAACGATGGTTTAACTTGACAATAATGATGATTGTAGATCTTATTAAAACAGAGAAACGAATTCGAATGCTTTGACTTCACAACAATCATTACTGTAGATCTTATTCAAATAGAGAAACGAATTCAAATTTAGTTCATAATGAAGCGTAGTATATACGTTTGGAATGCACTAAAACGTTCATTTGAGTAGTAGGTTGCATGCATTATACACGTAGCGAAATATTTTAATTGAACATAACATGAATTCAAAGTTTTGAATGACATTTGTAGTGGCATTGATTTGGTACAGTACACGTTAGGCTTGTCCGGAAATTTCAACCCACGCCTTGTTAGCCCGGAATATTTAAGATATATCTTTGTCTCGTTGTGCTCCGACAACTCCCTCCATCTCAACCAGCGCCTTGCTATTTTGAAATTACAACGCGCGCGAAAACTCCCACCTCTTGTGAAATCCTGACACGCGAAATGCCCGTGGTACCCCTGAACCGAAATAACCGCCTCAAATCGGTGGGGGTACTTTCGTAACTTACCCCACATTTCGGACAAGCGCGTCTCTAAGCCATGGTTCCCCACTGCCATCCCATCCGCCCACCCATTCGTACACCGAGGCCGCGAAAACCCGCGACGAAACCCCACACCCTGCTCCGTCTGCCACCCAGCCGGAGCCTCTTCCCCGACGACGTCGTCCACAGCAACACCTCGACGTCCCTCATCCACCGTACCGGATGAGGATCCGTCGTTGATCTCATCGTCCCACCGGTTCAGCCACCCCGTCCTCCACCTCCAAGGAGCTGCCCCGATGTTCCCCTCGTCTTTCGCGCCACCTCCATTCCCACACTGCCATCTTCACATGCACCACTGGAAGAGCATCATCATCACCGTTTCCTCGGATGAAGCTGCGGCCTAATCGGCGCCACCAAAGAGGTTGTACACTAATCGCCGCATTTTCTTCTTGATTCGATCTCACGGTGCTGCCGGCGCTCGGTCCCGAGTCGACACGGCGCGGCTCCATCCACGACAACATCGCCGGCCACTTCCTCCATGGCGTCACTCCCTCGGCGATGACGTCCACATCAGTAGGAGCTGCTGCTACTTTAGCTCTCGCTCGCGCTGCTGCTCTGCTCTTGCTCTCGGTCCCCTGCCTGGTCTGCTCTTGCTATTGCTCTTGCTCGCGCTGCTGCTCTCGCTCTTGCTCTTGCTTGCGATGCTGCTCCGATTTAGCTACATTTCGGTCAACTGAATTGACTTTTGGGTCAGTCGATTTTCATGGGGGGGATCGCCGGGGTGAAGGAAGAACCAGCCGCAGCGGGAGGGGGGCTCGCCGGAGAGGTACCCCACTATCTATCTTAGGGTTCAGGATGGGGGCGGTGGTCACCGGCGGTGGCGGGGCGGTGGCGTGGGGATCGCCGGAGAAAAAGCTCAGCATGGGGGGGCCTAGAGGGATGGCCGGGGCGGCGGCGGACCGGCGGTGGGGAGTGTTTTCGGGGCGGGCGGGGCGGCGCACCGTCGTCCGCGGGCGGTGGGGGGCTGCTGTTTGGCCGGTGGTGGCTGGCGGCTCAGGGGGTGGAGGTTGAAGATGAACCGCATGCCCTTGATTTCGTATCCAATGGCTGCAAAATCGATTGACCAGAGATGAAAAAGTCAGTCGACCGATGTGTAGCCTCACCTTGCTAGTGCGTTCAGTTTCGACAGCAAAATTGAGTTTCGACAGCAAAATTCAGTTTCGACAGTTAAGTTCAGTTTCGACAGTTAAGTTCAGTTTCGACAGTTAAGTTCAGAGATGAGCGGTTGATGTATTTTACATCTAGCACTTTGTGGTTATGTATTTTATGTCATGTATTGGAGATGCGATTAGAATTCCACTCAGGTTAACGTTGTTCGTTGTCTCTCTTGTCCTGCTTCAGCCTCGGCGTCGTACAACTCACCGGAGCTGCTCCAACGACGAAACCCTCCATCACAGCGGAGCAGTACCTCGGGATCCATCTCCAGACGCCTAAGATCTTCTTCCCCTCCTCCGAAAGCAAAGTCAGCCGGAGCATCCTCACCGGCCAACCCAATCACGCTAAGATCGACATGGCTTCGCCAAAGAGGTTGTACACTTGTTGCATCTCTTTTTTACTCTACATGTTATATATATTGTCCACTGAGCACACAGATTTGTTCCTTTAGTGTCTCCTTGAAATAAAAAACGTAGGAATTTTAATTTTCACTTGTCCTCCTTTTCAAATTCCTATTCATGAAGCACAAGACTAGAGATAGTAGCATAATAGCATTATAACCATACATTTTCTTGTGGTTTGACTTAATCTCACCATGCTTCTTTGCATCCTGTGATCTTCCAATTGTTGTGAATCAAACACCCAGATTGGCAGAAATCCTGTGTTTTTAAATTCTCTGTTTTGCACGTGCATTCCTATCCTATTCCTGTCTATTTCCTATCCCTGCATTGTTGGAATCCTCCAATTCAAACGAGCCCTTACAGAATTACTTCTCTTACAGATAGTTGTCAAAGAAAACCTTGCGTGGTTTGTCTCGCTCCTACTGCATCGTCGTCCACCCTAGCTCAGCTGCTCCAATGACAGAAGGGTCCAGCACAGCAGGGATCCGGCCTCCAGACTGTCTTTCGCCGCCTCAGATCTTCTTCCCTGCCGCTGGCAGCCATGAAAACTGCATTACCATCATCAACCGAGCAGATGACCTCGAGGACCACACGGGTCTACAAGAGAGGTCGCACTCTTTCGTGTCTGCTTACGTTATGCATCGCTTAATATTACATGCTACTTTATCGTCCTGTTCACCGATTAGACTCTGAGTCAGCTCCAAACTAATGGTCAAACTTGAGTTTTTAAATGGTTGTGGGGTACATATCGGGGCCGCTATCAATAGTATCTATCTACTATCTGGTTAATCTCCGGTGTCTACTATGAGTTTCATGTTGGGTGGGAAACAAACAGTAAAGAAGCCATTATCTGTATTTTTTTAACTGAAGCCATTATCTGCCTGCTATTATTGGTTTTGGGTCTATCCATAGGTTGCTACCATCACTCTGGATTTCAGCATGCACTCCTTACATAATCTCACTATGTTTTATTCCTATGCATGACAGTTATTGTAAACAATGGAACTGAACATGTAGAGCAAAAGAGACAAGCCTTGCGTGGCAATAAAATTTCATGCAGACGTCGCTCCATGGTAGGCGCAAAGGCAGCCCCCCCTCCACACATTTCGGATTGTAATCGAGAGGAAGATATCTGTTCTGAGGGGGATTCAGAAGGAGAAGACAACTCCTATTTACCCCCTGAGGTCTTCGCTCTAACTTGGCATGCTGATGTTGGTTATATCATGCATATGGTGTCTTGCATTGCTTACTTTATGCATCAAATATGTCATCTGCTTAGTTTTGTAGCGACCAGACCTCAAATAGTCTGATCTCTGTGCTCCGGTGTCATCCCTGGATCAGTAATGCTGACACCACACAGTACTCGGAGGATTTATAGCAGAGTAGCAATCACACACTTATTACATCGAGTGTCTCAAAAGAGAACTTATTACAATAAATATGGCTTAAGGCCATCTAATAATGATAACAGCAGAAGGCTTGGAAGATAAGTGAGTCCATCAACTCCAACGGCATCACTGAGTATAGAACCACGACCTAAAACTCCTTAATCGTCGTCTGAAAAGTCTGCAACATTAACGTTGCAGCCCAAAAATGGGTCAGCACATGGAATATGCTGGCAAGGTAACACATAGAGAGTAATGGAGTAAAACAGCTATACTATATGCATATTTGGCTGGTGGAAAGCTCTATGGTTACAGTTTTGCGTAAAGCCAATTTTTCCCTACTTCAAAGGAATAAAATTTATTTAACTATCATGGTAGTTGTTAAACATTGAGAATGGTTGACAGCATTCTCATTCCCAATTAAGCATCAATATTAAACATAACCCAATAATATTAATTTAGAGTAACATGTTGAGATTCACATGATAATCCAAGTACTAGATACTCAAGATGTCCATAACCGGGGACACGGCTAATCATGATTAGTTTATTACACTTTGTAGAGGTTTGCGCACTTTTCCCCACAAGACTCGATCGCCTCCGTTTGTTTTCTCGCACTACAGGATGTTTGAGAAGACGGATGACCAAGACATAGTCTTTCAGAAGCGCTAGCACCTTACGATCGGGTAGACCGTACCACCTACATCCCCTACATCTGCTAGTCTACCACTGTAAGAGTTCGCACAACTTAGTCAACTATGCTAGAGCCCATAATAGCTTGTGGCTGCACACGGAAGTTTCTAGTATGAATAGTCTCATGATCCCTTTGAGCCTGGGAGGCAGTCCAAAAGAAAACAGGCAAGTCCTGGAATACCCAGGTGCCTCAATCCACCCAGATGTGTGTTTAAGTTGCCACCTTAGATAAATCATTAATTATCAATCTCACATCTGTCAATGGATTTCACTCACCCAATCCACGTCTACTAGCATAGCATGGCATGATAAGCAAACGTAGAAGTAACTCCCAAAGGTTTGAAAATAAACTGGTAATAGGTACTACCTCATCTACTTCCCATCCCACAATTTAATTAGATCCTAATCATGCAATGTGTGAGGATTGATCTAATGCAATAAAACTGGGTAGTAGAAAAGGTATGATCAAAGTGTTACTTGCCTTGCTGATGATCCGTGAAACCTAACGATTCGAAGTAACAGGCGGCGCACTCCGGGTATTCTATCACAGACGAACAAACAAGCATACAATAAGCACTCATCTAATGCACAGGTAAAACCCAAATAAGAGATCTAACCAGAAGGTTCAACTTAAGAACTCCGGTTGGCAAAAGAAATCAAATCGAACGAAGCAACGAAAGTCAAACGGCGAAAGAAAACAACTTCGTTCTAGTAATCTGGATCTAGGGCAAATTTTACAGTAGCAAAATCTTGTTTAAGTTGGTTAAACGGATAGAGGGTTTCGAGACGAATCCCTAGGCGCTTGAATCGCCTGATTCTGATAAACGAGCAAAAAGTTAAACTAAAACGAAAATCGGATTAGAAATCACGATCAGAAAAATCGCGGATTTAATCCGAGAAAAGAAAAAACGAAGAACAGATTAACGAACAAATGTTCGTTATCTGAAACTAAACAATGAACGCGTTCATTAAAACGAACGAATCGGTGAACGTTCACTAATTAAATAAACCAGGGAAATAAACCCATCTAGGGTTTCAAAAAAAAACAGAGGCGGTTTCTTAAAAAAAACCAAACGGCGAATGGCGGCGGCTATACCTCCGGCGAGGTACTCCGGCGGGCGGGGCGGGGCTTCGGCGGCGGCGGCTATGCGGGGCGGCGGGGTGGCTCGGCAGCGGCGGCGGCAGTGTGCGGCATGCGGCGGCGGCGGCAGCAGGCGGCGGGGCGGCTGCGGCTGGCGGGCGGCGGGGCGGGGGTGAGGTGAGGGCGGCAGGGTGGGTTGGTATTTAAGAGAAGGGGGTGCTGCCTTGGGGAGGGGGTCGGGCGACGGCGAGGCGGCTCCGGCTCGGACTCCTCCCGAGTCCGGCAGCTGCTCGAGCGGGAGGCGGCAGCGGCTGGGCCGGCCTAGCTCGGCTGGGCCCTTGGCCCAGTCGGGCGCGGGTTTTTTTAAAATAGTTATGCTCGGAAGAAAAAGAAAAGAAAGAAATACTAAACGGACTCCAAAAATTCTGAAATAAATTTTCACGGGCTTCTAAAATCAAGCCTCACAAGGTGAACATTTATTTGGGACCTAAATGCAATTTTGAAAAAACACACTTTTTTTCCTAATTCAAATAAAACACCGAAAAACTCCTGAAATAAAATCCTATTTGAGTTTACTATTAAATCCTCAATATTTCTTTATTTTGGGAAAGTCATTTTATTCCCTCTCTCATATTTTTGTATTAGAAATAATTGATGATAAAATAAATAAAATCAAATGATCCTATTCTCAAAATTTGAGAGAACTCAAATATGAAAATATCGAAATCCCCAACTCTCTCCATGGGTCATTGAGTTGCGTAGAATTTCTAGGATCAACCAAAATGCAAAAGAAATATGATATGCAATGATGATCTAATGTATAACATTCCAAATTGAAAATTTGGGATGTTACAAGTTTAGACATCCTTTGTGCGAATGCCATCTGTTTAGTTTATTCATCGTTTATGTGAATTATGCAACGCCATCTTGTTTAGCCAGGAATCATATATGTGAATTTTGCAATGCCATCCTGCTTAGCACGTCATCTTATATGTAAATTATATCAGGCCATCCTTTTTTTGTTACATATTACATTTGTTAAAAATGTTAGTACATTCAACTACTCTTCGTGTGCATCAGCCATTTGACACGGTGATGGCAAATTCTGGAGTGAAAACAAGGTCTTCAGAGCAGACTATGCTATCTGACGAAGCGCATATCTCGCTGGTTACGGATAGCTCCTCAGAGGAGGATTCAGAGATAGATGACCAGTCCTATTCCCCACCGAGGTGTATGCTCTAACTTGGCAGGGTTATGTTGCTCATATCGTGCGGATGGTGTCTCGCATTGCTATGTCATTTGATTAGTTTAGACATGCTTTGTGTGAATTCCACCTGTTCAGTGTCTAATTACCATATATGTGAATTATGCATTGTCATCTTGTTGCAAGACATTATATATGTGAATTATACAATGCTATCTTGTTGCAAAGGCATTATATATGTGAATTATGCAATGCCATGTTGTTTAGCCAATCATCATGTATGTGAATTATATCATGCTATCATTTTTTTGTATTACGTGTTCCATTTGTCGACAACGTTGGTATATTCAACTACTCTTCCTGTGCATCAGCCATTTGAAGCGGTGATGGAAGTATCTGGAGTGAAAACAAGGTATTCAGAGTAGACAATGCTACTTGCTGAAGCAGACATCTTGCTGGTTACAGAGAGCTCCTCATAGGAGGATTCAGAGACTGATGACCAGTCCTATTTCCCCCCTGAGGTCTATGCTCAAACTTGGCAGGGTTATATTACACATGTCATGCATGTTGTCTTGCATTGCTTAGTTTTTACATCATATATGGATTGCTATCTGCTTACTTGCTTACTATATAAATCATATATTTGAATTATATCATGCCATCATGTTTACATAGTACATACACATCATCTATCTGAATTATGGCATGGCAACCCATTTAATAAAGACATCATATAGTTATATCATCTCATCCTGTTTAGTGTTTACAGTCATCATATTTTGAATTATGGCATTCTATCCGTGAATGTATGTGAATTATGGCATGCCAACCTATTTAATAAACACATTATATAGTTATGTCATGTCATCCTGTTTACATAGTCTCATATTTTGAACTATGTCTTCCCATCTTTTTTAGTTAGCCATCATAATGTGAAATTGTGTCATGCTATCCTGTTTAGTTAGCCATCATATATGTGAAATGGTGTCATGCTATCCTATTTGGTTAAACAACATAAATATGAATTATTTCATGCCCTCTTTTATTCCCCACTATCCATTGCACCTGTCTATCATACAATGTCTATACTTTCAATTACTTTTCTTGTTTATCAGCCATTTGAATTGGAGAGCGGGATGGCGGTATCTAAGGGAGTAACAACACGGTCTTCAGAAAAGATAGTGCTCCCAGTTGATGCAGATAGAACCACAGTTGTACTTGCCCAAGGACCAGATCCACCACACATAACCTAGACTCTCGCAGATTGTACCCCTACCCAGTTGGACTGAGAACCAGCTACACCCCTTCTAACCCCAACCCCGGTAGATAGTAACCCAGTTCCAATTGACACAGCACTGTCTCCACCACAGAGCACCCAAACACGAGCAGTTAGTAAGGGAACTGTAGTGCCCAAAGCACGAGGACCACCACTCTGAATCCCAACTCAACGCTTAAAGGAGAAGAAGATTTCTTCTCAGATCAGGTTATGTAGCTATGGTTCATAATCATTTGCTCTTGCATTACTGTATTTACTCATACCAACTATTTTCAAATTTGAAGGATGGAATTGAAACTCCAATGGCGCAATAGGTATGTTTTAAACCTGTTCCTTTAACTGGTTTGCTGTTGTAACCTGCTCTATGTTGATTTCAGTTTCAATTGAATAAACAGTTATGTTCTCATGTCATGCACATTACAAGTGTTGTTATTGCTCTATAGTTACCCACACTTATATTCTGTCTATTCTGCTTTGTCTTGAAGAAATATTATTTAAACTATGTCTCTATCTTGATTTGGCAACAAAAACTAGAATGATATAGACCATAAAGTGACCATGGTACATAGATATATGTTTGTTTCATGCTGTTATCCTGTCCACTTTACTACTGAACTCATTTACCAAAATGAGTTTCATATACAACATGGTAAACATGTGATGTGTCTGCTTGTTTCTCTTTTAGAATGCGGACAAAATATTGGAGAACAGTACCGCATTATCCAATGGTAAAGGAAGTAATGTAGATAAGGTTCAAGATAGTGAGACATCCATGTTGGTCTCCAAGAAAGCTGATAAAAACTATCTTGACGATAGTGAGGGAATCCAAAAGTCCTGTCTTGATGTAGTGTTCGAGTTACTGGCCACTACTGCTGGCACAAGCTCTTCGAACTCGCTGCCTGAATCAGTTCGTCTTCTTGAGTCTCAACTTCAAGTTGAAAGACATCGATCAAATGTGCTGCGACAGGAAGCTAAAGGACTGAGGAAGTCCCTGTAGAATTCAGATGCATATTTTCTGGTGCAACAGCAAGCGCTGGAGGATTTAAGCGCCAAACAAGAGAAAGTTAATAAGCTTGCTAAGCATCTTGCCAGCATTATGGGTACCCAGGATATTGTTTCTTGAGATCTTCTGAAGTGGTTTCAGTTCTGGATTTGTTTTGCTGCGGCATTTATTAGCGCTGGTCGCCAACTTTGACAACCAGTGTATATGATATGCTGCTTTGTTCCCTATATTTGCACTGGTGGCGAACTTTGATGCCCAGTGGATGTAATATGTGTAATAGCCGTGATAGCCTAGCGTTAGTTGCTTGCTTATTTATTTCCTTGTTGTCTTGTTTATTTGTTTGCTTGTAGTCATTGCAGTTATTTTTCCGCGGTTAGCTAGTGGCTCCAATAACCTATTTTTTAAAACTAGGCCACAATAACCATGGGCTAATATTTACTGTAGTGACACTGGGCCTCCTACTAGTCGTAGAAATAGTGGGCCTTCTACGGGCCATAGAAACAATGGGCCTTCTACGGGCCGTAGAAACAATGGGCCTTCTGTGGGCCATATCATCAATGGGCCTTATACAGGCCATATGATCGATTGGCCAAACATGGGCCAAACAGACCACATTATGGCCGTAAACGGGCTAGAGTTGGAATCGTCCATTCATGGGTCGACCATAACGGGCCATCATTAATAGGCCGTATTTGATGACGCTATGAAAACGGCCCAACGTATTAACGGACGACAAACGGGCCGACTGTAACCACGGGCTGAATTTGGCCCACAAGCAGAGAATGACAGTAACGGGTCGTAAGTAAACGAATGCTGGAAATGAGCCCCAAGAATAATGGGATCTGAGAAGGCCGAAAGATAACATGGGCTGGAAACGGCCCAACAGAATAACGGGCCATTAATGGGTATAAAGTGATACACTGTTCATTACTGGGCCAGTTTTCACCACGGGCCGTTAATGAGTGTAAAGTGATACACTGTTCATTACGGGCCAGTTTCACCACAGGCCATTAATAGGCCAAGAGTTACATAGGGCCTCATATGGACCGAAAGACGTCATGGGCCATACATGGGCCAGAAGTGAAAACGGGCTGGAATCATATTGGGATGGCCCAGATGACGATACTGGGCCTAATTCGAATAGGGCGTAACGGGCCTTGGGTTAGCGGGTTGTAAATGGGCTATATGCGAACAGGACGTTAACAGGCTTTACATGGGCCGGCCCGCCACCTTTTGACCAAGTCAAACAGGGCCGGCCTTTTCACAGGAATGGGCCTCTGTTGGGCCGTGCCACGTGTCGACGTATCATAGGCGCCTTCTGTCCAATGAGTGGATGACATCTGTCGCAACGATGAGCCGACACATGTTTCCTCCAGCCAATAATGATTTTACACGTGGAAAATCCCCATTGGTTGGGGCTGTTAACGGGTTATTGGATCCAAAACCCGACCCGATAGCTTAACGGCATTCCGTTATGGTGGATGCCACGTGTCGGTCACCCTTGACGAAAGCACTTCTGTGACGCGGGATTTATCGTCATGGAAGTGGACACTTCCGTGATGATAATTTTGGTAATGTCATGGAAAACTTCTACGATAGCACAGGTATGATTATCTTGATTCTGTCATAAAATCGTCATGGATGTACATGCATGACAAAAAATGCGACCTACTATGACAAACACGTATCATCACGGAAGTGTATTTTTTTGTAGTGGGAGAGGGGAATCCGTCGCCATCGTCATCATCAACCTTCCTCCATCACCAATTTCATGATGCTCACCGCCGTCCGTGAGTAATTCCATCATAGGCTTGCTGGACGGTGATGGGTTGGATGAGATTTGTCATGTAATCGAGTTAGTTTTGTTAGGGTTTGATCCCTAGTATCCACTATGTTCTGAGATTGATGTTGCTATGACTTTGCTATGCTTAATGCTTGTCACCAGGGTCCAAGTGCCATGATTTCAGATCTGAACCTATTATGTTTTCATCAATATATGAGAGTTCTTGATTCTATCTTATAAGTCTATAGTCACCTACTATGTGTTATGATCCGGCAATCACTGGACTGGCATTGTTTTCAGCAATATATGAGAGTTCTTGATTCTATCTTGCAGAATAATGGATTGTAGAACATAAGAAGAACCACTGGTGTAATTTGCATCACCTATGTAGGTCTGAGGAGTATCATTTGCAGGGGGGCAGCTCGTTAATTGGAGTCAAGTGGAACGTCCACTCTGGGAACTCGTTGTTTAGGTGGAAACAGTTCTTTATGACTGTAAATTGTGTAAACTTGATCATCAACGATGCGTCGACGGGGTTCAAAATGATTGGCCGAGGAAGCACGACAAATTGACTAAATTCATACACCACGCCCTCATGTAGCATGTCAATATGAGCGGCAAGAATATTCGTTGGGACACTTGCGTAACCATGGTTACCCTACAAAAGTAATGCATTATCCTAGATAGACAGCAGCGCCGAGCATCAGGAATATACTTCTAAATAGCTTTAATTCGTACCTGAGCATCCACAAGAAGCATGTGCACAACTTTGACATGTCCATTCTCCAAACCACCACGGTAATGCCATAGGCATGACAGACAGACACAGACAGACTGTTTGTCCCAGCCGGCGTGCAGATCGAACTGAGCAACACAAACCATCTGGCAAGAACGACACCAAGATAACCGTTGTTAGATTCCAGATGCGAGAAGAATAAGGCAAAGAACATGTGGGTACTCTAGATCGATACAATAAAAATCAAAAAGACGTGCAAGGAGATTCTTGAAGGCACGCAGAAGCTTAGGAACATGTAATGGCATGTCGGGGAAAGCAACGACAAGGCCCGGACATTGGGGGTATAGGGTGGCACGCCATTACATCAGCAGAGGAGAATGGAAGCAAGAAGAAACTTACCAGAAGGATGAGAAGGTGAAACCCTAGAGGCGCCGCCGACCGAAGGGGGAAAAACCAAGCTGGAGACCTAACAGAGCAGACGGGCAGTATATGCAGACAGATATACAGGTGGGCCAAACCAGAAGCCCATGAGAGGGTTAAAGCTTCGTATGGTTCTCATGGAAAAAACAGCATGGTAATAGCAAGCGGGCCATGGATGCATCGGCCACGGTTTTATAATATCATGATGGAAAAACAAAAGAGAAAAATAGATACTATCATATGGATGAATGTAGCTAGCTTACTTACTCAAACTAAAGAGGTAGGTCACGAATTCAGACTCGGCAATACATGAGAAGTTTATATAGCTTTGAACCTGGCCATGGTTCAGACCGATTACAGCCCTGCCTATATAGTGGTGGCTAGTTCAAACAGATATAAAATGTCTTGTGCATGGTGCAATTGCTTGGAAGCAAAAGCTAATGCAAGGTACCTTGCATAAGCAGAGGTCCTCTAGGAGGGGTATGAACCAGAGGGGCTACAAGGATGCACCAAACATGATACACAGGATAACACAGAGCGCTTACTTTGCCAAATAATTTATCAGGGTAACCTGTTAACACCAGAACCGAGCAAGACATAAGAAACAACCCACAAGGGAGCCAAGAGGTGAAGCTTACACAAATTAAAATAAGAAAGACAACACGGGCATAGATTAGGTTCAATGATTCATAAACATCTGGAGTACAAAGCAGAGCTACGACGATGTGATCAGAGTGTATCAATCGCCTTTTCATTTACAAAGGTAATAATCCTGACACAAGTATTTCTACCCTCCACACACGGATATCGCCATGACCGAAACTGAAACAACAGGGCCAAAAGTACTTCACAGGCCATGTCCAGCCACTCGCCTTCCCATTTCACCTCGGGCGCCGAGTCCAGGGCATGTATGGATGCATTGATCATGTATCCTGGACAGATGCAATGGACAAGTAATAAGCACAAGACATCATACATATGTAAACCTGGAAATGAAATTGTAGAGAGTGAGCCAAGCCATCCAAACCTGTCAAAAAGATGGTTTCTAGCCAGGTAGCATGATAGTCCGGATGGACAGCAACATGACTGATCGCAGTCATTGTCACCCATAAGCAACCAAGTGATGTGGTGTTATGTGCCTGCGAGCGGTAGCTCAAGTAGGGGAATTGCTCGTACAAGCATACCGGGAAGGAACCGCCAATTTACAATGACACTACCCAAAAGTGTTGCATCTCCAAAAGTTGTGTTGCCTCCTGCAACAGCAGCCAGAAAAATAGGAAACCATCGATGAGAATGGTCGGTGTAAACGCAGGTCACAAGACACCTAAAATGAAATCATGAAAAAGAATGTTCTGTGCTTACCCAGGCGGTATTCCTACTTATTTTTGCCCCGCTTGCTCGGGTTGCCTCGAGCATCAGCAGGCACAGACAGGCGAGGCCTGAAAATAGCAAGGCAAATTAAATCGTTTTGCAATGGAAGCAAAATGCCCGGACACAAGTAAAGAAATAGAGCTTACTTATTTGCATCAGAAGCCTGATCAGGTACTGGCAGGGCATCTGTCTCGGTGGAACCAGCAAGCAGTGGTGATCTCTCCTGCCCAGCGATAGATCAGCTGCCCCTGTGAGAGCAAATATGTATACATAAATAAGTATAGACCAGCAAGAGATATTTGCAAAGACAGATGATGGGGAAATTACCAAGCCGTCATATTCTTCATCATCAAGAGGATTTTCAACTGGATCAGATATCACAGGGGTAGCCGAGATAGGTGTATTGTCCTTGAAAAGTCCCCGTTGAGCCTTTGATTTAACCTCAGATGCCACACCGCTGTAAAAAATAGAGAAAATGTATGAAACACAAAGGTGCATCGCCAGCTCAAAAGAAAAATGTTAAATTGAGTGTAACTGCACGGACCTAGCTACACTTGGCTTCGTCGCAGAAGGTGGAGATGACAAAGCAGAAAGCAGAGCCTGCCTCTTATCGAAAAGGAAAAAACTGATCAAATGACTGGGCAAAGTAAAGAAACAGAGCAAGTAACCAATCTATAAGAGCAAACACGATAAGAATGGAGTTGAACCTCAGGGGTGTTGACAACTGAAGGTGGGGGCGTGGAACTGCCAGGGGGCAGATTGCTGGATGATGCACATGGCGCTGTTAAAGGAGGAGGACTCTCATCTGGCAAAGATCCTGAGCTAGTTGCTTCAGTTGTTACACTTGAAGCTCGATACGCTACTGAAGACTATGGCTGCTTTCCCAGAGGCGTGTCAATCCTAAGCACCTAGAATGACAGCTCATCATCATCACTGGTGAAACACTTGCTTGATATGGAGACAATGAAACAGAATTTCCTTGGGATAATAGCAGAGAGCTCTCGTGGTGTGACAGGGTCTCCGCGGGCAGATTGGACAATCTCTAGAAGCGGGGCAATAGGTGATCGCCCATGGCGTAAAAGACTTATCAGTGGTGCTCCAACCAGCTCCCTTCCCACTCTGTCAAAGAAGACAAATTTAGCCTCACCAGGCTCATTGACCTCTGCATCATCATCTCTTGCAACGTAACAAATCTGGTACCCTCAAGACAAGACAAAGATGTATCTCAATAAAAGCAACAAACCAAAACAAATTGCTCATATGGTAGCAGACACGGTTCTCCAAACAGATAGTTACCTTGGTATTGCATCTATTCCAGCACAAGCTGGATCTGAGCATCTGTAGGCAGTACCATCTGGAAGGGAAGACTTGTGACAGGTAGTGCATGAAGAGAACCACCAACGTTGAGAAGGATTAAGTCTGCTAAGAACAGCCGTGCAAAAGAACCGGGCATCCTATAACCAAAGCAGGGAAATGTGTTAGATAAAAACAGTCGAAGAACAATCGGTTCCCAACGGAAAAACCAGTTGGGTAAATTAATTACCCGGTTATCAAACATATCCAGATTAGCCAGTTCATGGACCGTTTTTGTCTGTAAGTTAACCTGCGCATCCACTTCAGCTGTTGTCTATCCACGTAAATTGATATGCTGAATAGCAGTGAAATTGTCACGGAGCCTACAGGTCAAGACAAACAAGAATCATGTTCTGAAACATAGATGAGCCACATCATTGGTCATTTGAAGTCGGTCAAGAAGATTGGGCGAGCAGCGATCAGTAGGCGTGCATACAGACAAAGATTGGATGCAGAGGAAGGAACAAACTAAATCACCTGTTGCAGAAGTCACGGATATCAGGAAGGTCTTCATCGATGTACCATCGGCAGGCAGCACTGCCGCTCACACCCCTGTGACCTATTAAAGGATGAGCCCACAATTATTTGTATGATACTGAGAAACCAAAGTAGATACCAAATATGAGATGTGACAACCTAGCTAAGCAAAATCAAGTATTCTCACCATCATAAGTCTTGACCAATGTACCAACAAGGATGACTATGACAGGGTCGGTGCTGCCGAGCTCCATCACCTCATCAACTTCAAAATTCAGGGCTGCTTCTCCCCACAGTATGACCGTGATCTAATGGCCCCTGTGTAAATTAAACCAATATGTGCTTAGGTACAAGGAACCATTTGCAAAATTTACATGCTTCTGAAGACAAAGGAAACATCGGGATCATACGTGAGATCTTTCAAATGAATAACTCATTTAGTGGAAGGCTCAGTCATGCTTGCACTAACATACTGAACAGCCTCAGAAATGCCAGTAATCAATCCAGTGACATCTAAGCAAGGAAAATAGGTTATTGAAGATCCCCAACTAAGCACAGAAGACAGAAGCTGATCATTTGCAGAATCACCTGTAAAGCGCTCAGGCATGTCTGCTGGCCTGGGGAGGTGAGCTATCGGAGTAAGCGCATACGTACAGAAGGGGAACTCCGCCTCCATTCCAGTCCTCTCCACAAGCTCAGTGCGCTTCATAAACTTTATCATTGAATGACCTTCCACCGGTCTAAAAACATATTTCCTTGGGAACACCAGGAACTTTCAGATGTCATATATCTTCCCCTCTTTGATATGATCGATGAAGGTATCAACGTTCTTCTCTGGGACCTCAGTGTACATGTGATTGCCCTATCAATCGAAGGAGCAGAGTATAAGTAATAATATAAACAAGGATATGTAAATTCCCGTGGACGACGACAACCATTAAAAAGGGGCGTGGACACTATACCTGTGCATCCAAAAGGACCATATATGTATGCTTGATAGGGCCGTGGTCAGTTCCACCACGATGCTGCCACAACCTAGAGATGTAAACACGAATGTGCCAGATGGTGGTACCCTGGCGAAGCTGAGACAAAGGGCTAAACTCCATCTGTAAAAAGAAAACAGTAGTTTGAAAGGAGTGAGCGTCAAGGAGAGCACATATAAAGCCGAAAAAACAGCAACAGAGGGTATCAAATGGCACACATTCACAAACTGCCAATGATATAGAAAAGAACCTTGCATGAAGAAAAAATCATCCGCAGGATACAGCGGTAGGGACGGACGAGATCCTAAGGAAACGACCAAAAGCATATTCACACTGCAAGGCCAGCAAGTTTGTCCGAAGCATGGCAAAAGAATATAACGACGGGTAAGGCAACGATACTAAATATGCGCATGCAGTAGTGATTGCATACGTGCTAATCAGGTATAGCATGAAAGCATAAACTGTTACAAACAGTCCGAACAAAAGCAAAGGCATATGTAACCACTACAGGATCAACGCGAGGAAGATCAAAAGGAACCAGCCGAGGCATAAACCTCGGGATAGATGATATTTCGAGTATCAGACGTGCACTTCTCATCTTTATCTTCTATAAGAAACTTAATGGATTTCCTAGACGTGACGCATGACATAGCAACATAAAGCTGCCCATGAGTAAACACAGGCTGCTTCAGATATATTCCAACAAAAGATAAGGTCTGACCCTGACTTTTGTTTATCGTCATCGCATAGCACAATCTAATAGGAAACTATCGTCGCTGCAAGATGAAAGGCCATTTGGTTTTCTTCCCTGTCAATTCTATTCTGGGTATGTAGACAATGTTTTCTATATGAGAACCCGTCATAATAACAGCCTGAATCCCATGATCAGCCAACTCTCTAACAATCAGACGAGTCCCATTGCACAGGCCGTTGGATTGACTCAAATTTCTAAGAAGCATGATAGGAACACCGGGTTTTAAGAATATTCTATGCTCAGGAAAATTTATCATAGAAATCGCGTTCAAAACCTCTGGAGGATAAAAAACATTGCTTTCTTTCACAGTATCAACGGCTTCAAATATTGAGTTGCAGCTTAAGTATTCTCGACCACTCTGCGACACAAGAGACATCACATGAATATTAACCTTCTCAGCCACCTCATTGGTTGGGGTTAGAATAGCTCGCTCACGAAGGTACCCAGGTTTATCATAGTTTGCAAGAAAATCTGTATAAGTCAACGAAACTATGGCAGAAATGTTATCTCTGTTAGTATGAATCAATAGGTCATCAGGTATTTTTATCCATGTGCCTTCAGATTCTCCTTCCCTTTTGGTTGCTGGGAGTTTTCCGTTTCCAAGATCTAACACCCACTTACTAAAGAATTCCACACCTTGTTGTAACACAGGATCCGCACCAGGCATTGAGAGACACATGTTGATGGACAAACGTAGGACCAAAATAGATTTCCAAATAGGAGAATTTGTCATGGTTGCATCGACAATCTCTGGTCTAGACCCACCTTCAATAACAGGTAATATTTGTCTAAAGTCACCTCCTAAGACAACAATTTCCCCCCGAATGGAACATCAGCAAGAAAAGGATCATCATAGGACAGAAGGTCACGCAAAGTTCGATCTAAGCACTCAAAGCATCTTCTGCTTGTCATAAGTGCTTCATCCCAGATGATCAAAGAGGTATCTCTTATAAGATTGGCCAAGTGTGTGCCTCTTTTGATATCACACAGGGTGGTCTGGTCTATTAAAATAGATATTTTAATTCGAGAATGAGCAGTCCTACCACCCACAAGTAACAAAGCCGCAACACCCTAAGACACAACAGTCAAAACAATTTTTTTGTCCCCTGAGAAGAGAGATTATAGCATTCCACAGAAAAGTTTTCCCAGTGCCACCATACCCAGAGACGAAGAAAACACCAGAATTTTCTTGTAAAACACAGCCAACAATAGTCTGTTAAGCAGCTCGTTGATCAACATTAAGCATCCCAAGCAAAACTATCGCTTCCTTTGCAAGTTTTTCAGAGTCATACGACAGTTCCTCACGGATCAACCTATTCTCGTAGAAAGTCATTTCAAAGGATGTTTTAGGAGGGAGATTGAAGTCGTTTATCTGAGCCCCATTTTTAACAAACACACCAGTCAGCTCCTCAAGCAACAGGTCTCTAAGTTGGTCAATTGGCATTTCATATTCAAGATTACCCATGGCAAGCCTAACATGATGTTTAATATCATCAGCAAGCGTAACCCAGTACCGCTCAAAGAACAATCTCTCATCCCTAACCCCACAATGAATAAGCATAGTAACAAACAACTGTCAAAGGCTTGGCCCAAAACCCCAGACAGACGCTTCATCAAATGCATGGTACCATTCTAGATCATCACCCAGTAAACCTCTAGCTACGCACGCCTCTTTGAAAGTACCGTAAACAACACCCTCAAAGGTTCTAAGGTCTTCGTAACTCGTTGCTCCTTTTACAATCATAAGAAGCATCCGCAAGTAATATAGCTCGCCACCTGTTGGGTGAACATAGTAAATGCGACCTATCTTTTGGCAGCCCTCTCTAACATGCCATGACCTATCAGCACTATCCCATGTAAATTTAGTAGGGAAATTAGAATACGTTAATCCTAAACCTTCCTCAAACTCTAAATTAGCTTTGAACCACTCAGTGAGCATTGTTTTTCTTAGGAAGTGAGAATCAGCTATTGGTTCTAGATTTGCCTAGGCACTGAAACTAACAAAGTTCATATTTGGCAAATGAACAACTAAACGCTCAATAGAGAGAATCTTTCCGTGTATAATAAAACCATATATATGCCACAAACCACTATACTCGCATATATACCTACAGCTTCGATATTCTTTAATCTCATCCACTCCATCAGAGGCAGAAGCATGATCATCATTGCTCTCAGCATTGGCTCTTTCCAAAACCACTTTTGAAAAATTTGGGCCTTTCGTGACATACTTAAATAGATATTTCATAACTTGTGTTTTGTTACACCACTCAACATTGATGTGCCCTTGAAACTTTTTCAGTAAGGTCATATTATAAGGTACAACATGTCTATTCTCAAGATAGTGACCATTTTTAAACACACGGTGCCCGCTGTCACGGTGCCTATACAAAGCGAATCCATTTTCATCTATGGTCGTCATATCCTGAAAACTCTTAGGGAAATGCTTAGAGCAGACACCTTTTTTCATACAAACACACTTATCATTCATGTTGCCACACGGGCCATGCATCATAAACTCAGAAACTAATGAATACCCCAGTGGATCAACAAGAGGATCTGGGATCTTGCTACCTCTTGAGCACTGCGTTGGTTTTCCCTAAAGAGGAAGGGATGATGCAGGAAAGTAGTGTAAGTATTTCCCTCAGTTTTTGAGAACCAAGGTATCAATCCAGTAGGAGGCTACGCGCGAGTCCCTCGTACCTGCACAAAACAAATAAATCCTCGCAACCAATGCGATAAGGGGTTGTCAATCCCTACACGGCCACTTACGAGAGTGAGATCTGATAGATATGATAAGATAATATTTTTGGTATTTTTATGATAAAGATGCAAAGTAAAATAAAAGCAAAGTAAAAAGCAAAGGAAATTACTAAGTATTGAAATATTAATATGATGAAGATAGACCCGGGGGCCATAGGTTTCACTAGTGGCTTCTCTCAGGAGCATAAGTATTCTACGGTGGGTGAACAAATTACTGTTGAGCAATTGACAGAATTGAGCATAGTTATGAGAATATCTAGGTATGATTATGTATATAGGCATCATGTCCGAGACAAGTAGACCGACTCCTGCCTGCATCTACTACTATTACTCCACTCATCGACCACTATCCAGCATGCATCTAGAGTATTAAGTTAATGAAAACAGAGTAACACCTTAAGCAAGATGACATGATGTAGAGGGATAAACTCATGCAATATGATGAAAACCCCATCTTGTTATCCTCGATGGCAACAATACAATACGTGCCTTGCTGCCCCTACTGTCACTGGGAAAGGACACCGCAAGATTGAACCCAAAGCTAAGCACTTCTCCCATTGCAAGAAAGATCAATCTAGTAGGCCAAACCAAACTGATAATTCAAAGAGACTTGCAAAGATAACCAATCATACATAAAAGAATTCAGAGAAGATTCAAATATTATTCATAGATAGACTTGATCATAAACCCACAATTCATCGGTCTCAACAAACACACTGCAAAAAGAAGATTACATCGAGTAGATCTCCACAAGAGAGGGGGAGAACATTGTATTGAGATCCAAAAAGAGAGAAGAAGCCATCTAGCTAATAACTATGGACCCGTAGGTCTGAGGTGAACTACTCACACTTCATCGGAGGGGCTATGGTGATGATGTAGAAGCCCTTCGTGATCGATGCCCCCTCCGGTAGAGCTCCGGAACAGGCCCCAAGATGAGATATCGTGGATACAGAAAGTTGCGGCGGTGGAATTAGGGTTTTGGCTCCGTATCTGATCGTTTGGGGGTACGTAGGTATATATAGGAGGAAGGAGTACGTCGGTGGAGCAATAGGGGGCCCACGAGGGTGGAGGGCGCGCCTGGGGGGTAGGCGCGCCCCCTACCTCGTGGCCTCCTCTTTTGTTTCTTGACGTAGGGTCCAAGTCTCCTGGGTCTTGTTCATTGAGATAATCACGTTCCCGAAGGTTTCATTCCATTTGGACCCCGTTTGATATTCCTTTTCTTCAAAACCCTAAAATAGGCAAAAAAATAGCAATTCTGGGTTGGGCCTCCGGTTAATAGGTTAGTCCTAAAAATAACATAAAAGTGGATAATAAATCCCAATAATGTCCAAAACAGTAGATAATATAGCATGGAGCAATCAAAAATTATAGATACGTTGGAGAAGTATCAAGCATCCCCAAGCTTAATTCCCGCTCGTCCTCGAGTAGGTAAATGATAAAAACAGAATTTTTGATGCGGAGTGCTACTTGGCATAATTTTAATGTAATTCTTCTTAATTGTGGTATGAATATTCAGATCCGAAAGATTCAAGATAAATGTTTAATATTGACATAAAAATAATAATACTTCAAGCATACTAACAAAGCAATTATGTCTTCACAAAATAACATGGCCAAAGAAAGTTATCCCTACAAAATTATATAGTATGTCTATGCTCCATCTTCACCACACAAAATATTTAAATCATGCACAACCTCGATGACAAGCCAAGCAATTGTTTCATACTTTTGGTGTTCTCAGAGTTTTCAATCTTCACGCAGTACATGAGCATGAGCCATGGATATAGCACTATAAGTGGAATAGAATGATGGTTGTGGAGAAGAAAAAAAGGGAGAAGATAGTCTCATGTCAACTAGGCGTATCAACGGGCTATGGAGATGCCCATCAATAGATATCAATGTGAGTGAGTAGGGATTGTCATGCAACGGATGCACTAGAGCTATAAGTATATGAAAGCTCAACAAAAGAAACTAAGTGGGTGTGCATCCAACTTGCTTGCTCATGAAGACCTAGGGTAATTTGAGGAAGCCCATCATTGGAATACACAAGCCAAGTTCTATAATTAAAAATTCCCACTAGTATATGAAAATAATAACATAGGAGACTCTCTATCATGAATATCATGGTGCTACTTTGAAGCACAAGTGTGGTAAAAGGATAGTAACATTGTCCCTTCTCTCTTTTTCTCTCATTTTTTTATTTGGGCCTTTTCTCTTTTTTATGGCCTCTTTTCTTTCCCTTTTTTTATTTTTCGTCCAGAGTCTCATCCCTACTTGTGGGGGAATCATAGTCTCCATCATCCTTTCCTCACTGGGACAATGCTCTAATAATGATGATGATCACACTTTTATTTTCTTACAACTCAACAATTACAACTCGATACTTAGAACAAATTATGACTCTATATGAATGCCTCCGGCGGTGTACCGGGATATGCAATGAATCAAGAGTGACACGTATGAAAGAATTATGAATGGTGGCTTTGCCACAAATACGATGTCAACTACATGATCATGCTAAGCAATATGACAATGATAAATTGTGTCATAATAAACGGGACGGTGGAAAGTTGCATGGCAATATATCTCGGAATGGCTATGGAAATGCCATAATAGGTAGGTATGGTGGCTGTTTTGAGGAAGGTATATGGTGGGTGTATGATACCGGCGAAAGGTGCGCGGTATTAGAGAGCCTAGCAAAGGTGGAAGGGTGAGAAAAGTGTGTATAATCCATGGACTCAACATTAGTCATAAAGAACTCATATACTTGTTGCAAAAATCTACAAGTTATCAAAGCAAAGTATTACGCGCATGCTCCTAGGGGGATAGATTGGTAGGAAAAGACCATCGCTCGTCCCCGACCGCCACTTATAAGGAAGACAATCAAAAAATAAATCATGCTCCGACTTCATCACATAACGGTTCACCATACGTGCATGCTACGGGAATCACAAACTTTAACACAAGTATTTCTCAAATTCACAACTACTCAACTAGAATAACTCTAATATCACCATCTTCATATCTCAAAACAATTATCAAGCATCAAACTTCTCATAGCATTCAACACACTCATAAGAAAGTTCTTTTACTATTCTTGAATTCCGAGCATATTAGGATTATTTAAGCAAATTACCATGCTATTTAAGACTCTCAAAATAATCTAAGTGAAGCATGATAGATCAATAGTTTCTATAAAACAAATCCACCACCGTGCTCTAAAAGATATAAGTGAAGTAATAGAGCAAAACTATATAACTCAAATGGTATAAGCGAAGCACATAGAGTATTCTAACAAATCCCAAATCATGTATGGCTCTCTCAAAAGGTGTGTACAGCAAGGATGATTGTGTTAAACTAAAAATCAAAGACTCAAATCATACAAGACGCTCCAAGAAAAACACATATCATGTGGTGAATAAAAATATAACTCCAAGTAAAGTTACCGATAGAAGTAGACGAAAAGAGGGGATGCCTTCCGGGGCATCCCCAAGCTTTGGATTTTAGGTGTCCATAGATTATCTTGGGGGTGCCATGGGCAACCCCAATCTTAGGATCTTTCCACTCCTTGTTCCATAATCCATCAAATCTTTACCCAAAACTTGAAAACGTCACAACACAAAACTTAAAGTAGAAAATCTCGTGAGCTCCGTTAGCGAGAGAAAACAAAAGACCACTTCAAGGTACTGTAATGAACTCATTATTTATTTATATTGGTGTTAAACCTACTGTATTCCAGCTTCTCTATGGTTTATAAACTATTTTACTAGCCATAGATTCATCAAAATAAGCAAACAACACACGAAAAACAGAATCAGTCAAAAACAGAACAGTATGTAGTAATCTGTAGCTAGCGCAAGATCTGGAACCCCAAAAATTCTAAAATAGATTGCTGGACATGAGGAATTTATCTATTAATAATCTGCAAAAATAATTAACTAAATAGCACTTTCCAAATAAAAATGGCAGCAGTTCTCGTGAGCGCTAAAGTTTCTGTATTTACAGCAAGATTAACAAGACTTTTCCCAAGTCTCCCCAACGGTTCTACTTGGCACAAACACTAATTAAACACAAAAAACACAACCTAAACAGAGGATAGATAAATTATTTATTATTAAACAGGAGCAAAAAGCAAGGAATAAAAATAGAATTGGGTTGCCTCCCAATAAGCGCCATCGTTTAACGCCCCTAGCTAGGCATAAAAAGCAAGGATAGATCAGGTATTGCCATCTTTGATAGGCAATCCATAAGTGGCTCTCATAATAGATTTATAAGGTAATTTAATTTTCTTTCTAGGAAAGTGTTCCATGCCTTTCCTTAACGGAAATTGGAATCTAATATTTCCTTCCTTCATATCAATAATTGCACCAATCGTTCTAAGGAAAGGTCTACCAAAAATAATAGGACATGAAGGATTGCAATCTATGTCAAGAATAATAAAATCTACGGGCACATAATTCCTATTAACATCATTAATTCTTCCCATAGGTTTCCTAATACTGGAATCCGCAAGGTGCAAGTTTAGAGAGCAATCATCAAAATCACGGAAACCTAACAAATCACACAAAGTCTTTGGGATCGTGGAAACACTAGCACCCAAATCACACAAAGCATAGCATTCATGATCTTTAATTTTAATTTTAATAGTAGGTTCCCACTCATCATAAAGTTTTCTAGGGATAGAGACTTCTAATTCAAGTTTTTCTTCATAAGATTGCATCAAGGCATCAATGATATGTTTAGTGAACGCTTTATTTTGACTATAAGCATGAGGAGAATTTAGCACGGATTGCAACAAGGAAATACAATCAATCAAAGAGCAATTTTCATAATTAAATTCCTTGAAATCCAAAATAGTGGGTTTAGCAACATCTAGGTTTTTAATTTCTTCAATCCCACTTTCATCAATTTTAGCGTCAAGATCTAAAAACTCCGAATTCTTGGAACGTCTTCTAGGTAAAGGTGGAGCATAATCAGTCCCATCATTATTAAGATTCATATTGCAAAACAAAGATTTAATAGGGGACACATCAATAACTTTTAGATCTTCATCTTTATTTTCATAGGAACTAGAAGAACACGCTCTTATAAAGGCATCTTTCTTAGCGCGCATCCTAGCGGTTCTTTCTTTGCACTCATCAATGGAAATTCTCATGGCTTTGAGAGACTCATTGATATCATGCTTAGCTGGAATAGATCTAAGTTTCAAAGAATCAACATCAAGAGAAATTCTATCAACGTTCCTAGCCAACTCATCAATCTTAAGCAATTTTTCTTCAATCAAAGCACTGAAATTCTTTTGCGAAGTAATAAATTCTTTAATATTAGATTCAAAATCAGAGGGCATCTTATTATAATTTCCATAAGAATTGTTGTAGAAATTACCATAATTATTAGAGGGGTTACTAGGATAAGGCCTAGGATTAAAATTTCCTCTATACGCGTTGTTACCAAAATTGTTCCTACCAACAAAATTCACATCCATAGATTAATTATTATTCTCAATCAAAGTAGACAAGGGCATATCATTAGGATCAGAAGAAACACTCTTACTATCAAATAATTTCATAAGTTCATCCATCTTTCCACTCAAAACATTAATTTCTTCCATCGCATGCACCTTTTTATCAGTAGATCTCTCAGTATGCCATTGAGAATAATTAACCATAATATTATCTAGGAGTTTAGTAGCTTCTCCTAAAGTGATTTCCATAAAAGTGCCTCCCGCGGCCGAATCTAAAAGATTTCTAGAAGCAAAATTCAACCCGGCATAAAAAATTTGTATAATCATCCACAAATTCAAACCATGAGTAGGGCAATTACATATCATTAATTTCATCCTCTCCCAAGCTTGTGCAACATGTTCATGATCAAGTTGCTTCAAATTCATAATATCGTTTCTAAGGGAGATGATCTTAGCGGGAGGAAAATACTTAGAGATAAAAGCATCTTTGCACTTATTCCATGAATCAATACTATTCTTAGGCAAAGACGAAAACCAAGCTTTAGCATGATCTCTAAGCGAAAAAGGAAATAGCCTCAATTTAACAATATCGTTATCCACATATTTCTTCTTTTGCATATCATACAAATCAACGAAGCTATTTAGATGGGTAGCAGCATCTTCACTAGGAAGGCCGGAAAAAGGATTTTTCATGAAAAGATTCAGCAAAGCAGTATTAATTTCACAAGATTCAGCATCGGTAAGAGGATCAATCGGAGTGCTAATAAAATCATTGTTGTTGGTATTGGTAAAGTCACACAATTTAGTGTTATCTTGAGGCATCGTGACAAGCAAGCAATCCAACACACAAGCAAACAAAAAGCAAGCGGGCAAAAAGAGGCAAATAGAGAAAGAGAGGGAGGATAGAGAGAGAGGGGGCGAATAAAACGGCAAGGGTGAAGTGGGGGAGAGGAAAACGAGAGGCAAATGGCAAATAATGTAATGCGGGAGATAGGGATTCTGATGTGTACTTGGTATATTGACTTTTGCGTAGACTCCCCGGCAACGGCGCCAGAAATCCTTCTTGCTACCTCTTGAGCATTGCGTTGGTTTTCCCCGAAGAGGAAGGGATGATGCAGCAAAGTAGCGTAAGTATTTCCCTCAGTTTTTGAGAACCAAGGTATCAATCCAGTAGGAGGCTATGCGCGAGTCCCTCGTACCTTCACAAAACAAATAAATCCTCGCAACCAATGCGATAAGGGGTTGTCAATCCCTACATGGCCACTTACGAGAGTGAGATCTGATAGATATGATAAGATAATATTTTTGGTATTTTTATGATAAAGATGCAAAGTAAAATAAAAGCAAAGGAAATTACTAAGTATTGGAAGATTAATATGATGAAGATAGACCCGGGGGCCATAGGTTTCACTAGTGGCTTCTCTCAGGAGCATAAGCATTCTACGGTGGGTGAATGAATTACTGTTGAGCAATTGACAGAATTGAGCATAGTTATGAGAATATCTAGGTATGATCATGTATATAGGCATCACGTCCGAGACAAGTAGACTGACTCCTGCCTGCATCTACTACTATTACTCCACTCATCGACCACTATCCAGCATGCATCTAGAGTATTAAGTTAATGAAAACAGAGTAACACCTTAAGCAAGATGACATGATGTAGAGGGATAAACTCATGCAATATGATGAAAACCCCATCTTGTTATCCTTGATGGCAACAATACAATATGTGCCTTGCTGCCCCTACTATCACTGGGAAAGGACACCGCAAGATTGAACCCAAAGCTAAGCACTTCTTCCATTGCAAGAAAGATCAATCTAGTAGGCCAAACCAAACTGATAATTCCAAGAGACTTGCAATGATAACCAATCATACATAAAAGAATTCAGAGAAGATTCAAATATTATTCATAGATAGACTTGATCATGAACCCATAATTCATCGGTCTCAACAAACACACCGCAAAAAGAAGACTACATCGAATAGATCTCCATAAGAGAGGGGGAGAACATAGTATTGAGATCCAAAAAGAGAGAAGAAGCCATCTAGCTAATAACTATGGACCCATAGGTCTGAGGTGAACTACTCACACTTCATCGGAGGGGCTATGGCGATGATGTAGATGCCCTCCGTGATCGATGCCCCCTCCGGCGGAGCTCCGGAACAGGCCCCAAGATGGGATCTCGTGGATACAAAAAGTTGCGGCAGTGGAATTAGGGTTTTGGCTCTGTATCTGATCATTTGGGGGTACGTAGGTATATATAGGAGGAAGGAGTATGTCGGTGGAGCAACAGGGGGCCCACGAGGGTGGAGGGCGCGCTTGGGGGGGTAGGCGCGCCCCCTACCTCGTGGCCTCCTCTTTTGTTTCTTGACGTAGGGTCCAAGTCTCCTGGGTCTTGTTCATTGAGAAAATCACATTCCCGAAGGTTTCATTCCGTTTGGACTCCGTTTGGTATTCCTTTTCTTCGAAACCCTAAAATAGGCAAAAAAAACAGCAATTCTAGGTTGGGCCTCCGGTTAATAGGTTAGTCCCAAAATAATATAAAACTGGATAATAAAGCCCAATAATGTCCAAAACAGTAGATAATATAGCATGGAGCAATCAAAAATTATAGTTACGTTGGAGATGTATCAGATCTCAACACACACAAAGGTCAATGACATCTGCACTAACCTTTGAATGATCTCCCTTCAACCAAACAAGGATATGAGCATGTGGCAGTCCCCGTTTCTAGAACTCAACGCTGTATAGAACTGAAAAGCAAAAACAACAGCAGGTCAAAATAAACAGAGAAACACATATGCACTAAGCAGAAAATCTCAGACAGCAGACCGACTGAAAGGGGAAAAGACAGCACCAGCCTTTATAGGACTGTAGGCACGCCCCGACTTAATCTGATCTAGATATTCATCAAGTTTCATGCTAAAGACCCTAACAACAATGTCAGCCATGTCACATGGCTTTTGTCCAGGTTCTAACAGTAAGGCCTCAGCGATCTCAAGCCACTTTGGATTACACGTAAAAGTAGTAAAAATATCAGGGGCACCATGCACTCGACAGATTGCAAGACCATCTTGGAAGTTCTCCTAAAAGTAACGTTTCCCACCAGTATGACTCGACGGGCAAATGGTTTTTTTTCCAACAGACCAGCCATTGACATAACCCTGGCCAACTGCATCTGTAACACCCTGCATATGCTCAGATCGAAAATCATCCTGGTGCCTAAGTATGTACCAAAGTCACTGCTCATCAATGCAAGCACGACAGTCAACAACAATTTGTGAAGACAAAGACCCATAACATATATAAGTAAGGATTTGGTTGTTCCGTGCGATAATGACACACATAACAGTAATAGTCCTGCATAGTAACTTTACCCCTGGTTTTTTCCCCGGCCCGCAATCCTTTATATGGAACATCAATTTGGAAACCTCTCTCATCATACGGGAACAACAGCGGATACTGCAATGGCATATAGGCTGGATGCAAAGAATTAATTTGCTGCAGCCCTTCAACCCTATCATGTATCATGATATCTCGAGAAGATGCGTCTAAAGTAAAATCACCAACAACCAGGGCCGCCAGCTCATTAGCCGTGGGCAGGTTATACTGTGGACCATCACCTTCACCAGGCGCAATGATCCTAATAGCTATACGCTCAGCTGGATGCTCCTCTAACCTCTCTTTAGCCATCCTAAACTTCTTAACCAAAGAATTGTTCTGGTCAAGCATATCCTTTAAACCCTCCACAATAGAACGACCTAACTGTCCTGAGGAAGTACCATCTACATTGACTGCATTCATCCTATGGTCCACTTCATTAGCAGTGTCATAAATATACATCTTAGCGAATTTAGGCGACTCATTTTCGATGGCAAAAGAGAACCAATACAGTGATGGACCTGACCACAAATCTTGTAAAGGTTAGGACCCCGCGTACCCTCTAACGAACGATCAATGGTCACCCCCATAGATGTAAATGCAAACATGCAATTGTATTGTCGTATCTTAGCCAGGAATTTCTTGGAAACACGATCACCATCATAAGATAACAAGCGATTCAACAAAGCGGGTGGTTCCTTGAAGGGTTTAACAACGACTTTTCCACCTTTGCAACAAAGGTTATAAACGATTTTATGTTGCACCCATGAAGAAGACGACTTGACCCTCTCCTCAAACCAAAAAGAGGCCTTATAATGGGGGCATTGATACTCGTGGTGACCAAGGTAAGACATGTCCTTATAGGACGCTACAGAAAACACAATACTCAGAGGCCAGCCATCATAAGAAAAGGAGAAAGCACAATTATCAAGAACCTAACAGCCAGCACCTTTGAGATTGTCAACAACCTCGGCAGGAAACCCGGTCCAATCAACTGGCAACTCATCTGGTAACCCATCTATAAACCCAAGATCTACACACGCGTTTGTTGTGAGAAACAACACCCGAAACATACCAACCAAACAAAATAAATATGCACCCACGGACATGCAGACCAGCACCTGTAACACCGTGGCAATGAAGGGTCCTAAGTAACTTACGCCTTTTTCGGTTTCTAGCCGACATGGCAGGAGTGAGAACAGGGAACCAACCATCCCCTGGGAAACCGATAGAACCAACACAAGTGAACACGTGCATACCAAACAAAACATAAACAAATGACCACACAAGACAACGTACTCTTTCTCTTACAAACACCCAGAACACCAACAGCAAGAGCATGTAACACACGGCGACGACGAGCCATCACCAACAATGAGAAGACATGAATGCAAGTACTACATGTTGAGATAAAACAACAGCAAAGGCAGAAGATGTAAACACAGACAAATGCCAAAGAGGAGCAACCTAGACAGGATGATTAATTAAAGAACCCTCAATTAATGACAAAGTTGAACTATTTATTACAGAGATCCCTAATAGAACACTATAATAATTTTGACACAGCCTACCCACACTCTCCTAACTAGCCCCTAGAACTCACCAACCGAACCAACCAACTGCGAATACAACAGCTGGAGCTGAACACTCGCATTTACACCAGCGGTGTTCCTCTGTCCACCTGAATGCACCAAAGGCCAGGTAGACCGAGCAAGCGTGCTTGCAAGCATGTAACGCCCCGAGACCGACGCTCCAGAAGACTTCCAGGGTTTCCGGATTTCGTCGTGTGATTTGTTTTGGTTCGTTGCATTTCATCCTTGCATCTTGTGCATTGCATCATGTCATCTTGCAACCCATTTTAAAACTCAACTAAATAAATTGCATGGATCTTCGGTCCATTTAAATCGAGGGATTTCACATGGTGATTCTCTTTACAACTTATCCTCTCGATATTTAGAGAGCTATAGTAATTATTCCAATTATGTGGAATTACCTTAACACACTTGCAAAAATCCCAATGCCTTTTATTATTTCAACTCTTGGCCTCTAACTTTGCCACTTGTCCTTTCATCATTTTCCGGAGCTTCACCTAATTTCTCAACATTTTTGGGCACTTCGAAAAACCTATCCTAGTTCAAACCTTTTGAATTAAATTCAAAGGAATTTGAATTTAATCTTTCAACTTGACCTTTTTCTATTTTCCCGGACCGTGCACATTTTTCTGAGTCCGTGAAAATTATCTCCGTGCCCAAATTCTTCCTCTAACCTTCTCTTCTCTCTTTTCCTTTCTCCTATTTTTTTGTCTCTGTTTTTGTTAAGAGTAGAATCAAGAGAGGGAGAGAAGGGAGCCCAGCAGGCCATTTGGGCCCAGCTGCATCTAACCTAGCCGGCTCCAAGGCCCACTCCCCCGGCCCACCTAACCCCCTCTCTAACCCTAGCCCGATCGAACCCTCTCCCGATCCCCATCTCCCCGAGCGCCTTCTCCCCTCGCGGCGCCAGAACCCATCGCTCGAACCCCCTCTGATCGATCCCCACTCCTCTCGATCTCGTCTCCCTTCGCCCTCCTCCCAGCGCCGCCACATCTCCTCGCCGGAGTCCCCTTCCCCCTCTGCACGAGCGCCCGTGTGCGCTGGCACCCGCGCCGCTCCTCCCCATCGTTTTGGCCGGAGCTCTCCGGAGCCCTAGCACCGGTCGCCGCCGCCAAACCTGACGTCGCCCTCTTGCTTCTCCTCCTCGCCCGCGCGTCCCCGACCACAGCAAGGCCGCCGCTCCGGTCAAGTTCCTCGCCGGGTTCAGCGACCTTTGCCTTGAACCTGCCGTCTCCGTCCTGTTCTGGGCTTTCTCCGCCATGCTCTCCTCCATCACCCACCTCGGGAAGCCCTGCCCGACCTCCTCCTACGCCGTCGCCTCGCCATGGAGCAGCTTCGCTCGGGCCCCTTCTGCATCGAGCCGCGCCGCCGGCCAAGTCCCTCGACCCACCGACCAGAGCCGCCTCCTCCCTCACCTGCGGCCTCCTCCTCGTCGCCTCCGCGCCACCAGCCAGCCACCGGAGCCGCCGCCGCCGGATCTGGCTGTGCCTCGCCAGGGTCCTCCCCTGCCGCGCCTCGGTCCCTGCTGGAGCTCCCCTGCTCCTGCCGTTCCTCTGCTACAAGCCGACCCCCACCTTCCGTTTCGGCCAATGTAGTTCGCCCAAGTTCCTGCTCAGCATCGTCGTCGCTCACGAGGCCCCTTGTGATGTTTTGTGTTGGACCGTCAAGATCTGCAAGATCGACTACATGGACGCCAAGACCATCCCAGGACCGCCAAGCATCGTCTCTATGATTTTTGCCAAGTACCACAACGACGCGTCAAGTACCGCTACCGATGGTTCGAACGACTACGAAACGAGATGTACCACTACCGCCGCCGTGTACGACTACTTCCCACGACAACAATTGAACAACTACTTCCACTACGCCCGAATACCGTGGATGCGACAAGTTCCTCTCCGGACATGTACGACTACCGTTGCCAAGATCGCGAGTACCTCTACCGTCGCCGTGAACAACTACTTCCCTCGACGACTCAAACCGCTCCGAAAACGCACGCTTCGAAGGTATAACCCCGAGACGACCTTCCGAGAATGAATGTGGGTTGTATGAGATGCTCGAGTTTTGCACCATGGTCGAATCGTCCTTGCGATGCCCCTCTTTTGCCGTGCCACCGTCCCGTGGGAACCCGGAAGCCGGGATCACCCCACCATATTGCATGTCACGCTCTCGTCACTTTTCCTTTTGCACCGGTATCTCCATGAGCTATCGGGACCGGAGTGTTGCCGTGGCACCATTTTGTTTCGCCGCCGTGGCACCCTTTTTGTTCCGCCATGGTGACCTTTATTTGCATATTAAACAACTCTAAAATTGTGTTTAGGGCAGAACAGGACCTAATCTAAAATATGCATATGGGGAGTTTCCGGAATTGTTGTTCGTTGCTTCCGGCCTCATTTAAACTTGACTAGATAGGTAGTTTTACTTTGTTTCACCCTCTTGCCATGTTAACCAACATTTAATATTGTTGAGTACATAAACGAGATCAAACTAAATAACGTGTCGTGGTGTTTCATCAATATGCAACTCGTTGCGTATTGAGCTCCACTTAATTTGTAGTGTTGTTTGTTGCACTTTGCCATGCCATGTTTCATTAAACCGGACATGCATCATACTCGTTTGTGCATCATGCCATGTTGATGTGTTGGTTATTTACTATGTTGTGTGCTTCTTTTCCGGTGATTGCTTCTTCGGGTTGGTTCCGATAACGTCGCGTTTGTGAGGATCCGTTCGACTACGTCCGTTTATCTTCTTCATGGATTCGTTCTTCTTCCTTGCGGGATCTCAGGCAAGATGATCATACCCTCGAAATCACTACTATCTTTGCTATGCTAGTTTGCTCGCTCTTTTGCTATGCCATTGCTACGATGCCTACCACTTGCTTGTCAGCCACCCAAATTGCCATGTTCAGCCTCTAACCCACCAATGTCCTAGCAAACCGTTGTTTGGCTATGTTACCGCTTTGCTCAGCCCCTCTTATAGCGTTGGTAGTTGCAGGTGAAGATTGAAGTTTGTTCCTGGTTGGAACATGGAGATGCCGTTCCTTGTTGGAACATTTATTTGCTTGTTGGGATATCACAATATATCTTACTTAATTAATGCATCTATATACTTGGTAAAGGGTGGAAGGCTCGGCCTTATGCCTGGTGTTTTGTTCCACTCTTGCCGCCCTAGTTTCCGTCATATCGGTGTTATGTTCCCGGATTTTGCGTCCCTTACGCGGTTGGGCTATTATGGGAACCCCTTGACAGTTCGCCTTAAGTAAAGCTCTTCCAGCCATGCCCAACATTGGTTTTACCATTCGCCACCTAGCCTCTTTTTCCCTTGGGTTTCGCGGACTCAAGGGTCATCATTATTTTAACCCCCCCGGGCCAGTGCTCCTCTGAGTGTTGGTCCAACTGTCAGCTACCGGTGACCACCAGGGGCAACTCTGGGTTGGCCTACCCGTACCTAAGACAATCTGAGTGTGCCCTGAGAAAGAGATATGTGCAGCTCCTATCGGGATTTGTCGGCACATTCGGGCGGTGTTGCTGGTTTAGTTTTACCCTGTCGAAATGTCTTGTTGTACCGGGATACCGAGTCTGATCGGAATGTCTCGGGTGGAGGTCTATTCCTTCGTTGACCGTGAGAGCTTGTGATGGGCTAAGTTGGGACACCCCTGCAGGGATTTGAACTTTCGAAAGCCGTGCCCGCGGTTATGGGCAGATGGGAATTTGTTAACGTCCGGTTGTAGAAAACCCGAAGTTGACCTTAATTAAAATACATCAACCGTGTGTGTAACCGTGATGGTCTCTTTCCGGCGGAGTCCGGGAAGTGAACACGGTGTTGGAGTTATGCTTGACGTAGGTTGCTATAGGATCACTTCTTGATCATACTTTTATCGACCGTGCTTTGCCTTCTCTTCTCGCTCTCATTTGCGTATGTTAGCCACCATATATGCTAGTCGCTTGCTGCAGCTCCACCTCATACCTTTACCTTACCCATAAGCTTAAATAGTCTTGATCTCGCGGGTGCGAGATTGCTGAGTCCCTGTGGCTCACAGATACTTCCAAAACCAGTTTGCAGGTGCCTATATATCCGCGCAGATGATGCAACCAAGCTCAGGAGGAGCTCGATGAAGATCTTGTCCTTTGTGTTGTTTCCGTTCTAGTTGATCAGTAGTGGAGCCCAGTTGGGGTCGATCGGGGACCTTTGTTGCATTTGGGGTTCTTCTTTTATTTTGGTTCCGTAGTCGGGCCCTGATTGTATTTGGCTGATGTAATGCTTTATTCATGTAATTGTGTGAAGTGGCGATTGTAAGCCAACTATGTATCTTTTTCCTTATTATATTACATGGGTTGTGTGAAGATTACCTCACTTGCGACATTGCTTTCAATGCGGTTATGCCTCTAAGTCGTGCTCCGACACGTGGGAGATATAGCCGCATTGGGGGCGTTACAAAGCACCACAGCCGACTAGCGCAGCACCTTTATACGCTAGCATGCTATCATAATTGTAATCCGCAATAACAAAGCCATAAACGCCCTGTAAAAACCGGACCGCCTTATAAGCAGCCTAATCATATAAAGAGGAGCAGTTGTCAAACAAACTGCCCCAGAAAAATGTGTTTGGCACCGTACTACATCTTCGCTAACAAGAACATCGATCTCAACCCCTCCAAGTAGAGAACCATCATATGCCACCTCTCGAACATATGAATGGAACGGCAGTCGACAGTAGCTCACAACAGCCTCAAACAGAGGCACACGGGAAGAGCGCGGGATAAACATGCCTGTAGTAATGACACATTAAGGAAAACCGAGAAAATACCGACGCACACCACGCAAAGGGACAAACGCATGAGCATATATACTGAAGGGCATGAAAAATAATCTTATAACCAAGAACGGGAAATCAATCAGGTTATAGCTTACCGTGCGAAGCAACCAACAACACCACCATGTTACAGGGCCTATCAAAACGGCACGCTCGAAGGAATAACCTCTAGACCGAAACAACCTGCAAAACAAAGAGTAGATGTGATGTTCCCGCGTAGTTGGTTAGTGCGTATAGGCCAGTAGCCAGACTCAGAGCAAATACCTAGATCTCGTTAAGCGTGTTATTTTGAAGTAACCGTGAACGCCGACCAGGGCCAAGCCCACCTCTCACCTAGGTGGTCTCAGCCTGCCCTGTTGCTCCGCCTCAAAGTAATAGTTGGGGGCCGCCGGGAACCCAGGCCCACCACTACCTGGGTGGAACCACCTGCCCCTTCATCCCCCAACATCGGAATCACTTGCGGGTACTCAACGAGTCGACCTGACTTTAGTCACAATATGTAATATGTATAAAGTATATAGTATATACACGTGATCAACACCCGATGTGATCACGGCCCGGTAGTATAGCATGGCAAACTGACAAGAATGTAGGGCCACTAATGATAAACTAGCATCCTATACTAAGCATTTAGGATTGCAGGTAAGGTATCAACAACTGTAACAACAATGACAGGCTATGCATCAGAATAGGATTAACGGAAAGCAGTAACATGCTACACTACTCTAATGCAAGTAGTAGAGAAGAATAGGCGATATCTGGTGATCAAGGGGGGGCTTGTCTGGTTGCTCTGGCAAGAAAGAGGGGTCATCAACACCATAGTCGTACTGGGTAGCAGCGACGTCGGTCTCGGTGTCTAGCAAGAGAAGAGGGGGGAGAAACAATAAATATTAAGAAAACATATGCGCGACGATGCATGCCATGTCAAGAAATGGTGCTAGGGGTTCCCTAACGCGGTATGAGGTGATACCGGTGAAGGGGGAAACAACCGGGAAAATATCCCTGGTGTTTCGCGTTTTTGGACAGATGAATCAGAGGGGGAAAATTGCATTTTTGCTATGCTAGGTATGTGTGGCGGACGAACGGGCTGCGTATCCGAATTCGTCTCGTCATTTTGAGCAACTTTCATGTACAAAGTTTTTCCATCCAAGCTACGGTTTATTTTATATTAATTTTAAAAATTTTATTTTAATTTTAGCATTTATTTACTTATTTTAATCCAACATTATCCAGAACGGTGCATGCTGACGTCAGCATGATGTCAGCAGTCAACGTTGACCGTTGACCTGGTCAAACTGACATGTGGGTCCCACTGTCATACACTGTTACCTAACAGTAGTTAGTTTAATTAGTTATTTGGTTAATCTAATTATGTTTAATTAGTTTAATTAATTGTTTTAGTTTAATTAATCAAGATTAATTAATTAATTAATTAATTATATTATTATTTCTTTTTTGTAAACGTTCTAGGGGCGTGGGGCCCCCATGTCATAGGCCCCAGGGGCCAACTGGGCGGGGTTGCTAGCGGGCGTGGCGCCCGTTTGCGTGCACCACGGCACCCAGAGGGGCGTCGGCGGGCAGGGCGCCGGCCGGGGTAGGGCGAGGCTGGGCCAGGGCACCAGAGGCAGCGGGCGTCCGCCTGCGAAGCTGCATGTGGGCGGGCCAGGGGGAGCGCAAGGCCGGCGCGTGGGCGCGCGGCCTGGAGGTCGGGCGCGGCCCGGCGCACCAGGGGATCGGGGAGAGCGCGTGCCGGAGCGAACCACCAGCACGGCCATGGCGAGCGGTTGCAGGCGACAGCGGCGGGTGATGGGGAGCGGTGAGGAGGAGGGGCGCGACCATGGAAGGGATGGCGCGCGCGAGCGCTTGAGCGCGGCCGGCGCAGCGAGCTGCGAGCTGTGGGGAGGTGCGAGCGGGCGCTCTGGACGGCGGTTGTAGCTGCGGGGAGGTGGCTGGCAGGAGCGGGGACGGCACAGCCCGGGGCGGAGGCCTCAGAAGCGAGCGAAGGGCGCGGGGCCGGTGGGGATGCGGGCCGCGGTGAGCAAGCAGGGACGAGGGGCGCGCGTGCGAAGGAGAGAAGAGGAGAGGGTGAGCTCACGGGGGCCATAGGGATCTAGGCAGCGGGGCGTGGGGTGGACGACGAGGACGAGGCAACGACGAAGAGGAGGCGAGGCGGCGAAGTGGTCGACGACGAGGTGGCCGTGGCGGAGACGTTCCGCGCGGCGTCGAGGCGATGGGGATGGTCGATAGGGTCGGGGCGCCATGGGGAGGTTCGTTCCCCTGATCCCCCCGATCTGGATCTGGGAACGGGAGAGAGACGTGGGGATTGTGGGGAGGAGGAGTGGGGCGACCGGTAGTGTAACGCCCTCGATGCGGCTATATCTCCCACGTGTCGAAGCACGACTTAGAGGCATAACCGCATTGAAAGCAATGTCGCAAATGAGGTAATCTTCACACAACCCATGTAATACATAAGGGAAAGAGATACATAGTTGGCTTACAATCGCCACTTCACACAATACATGAATAAAGAATTACATCATCCAAATACACTCAAGGTTCGACTACGGAACCAAAATAAAGAAGACTACCCCAAAAGCTACACAGACCCCCGATCGACCCCAACTGGGCTCCACTACTGATCAACTGGAAATGGAAACGACATAACGAACACGATCTTCATCGAGCTCCTCCTTGAGCTTGGTTGCGTCACCTGCATGATTTCATCGGCACCTGCAAGCTGGTTTTGGAAGTATCTGTGAGTCACGGGGACTCAGCAATCTCACACCCTCGCGATCAAGACTATTTAAGCTTATAGGAAGGGTAAAAGGTATGAGGTGGAGCTGCAACAAGCGACTAGCATATTTGGTGGCTAACATACGCAAATGAGAGCGAGAAGAGAAGGCAAAAGCACGGTCGAGAATCTATGATCAAGAAGTGATCCTAGAACAACCTACGTCAAGCATAACTCCAACACCGTGTTCACTTCCCGAACTCCGTCGGAAAGAGACCATCACGGTAACACACGTGGTTGATGCATTTTAATTAAGTTAAGTTTCAGGTTTTCTACAACTGGACATTAACAAATTCCCATCTGCCCATAACCGTGGGCACAGCTTTTGAAAGTTCAAATCCCTGCAGGGGTGTCCCAACTTAGCCCATCACAAGCTCTCATGGTCAACGAAGGATATTCCTTCTCCCAGGAAAACCCGATCAGACTCGGAATCCCGGTTACAAGACATTTCGACAATGGTAAAACAAGACCAGCAAGACCACCCGCTGTGCCGACAAATCCCGATAGGAGCTACACATATCTCGTTCTCAGGGCACACCGGATAAGCTAAGCGTACGGGAGCCAACGTAACCCAAGTTGCCAAGGGACGGCCCCACACGGTGCTCTGGGTTGGACCAACACTTAGAGAAGCACTGGCCCGGGGTTTAAATAAAGAGGACCCTTGGGCTGGCCGACCTAAGGGAAAAAGACGCTAGGTGGCGAATGGTAAAACCAAGGTTGGGCCTTGCTGGAGGAGTTTTATTCAAGGCGAACTGTCAAGGGGTTCCCATTATAACCCAACCGTGTAAGGAACGCAAAATCAAGCAACATAACACCGGTATGACGGAAACTAGGGCGGCAAGAGTGGAACAAAACACCAGGCATAAGGTCGAGCCTTCCACCCTTTACCAAGTATATAGATGCATTAATTAAATAAGAGATAATGTGATATCCCAACAAAATCCATGTTCCAACATGGAACAAACTCCAATCTTCACCTGCAACTAACAACACTATAAGAGGGGCTGAGCAAAGCGGTAACATAGCCAAACAACGGTTTGCTAGGACAAGGTGGGTTAGAGGCTTGGTTTAACAATATGGGAGGCATGATAAGCAAGTGGTAGGTATCGCAACATAGGCATAGCAAAAGAGCGAGCAACTAGCAAGCAAAGATAGAAGTGATTTCGAGGGTATGGTCATCTTGCCTGAGATCCCGCAAGGAAGAAGAACGAGTCCATGAAGAAGACAAACGGACATAGTCGAACGAATCCTCACAACACTACGTTATCGGAATTAGCCCGAAGAAGCAACACCGGAAAGAAGCAAACAACATAGTAAACAACCAAGCATAACATGGCATGATGCACAACCAAGTATGATGCATGTCCGGTTTAATGAAGCATGGCATGGCAAAGTGCACAAACAACACTACAAGTTAAGTGGAGCTCAATATGCAACTCCGTTGCATATTGACGAAACACCACGACAAGTTATTTAGCTCGATCTCGTTTATGTACCCAACAATATTAAATGTTGATTAACATGGCAAGTGGGGTGAAGCATAAGTAAACTAAACATTTAGGCAAGGTTAAATGAGGCCGGAAATAACAAACAACAATTCCGGTAAATCCTCATGTGCATTAGCAATTTAATGCAAACACCAATTTTGAACATCTTAAAGTTGTTAACATGATGCGGATGACATGTTCAAGTCTTACGCAATATTTATGAAAATGTTGACAAGAGCATTATATGAAGGATTTGTCCTCATGGCGGAAATGAAAGGGGTGCCACGGCGACGATAACGAAACGGTGCCACGGCGATGATAACGAAACGGTGCCATGGCAACGTTCCGGTTCCAACAACTCATTGAGACGTCGGTGCAAAAGAAAGTGACGGGAGCGTGTCATGCGATGAACGGTGGGGTGCTCCCGGATACCGGGTCCCCACAGGTAAACTAAGTTGCTTCTTTGACAAATGAGTGAAACCAAAGAACCTTGAAAAGGTTAAGCCATTTCGAGACAAGAATACAATGAAGATGAACAAGGTTGAGAACACTCCGTTAGGAAAGAGGAACGAAGAAGAACAAATTCGGACAGCACTCCGGTTGCAAAGAGATGCAAGACTTGATACGGCGAAAAGCACTTTAACAAAGGACACAACACTCCGGATAAAAGGATAAGCAAAGGAAAAAACATGATCTTGACAAAACAAGATGATGGGTTGAAGAGAGCAACATGAAAATGCCTCTGGAACAAAAGAATAGAAGTTGGATCGTTGGAAAGGAAAAAGTTGAGAAGAAAATGACATCTTCTACCACAAAAGAATTTGAAAAGCATCCTTAGAAAGAAGTATTGAACGGAGTTGTTGGAAAATCAGCAACGAAAGCAAAAGGCTGCTTGTGGGCTTATGGAAAACATCTCAAAATCAAGAGGTGAAATTCTGCCACTAACGGAAATGAAAGATTGGATTGATGTCAACAAGGAGATGAGAAGCTTATTTCACCGGTAGGATAAATGAAGAACTTGGATCATATATGAGCACCATAAATAGCGACAATCCTTAGGAGAAGCTTTAGGTGAAATATAACCCAAGATAACTCCAACTAAGAGGTTGATGGATTTAAAATATCTCATTCTTGACAACATGTGAATCATGAACCACATAGGGAAATCATCAAGAATGACATAACACCACCTCAAATGATACGGTATAAAGAATTGGACTCCGGATTGCAAGATGAAGAATGCTTGAGCTCCTCTGAAAAGGATCTCAAAGAACACTTCAAGAAGGAATTAAATCCTTGTTGAACCATCATGTATAGCCTCCATGAAGAGCTCCGGTAACAAGATGATGATAAAAAGAAAGAGAAGATGACAACACATGGTGAAGCCTTGCAATGATTGGATGGAACTTTGCGACGAGATAAAGTGGAAACTTGGAACTCCGGAAGAAAAGATAAAGCATCTCGAACCGAGAATGTGATATGATGAACCACTCCGGAAAGCAGAAATTGATTTTACTCGATGAAACAAGAATAAGAATTACATTATGCTTATCCTTCATCCATTTAAATTGATGACAAGAAACGGATTTCATACAACTTAATCTCGTAGAAGGATTAAGATAGATATGGCGCAAACTTGGGAAGGTCTTCAACGAACCATCGGTAGAATTTGGAAAGCACGAATGCATTGATATGATAAACGAAGGGAGGAAAATCTTGGAAGAACCACCGTAAGAATTGAAAATGCACGAAGACGAGATAAAGAAACATCGGAAAGAATTAGAGAACGAATGAGGATACTTGAGGGAATTTGGATACATGAGTATGAATAGATCACGAGCTGATAAGAGAAAACTTGAATGACGCACCGGTAAGATTAGGAGAATGATAACTGAAAGCTGAGAATGAATAATTTTGAGATCATGGGCTCCAAAGAATCAAACTGAAAAGACTCTTGAATTGCTCCAGATGGGTGAAAAGAATTCTTGCAATCGAGTACAATGATGAGAGGATGGCCTCGAACTAGAACCATGAATCTCTGAGAGAACGGATAAGATATGGAGGTAAAACTCTTCTTCGGTCTTCAAGTGTTGAGAATGACGATGAGAAACACCACCAAGAATTGTTTAGACACTCCGGAAGAATCAAAAGCGAAGAGGTTGAGCCAACGATGAAAAGAAATTGAGAGATCTTTGATAAACACATCTAACTGATGAAAATTCATTCTTACGTCACCCTTTGAGAGATTTGAGAAAAGCTCCGGTAAAATAAGAAGAGTCAGGTAAGATCCTGGAAAAGACATGTGGGTTAGGGCCCACTCAAAATATACACCGTTGAACGATTTAAAGAGAGAGATTGCACCGGTTGAATTAAAATACTTGAATGAGATAACATCCTCGAAAGAGTTTGAACGAATGTAGAGTGGAAACACGAATCTTCGAGATACCTTGAGCACTCCGTAACAATTGAATAGCGAGAAATGAATGAATATGAGGAGCACCGGCATGAGAAGGTATTCGCCACGAGGAAAAAGATATGATCAATAACGCTTGAATTGAAACCACCGGAGAAGAAAAAGAAATGAGGGATGCTGAACAAGTAGAACATCTTCATGAGAACCACCGGGTAAAAATATTGATGGAAAAGAATGGAAAGACTTCACATGATAAAAGGATGCTCGATTAAGGAATCCGAGTCCTTGAATAAAAGGGTGGGAGGGTGGGAAAACAAAGGCAACTTGGAGATGGATGAAACAAACAGCGTTGAGAAGAACTGATAATTGATCTTGATGATATTGAAATGATCGGATCCGCTTAAAGAGAAACATGCTGGTTGAAAAAGAATTAACATGACAACCTCGATGATCAAGAGGGATTAGTATTCAACATAGAAATATGAGAACACCGTTTAGGAAAGGTATGGAATCAACATTTGACTTCGAAGCAACTCGAATACCACAACTGAAAAAAAACAAGGATTGGCTTGCAGAATAAGTCGGAACAAACATATGATAGAGATTTCATCCGAAGTTTTTGTGGTGGCGCCTACACGGGCTCGATTGTACAGCACCATCATGTACAAGGCAGTGCACATGACTTATGAAGCATCCCCGAGTCAGCATAGCCAAGGACTCTTTAAGATACAACAAGACCACTGTAAAACCAACCGTGGATAGGCGAACCACTAGACGTTGAACCCCAATTTCATATCATACATCTGTCGGGACGATATCCTAAGAGCTACTTGAATTCCCACTTATAAACTCCCGAAACTCTCCCGGTTATGTAATCAGGTGTTGGGGATACAGGGGAAGCATAATATATCACCCAAAACTAGCAAATCCTACATCCAGCTGTATCCATCCTTCAACACATAACCAAGAAACCTTCGGAAATCATTTACCTCAACCTTCAAAAAGCATCCGTTATACGAGTTATGGCAATACCCCCGAACTCCCGCCACAGTACTGGGTGGCATCGAGGTTATCTCACCAACAACTGCATAAAAGAGATTTTCGATGTCGGCGAAACTCAGGTATACTAGAACTACAACGATAAAATTGTGACGACAACACCTTGGAGCTCAACTTCCCGGGACACTGCCACAACCCCTAAATGTCAAGAGGCACCAAGAACAATGTTCTCGTCACAAAACCATCGAAACGATTCCAAGATACCTGCGTGATCCTAAATTTTTTTAGTGAAATTTGAGAAGAGAAGAGTCAAAACTCTACGTCAGGATACCTCACCAGAGCGACGAAGGGACTGAGGAGTAAAAAGAATCCTACTCTCGGATATATATAATCCTAAATGACTCAAAACATTTTTCTAGACTCAACAACGCCAGCGATTCGATCAAGCAGGGGGCTCCTAAGTCGGGGAAGGCTTTGATACCAACTTGTAACGCCCTCAATGCGGTGTTTGACGAAAAACAGGGGGTGCATTGACGGCATCTACAACGATCGAACTTGGCGCTGCTCCCTGTTCGTTAGTCGTCCGACTTGGCGTTTGACTGAATTTGAGTCCAGGGGGACAAACTGGCAAGCTGCTGCTGCTGTTGGAGGCGAAGCAGGGGCGCGAGTCGGGCGAAGTGGAGGCAGCAGCGGCAAGGCTTGGGGCTGACGATGAGGATTCTGGCGAGGACGATGTTCTCCAGCGAGGTGGGGACAGACTTGGGGTGCCGGGGTGCCGAGGGGCAGCCAGGGGACGTGGAGGAGGCCGAGAAGATGGGGAGGTTGAAGCCAGTGGTGCTGCAGCATGGTGGCACGACGCTCGGATGTCGCGGCAGACGAAGCAGGGAGGCAGAGGAGCGGGATGGTGCTTGGCGGAGGTCGGCAGCGGCAGCGGTGGCCGGCGGACTTGGAGCTCCGGGCGAGGCAGAGAAGCGGTGACGCAGGCGCGGTCCACAAGATGGTGCAGGGCCGTGGCCTGGTTCTGCCGGATCCATGGCAGCATCGGACGGGATCCGGCGATGCAGCTCTGGCTGCTCGATGCAGGGGCGCGGCAGGGAGGCTCGGTTGTCTCCGGCGGCTTGGAGGGTATTGGGCGTTGGGGCTCCTCCCCTGGCTCGAGGCAGACGAGAGGAGAGGGAGATGAGGGGAGGAAGAGCGAGGGGATCAGGCTCCTGCCGCTCCGAGCGCGAGCGTGGGAGGTGGCGGCGGAAGGGAAACGAGGAGGGGTTCGAGGAGAAAGGAGTGCGCGTGGGGATCAGCTAGGGTTACTGGCACTGCGCTGGGCCTTGGTGTTGGAAATATGCCCTAGAGGCAATAATAAAAGTATTATTATTATATTTCCTTGTTCATGATAATTGTCTTTTATTCATGCTATAACTGTATTATCCGGAAATCGTAATACACGTGTGAATACATAGACCACAATATGTCCCTAGTGAGCCTCTAGTTGACTAGCTCGTTGTGATCAACAGATAGTCATGGTTTCCTGGCTATGGACATTGGATGTCGTTGATAACGGGATCACATCATTAGGAGAATGATGTGATGGACAAGACCCAATCCTAAGACTAGCACAAAGATCGTGTAGTTCGTTTGCTAGAACTTTGCCAATGTCAAGTATCTCTTCCTTTGACCATGAGATCGTGTAACTCCTGGATACCGTAGGAGTGCTTTGGGTGTATCAAACGTCACAACGTAACTGGGTGACTATAAAGGTGCACTACAGGTATCTCCGAAAGTATCTATTGTTTTATGCGGATCGAGACTGGGATTTGTCACTCCGTGTAAACGGAGAGGTATCTCTGGGCCCACTCGGTAGGACATCATCATTTGCGCAAATGTGACCAAGGAGTTGATCACGGGATGATGTGTTACGGAACGAGTAAAGAGACTTGCCGGTAACGAGATTGAACAAGGTATCGGTATACCGACGATCGAATCTCGGGCAAGTAAAATACCGCTAGACAAAGGGAATTGTATACGGGATCGATTGAGTCCTTGACATCGTGGTTCATCCGATGAGATCATCGTGGAACATGTGGGAGCCAACATGGGTATCCAGATCCCGCTGTTGGTTATTGACCGGAGAACGTCTCGGTCATGTCTGCATGTCTCCCGAACCCGTAGGGTCTACACACTTAAGGTTCGATGACGCTAGGGTTATAAAGGAAGCTTGTATGTGGTTACCGAATGTTGTTCGGAGTCCCGGATGAGATCCCGGACGTCACGAGGAGTTCCGGAATGGTCCGGAGGTAAAGATTTATATATAGGAAGTCCTGTTTCGGCCATCGGGACAAGTTTCGGGGTCATCGGTATTGTACCGGGACCACCGGAAGGGTCCCGGGGGCCCACCGGGTGGGGCCACCTGCCCCGGGGGGCCACATGGGCTGTAGGGGGTGCGCCTTGGCCTACATGGGCCAAGGGCACCAGCCCCAAGAGGCCCATGCGCAAGGAAACTTGGAGAGGGAAGAGTCCTAAAGGGGGAAGGCACCTCCGAGGTGCCTTGGGGAGGATGGACTCCTCCCCCCCTCTTAGCCGCACCCCTTCCTTGGAGGAGGGGGCAAGGCTGCGCCTCCCCCCTCTCCCCTGCCCCTATATATAGTGGAGGGGAGGGAGGGCATCCATACCTGAGCCCTTGGCACCTCCCTCCCTCCCGTGACACCTCCTCCTCTCCCGTAGGTGCTTGGCGAAGCCCTGCAGGATTGCCACGCTCCTCCACCACCACCACGCCGTTGTGCTGCTGTTGGATGGAGTCTTCCTCAACCTCTCCCTCTCCCCTTGCTGGATCAAGGCGTGGGAGACGTCACCGGGCTGTACGTGTGTTGAACGTGGAGGTGCCGTCCGTTCGGCACTAGGATCATCGGTGATCTGAATCACGACGAGTACGACTCCATCAACCCCGTTCACTTGAACGCTTCCGCTTAGCGATCTACAAGGGTATGTAGATGCACTCTCCCTCCTACTCGTTGCTGGTCTCTCCATAGATAGATCTTGGTGTTTCGTAGGAAAATTTTTGAATTTCTGCTACGTTCCCCAACAGTGGTATCAGAGCTAGGTCTATTGCGTAGATTCTTTGCACGAGTAGAACACAAAGTAGTTGTGGGCGTTGATGTTGTTCAATATGCTTACCGTTACTAGTCCAATCTTGCTTCGACGGTATTGTGGGATGAAGCGGCCCGGACCGACCTTACACGTACTCTTACGTTAGACAGGTTCCACCGATTGACATGCACTTGGTGCATAAGGTGGCTAGCGGGTGCCAGTCTCTCCCACTTTAGTTGGAACGGATTCGATGAAAAGGGTCCTTATGAAGGGTAAATAGCAATTGGCATATCACGTTGTGGTCTTGCGTAGGTAAGAAACGTTCTTGCTAGAAACCCATAGCAGCCACGTAAAACATGCAACAACAATTAGAGGACGTCTAACTTGTTTTTGCAGGGTATGCTATGTGATGTGATATGGCCAAGAAGAATGTGATGAATGATATGTGATGTATGAGATTGATCATGTTCTTGTAATAGGATTCACGACTTGCATGTCGATGAGTATGACAACCGGCAGGAGCCATAGGAGTTGTCTTTATTTTTTGTATGACCTGCGTGTCATTGAAGAACGCCATGTAACTTACTTTACTTTATTGCTAAACGCGTTAGCCATAGAAGTAGAAGTAGTCGTTGGCGTGACAACTTCATGAAGACACGATGATGGAGATCATGATGATGGAGATCATGGTGTCATGCCGGTGACGATGATGATCATGGAGCCCCGAAGATGAAGATCAAAAGGAGCAAAATGATATTGGCCATATCATGTCACTATTTGATTGCATGTGATGTTTATCATGTTTATGCATCTTGTTTACTTAGGACGACGGTAGTAAATAAGATGATCCCTTACAAAATTTCAAGAAGTGTTCTCCCCTAACTGTGCACCGTTGCTACAGTTCGTCGCTTCTAAGCACCACGTGATGATCGGGTGTGATGGATTCTTACGTTCACATACAACGGGTGTAAGACAGTTTTACACAGCGAAAACACTTAGGGTTAACTTGACGAGCCTAGCATGTGCAGACATGGCCTCGGAACACGGAGACCGAAAGGTCGAGCATGAGTCGTATAGTAGATACGATCAACATGAAGATGTTCACCGACGTTAACTAGTCCGTCTCACGTGATGATCGGACACGGCCTAGTTGACTCGGATCATGTGATCACTTAGATGACCAGAGGGATGTCTATCTGAGTGGGAGTTCATAAGATGAACTTAATTATCCTGAACATAGTCAAAAGGATTTTGCAAATTATGTCGTAGCTCGCGCTTTAGTTCTACTGTTTTAGATATGATCCTAGAGAAAATATAGTTGAAAGTTGAAAGTAGCGATTATGCGATCAGTAGAAAGCTTATGTCCTTAATGCACCGCTCAGTATGCTGAACCCCAACGTCGTTTGTCGATGTTGCGAACATCAGACATACACGTTTTGATAACTACGTGATAGTTCAGTTAAATGGTTTAAGTAGAGGCACCAAAGACGTTTTCGAAACATCGCGGAACATATGAGATGTTTCGAGGGCTGAAATTAGGATTTCAGGCTCGTGCCCACGTCAAGAGGTATGAGACCTCCGACGATTTTCTTGGCCTGCAAACTAAGGGAGAAAAGCTCAATCGTTGAGCTTGTGCTCAGATTGTCTGAGTGCAACAATCACTTGAATCGAGTGGGAGTTGATCTTCCAGATGAGATAGTGATGTTTCCCCAAAGTCATTGCCACCAAGCTGCTAGAGCTTCCTGATGAACTATAACATATCAAGGATAGAGATGATGATCCTTGAGGTATTCGCGTTGTTTGACATCGCGAAAGTAGAAATCAAGAAGGAGCATCAATTGTTGATGGTTGATGAAACCACTAGTTTCAAGAAGGGCAAGGGAAAGAAGGGATACTTCATGAAACGGCAAATCAGCTGCTGCACCAATGAAGAAACCCGAGGTTGAACCCAAACCCGAGACTAAGTGCTTCTGTAATAAGGGGAACAACCACTGGAGCAGCATTACCCTAGATACTTGGTAGATGAGAAGGCTGGCAAGGTCGATAGAAGTATATTGGATATACATTATGTTAATGTGTACTTTACTAGTACTCCTAGTAGCACCAGGGTATTAGATACCGGTTCGGTTGCTAAGTGTTAGTAACTCAAAATAAAAGGCTACGGAATAAACGGAGACTAGCTAAAGGTGAGCTGACGATACGTGTTGGAAGTGTTTCCAAGTTTGATGTGATCTAACATCGCACGCTCCCTCTACCATCAAGATTAGTATTAAACCTGAATAAGTGCTCTTGCACCTAAAGGAATGGTTTATTGAATCTTGATCGTAGGGATACACATTTTCATGCCAAAAGATATAAGATAGTAATGATAGTACCACTTACTTGTGGCACTGCCATGTAAGTCATAATGGTATAAAACGCATGAAGAAGCTCCATGTTGATGGATCTTTGGACTCACTCATTTTTGAAAAGTTTGAGACATGCGAACCATGTCTATTGGTATATATGCATGAAGAAACTCCATGCAAATGGACTGTTTGAACTCACTTGATTTTGAATCACTTGAGATATGCAAATCATACCACATGGGCAAGATGACTGAAAAGCCTCGGTTTCAGTAAGATGGAACAAGATAGCAACTTGTTGGAAGTAACACATTTTGATGTGTGTAGTCCAATGAGTGCTGAGGCATGCAGTGAATATCGTTATGATCTTACTTCACAGATGATTCGAGTAGATGTTGAGAATATTTACTTGATGAAACACAAGTCTGAATCATTGAATGGTTCAAGTAATTTCAGAGTGAAGTAGAAGATCATTGTGACAAGAGTATAAAATGTCTATGATATGATCATAGAGATGAATATCTGAGTTACGAGTTTTGGCACACAATTAAGACATTGTGGAAATTGTTTCACAATTAATACCGCCTGGAACACCATAGTGTGATGGTATGTCCGAACATCATAGTTGCACCCTATTGGATATGGTGCGTACCATGATGTCTCTTATCGAATTACCACTATCGTTCATGGGTTAGGCATTAGAGACAACCACATTCACTTTAAATAGGGCACCACGTAATTCCGTTGAGACGACACCGTTTGAATTATGGTTTAGAGAAACCTAAGTTGTCGTTTCTTAAAAGTTTGGGGCTGCGATGCTTATATGAAAAAGTTTCAGGTTGATAAGCTCGAACCCAAAGCGGATAAAATGCATCTTCATAGGAAACCCAAAACAGTTGGGTATACCTCCTAATTCAGATCTGAAAGCAATATGGATTGTTTCTAGAATCGGGTCCTTTCTCAAGGAAAAGTTTCTCTCGAAAGAATTGAGTGGGAGGATGGTGGAAACTTGATGAGGTTATTGAACCGTCTCTTCAACTAGTGTGTGGCAGGGCACAGGAAGTTGTTCCTGTGGCACCTACACCAATTGAAGTGGAAGCTTATGATATTGATCATGAAACTTCGGATCAAGTCACTACCAAACCTCGTGGGATGACAAGGATGCGTACTACTTCAGAGTGGTACGTAATCCTGTCTTGGAAGTCATGTTGCTGGACAACAATGAACCTACGAGCTATGGAGAAGCGATGGTGGGCCCGGATTCCGATAAATGGCTTGAGGCCATAAAATCCGAGAGAGGATCCATGTATGAGTACAGATGGATTTCAAAAGGAAGACAGACAATGATGGTAAATGTCACCATTAAGAAAGCTCGACTTGTCGTTAAGATGTTTTCCGACAAGTTCAAGGAGTCGACTACGATGAGATTTTCTCACTCGTAGGGATGCTTAAAGTTCGTCGGAATCATGTTAGCATTAGCTGCATTTATGAAATCTGGCAGATGGATGTCAAGACAAGTTTCCTTACCAGTTTTCGTAAGGAAAGGTTGTATGCAATACAATCAGAAAAGTTTTGTCGATCCTAAGGATGCTAAAAGGTATGCTAGCTCCAGCGATCCTTCTAAGGACTGGAGTAAGCATCTCGGAGTTGGAATGTACGCTTTGATGAGATGATCAAAGACTTTGGATTTATACAAAGTTTATGAGAAACTTGTATTTCCAAAGAAGTGAGTGGGAGCACTATAGAATTTCTGATGAGTATATGTTGTTGACATATATGTTGATCAGAAATGATGTAGAATTTCTAGAAAGCATATAGGGTTATTTGAAAGGTGTTTTTCAATGGAAAGCCTGGATTAAGCTACTTGAACATTGAGCATCAAGATCTATAAGGATAGATCAAAATGCTTAATAATACTTTCAAATGAGCACATACCTTGACATGATCTTGAAGGTGTTCAAGATGGATCAGTCAAAGAAGAAGTTCTTGCCTGAATTGTAAGGTACGAAGTTAAGACTTAAAGCTCGACCACGGCAGAATAGAGAGAAAGGACGAAGGTCGTCCCCTATGCTTGAGACGTGGGCTCTTCAGTATGCCATGCTGTGTACCGCACCTGAAGTGTGCCTTGCCATGAGTTAGTCAAGGGGTACAAGAGTGATCCAAGAATGGATCATAGGACAGCGGTCAAAGTTATCCTTAGTAACTAGTGGACTAAGGAATTTTCTCGATTATGGAGGTGGTAAAAGAGTTCGTCGTAAAGGTTACGTCGATGCAAGCTTAACACCTATCCGGATAGCTCTGAGTAGAGATACCGGATACGTATAATGGAGCAATAATTTATGATAGCTCCAAGTAGAACAGTTGTTTGGAATAGCTCCAAATAGAGCGTGGTAGCTGCATCTAGGAGATGACATAGAGATTTGTAAAGCACACACGGATCTGAAAGGTTCAGACCCGTTGACTAAAACCTCTCTCACAAGCAACATGATCAAACATAAAACTCATTGAGTGTTAATCACATAGTGATGTGAACTAGACTACTGACTCTAGTAAACTCTTGGGTATTAGTCACATGGCGATGTGACCTGTGAGTGTTAATCACATGACAATGTGAACTAGATTATTGACTCTAGTGCAAGTGGGAGACTGTTGGAAATATGCCCTAGAGGCAATAATAAAAGTATTATTATTATATTTCCTTGTTCATGATAATTGTCTTTTATTCATGCTATAACTGTATTATCCGGAAATCGTAATACACGTGTGAATACATAGACCACAATATGTCCCTAGTGAGCCTCTAGTTGACTAGCTCGTTGTGATCAACAGATAGTCATGGTTTCCTGGCTATGGACATTGGATGTCGTTGATAACGGGATCACATCATTAGGAGAATGATGTGATGGACAAGACCCAATCCTAAGACTAGCACAAAGATCGTGTAGTTCGTTTGCTAGAACTTTGCCAATGTCAAGTATCTCTTCCTTTGACCATGAGATCGTGTAACTCCTGGATACCGTAGGAGTGCTTTGGGTGTATCAAACGTCACAACGTAACTGGGTGACTATAAAGGTGCACTACAGGTATCTCCGAAAGTATCTATTGTTTTATGCGGATCGAGACTGGGATTTGTCACTCCGTGTAAACGGAGAGGTATCTCTGGGCCCACTCGGTAGGACATCATCATTTGCGCAAATGTGACCAAGGAGTTGATCACGGGATGATGTGTTACGGAACGAGTAAAGAGACTTGCCGGTAACGAGATTGAACAAGGTATCGGTATACCGACGATCGAATCTCGGGCAAGTAAAATACCGCTAGACAAAGGGAATTGTATACGGGATCGATTGAGTCCTTGACATCGTGGTTCATCCGATGAGATCATCGTGGAACATGTGGGAGCCAACATGGGTATCCAGATCCCGCTGTTGGTTATTGACCGGAGAACGTCTCGGTCATGTCTGCATGTCTCCCGAACCCGTAGGGTCTACACACTTAAGGTTCGATGACGCTAGGGTTATAAAGGAAGCTTGTATGTGGTTACCGAATGTTGTTCGGAGTCCCGGATGAGATCCCGGACGTCACGAGGAGTTCCGGAATGGTCCGGAGGTAAAGATTTATATATAGGAAGTCCTGTTTCGGCCATCGGGACAAGTTTCGGGGTCATCGGTATTGTACCGGGACCACCGGAAGGGTCCCGGGGGCCCACCGGGTGGGGCCACCTGCCCCGGGGGGCCACATGGGCTGTAGGGGGTGCGCCTTGGCCTACATGGGCCAAGGGCACCAGCCCCAAGAGGCCCATGCGCAAGGAAACTTGGAGAGGGAAGAGTCCTAAAGGGGGAAGGCACCTCCGAGGTGCCTTGGGGAGGATGGACTCCTCCCCCCCTCTTAGCCGCACCCCTTCCTTGGAGGAGGGGGCAAGGCTGCGCCTCCCCCCTCTCCCCTGCCCCTATATATAGTGGAGGGGAGGGAGGGCATCCATACCTGAGCCCTTGGCGCCTCCCTCCCTCCCGTGACACCTCCTCCTCTCCCGTAGGTGCTTGGCGAAGCCCTGCAGGATTGCCACGCTCCTCCACCACCACCACGCCGTTGTGCTGCTGTTGGATGGAGTCTTCCTCAACCTCTCCCTCTCCCCTTGCTGGATCAAGGCGTGGGAGACGTCACCGGGCTGTACGTGTGTTGAACGCGGAGGTGCCGTCCGTTCGGCACTAGGATCATCGGTGATCTGAATCACGACGAGTACGACTCCATCAACCCCGTTCACTTGAACGCTTCCGCTTAGCGATCTACAAGGGTATGTAGATGCACTCTCCCTCCTACTCATTGCTGGTCTCTCCATAGATAGATCTTGGTGTTTCGTAGGAAAATTTTTGAATTTCTGCTACGTTCCCCAACACTTGGGCCACTGGAGGCTGGGCCTAGGAGGTTGCGGGAGACCTTAGAGGAGGCCAGCCTGGGTCGGGTCAGAGAGGCCCAGTTGGGCTAGCTCTCCCCTCTCCATCTTATTTTCTTTAACAGAAAACAAGAGAAGAAAAAAAAGAGGGGGTTAGGGAACGAAGTTGGACTCGCGGATAAATTCCCGGACTCACAAAAATGAGTTTGACCCAAGAAAAATAGAAATGGCAAGATAGAAAGATACAAATTCAAACTCATTTGAATTTAATTCAAATGGGTTTGAACTAGGACTTGGTTATAGAAGTGTCCAAAAATGTTGAGGTTTTTGGTGGAACTCCGGAAAGTGAAGAAAGAATATATGGCAAGGTTTGAGGAGCAACTCGAAGCAGAAAAGACTTGAGAGTTTTAAATTGCAAGTGTGTATGCGGTAAATCCAAATAATTGGAATATTTACTATAGCTCTCTAAATATCGAGAGGATATGTTGTAAAGAGAATCACCATGTGAATTCCCTCGGTTTAAATGGATCAAAGATCCATGCCATTTATTTAGTAGAGTTGCAAAAGAATTATGAGATGATGGCATGATGACATGATGCAATGCAAAAATAAAAGGGCAGGCACAAAAGAAACACACGGCGAACCCGGAACATATGGAAGTCTTCTAGAGCAACGGTCTCGGGGCGTCACAGGTAGTTAGGGTTACGGTTGAGGGGGTTATGGAGGGGCGGCTGGGCCTGTTTTAGTTAGGTGGGCCAAATGGCCCAGTAGGTTAGGTCCTCCGTTTTCTTTTCCTGTTATTGTTTTGTTTTATTTTTACCTTTTCTTTTCTGCTTTCTTTTATTTATTTAATAATTTATAGTTTTACAAAAAGTAAAACCCGTACCTAAAATAGAGTTACAGTTCCATCTACTTTCATAGAAGTTTTACCCCTGATCAAAATAGTTTAGCATTTTATAATATTCAAAAGGCATTTATTTAATAGTTTTACCTATTGTTTTAATCACTTAAGTGCATTTAAACCTTTTATAAAAATGTGGTTTCTCCACAATAATTACCTATGCATTATTTGTCACAACCCGAACAATTTAGTTTTAATATTTGAAAACTTTTGTTGTTTGCTTGATTTTGGATTTGAATTATAATCGGTTTCTAACTAACGCGAGATTAGCAATAGTAACCGAGGTGATGTGGCGACATTAACATGGGATTACTGTAGCCTAATTATCCGGGCGTCACAATTCTCCTCCACTACAAGAAATCTCGTCCCGAGATTTAAGAGGGGAGTAAGGGGGAAGAACAGGTTACGAAATTCTAACATTCTTCTCGGTCTTAGTTGCTCTTCTCGAAGAGGTCGATCCATTACGTTGATGTCTTCATTTCTCTGCTTAAGGTCATCATGATGAAGTCGGCATCCTTTCTTCGGGAACTCCATCATACTTACAAAAGAATAAAGGTTGGGCATTCTGGGAGAACGAACCTTTGTAAGGTTGTCTATCTGGTAGATAACATCGGGGAAGGTGGAGGAAAGTAACTCTCGAATTGAAAATTAATAAAAATATCGAGAGCAAAGTATGAAGGTAGCATGAGAAGTTTCGAGCGGGCATGCAATCGTTCGTTGCGTGAAACGGAGTGTGAAAAGGGGTTCAAAGCAACAAGAATAAGTATTGCGTCTGGTACCAGAATAGGTCACTAGGAAGGTGGCTCGTGAATTACATACGAGGCCACGTGCGAGGAATAATTATGGAAACAGGGGGTGTACAGGAGAGTCAGGTTTCGATCCTGTGGAACTGTGGGTTATGGACCCACCATGTGGGTTAAAAGTAGAAAGGGCGGTGATATTTTGCACAGTCATGATAATAAGGCATGTCAGAGGATAGTTTGTTAGTTACGTCAGCAACAACGTCGATACCAAGGGCGAGGGACGAAGAGAACCATTTCCCTGCTAGTAGAACGAGGCGGGCCAATAGGCAAAGTTCTCGTCCATCGGTGGTTACTGGAATGTCATCAACCGTAGTAACAGGTTCTTACTGACAGAGTTGTACACCGAGGTGCTTACAAAAGCAGTGACTTATTGCTGCTTAGATCATATAAACCTCAAGAAGGTTAAACAAAACAATGGAAAGGAAAATACAATTATCAGATTAAACAGAACAATGGAAAGGGAAATGTGTTTAAACACATATTCCAGGGGTATATCTTTCCCAAGGACAAGCAGAGCATGATATCCATGACATGATAGAAAGCAGAAAACCCTTTAGGTAAGGGGAGAGAAATTTCATGACATTACCCATACAACAGTGTTTGGATAATTGATAAAGAGAATTTAGCATTGTGCTTCAAATGCTCTTATTGAAAATCGGAGTACACAAACATGCTTCGGGATAGCATTGACATGGTCTTCAAGCAAAGATCGGACTTTGGATACACAAAGGATCCATCAGGATACACTTATTAAATAAGGCATTCAATTTCCTCATGGAAAAAAGATTAACCTTGTTAAAAAGGAAACTATAACACTAGGTCCTTTGGTCAGGTGTGCTAGGCATGACATCACCTTACCGGGGCATATAGGGACCAATGTTATAACTCTTGAAAATATGTTCCAACCATCATATCTGACCGAGATTCGGATCTGGTTGGTGTCAAGATACCTTAGACTCAGGATGCCCAAGAAGAAAGGTGAAACACAGATTGTTGAGGTGAGATTGTAAGATTCTCGGGAATTAAACCATGGAAGCGAGTTCCGAAACAAAAGTTCATCATTAAATCAAGGAGAGGTGAAGAGGTGACTGATTGACTCAGCGACAATCCATTAACATTCCCAAAAAGGATGGATTTCCACAACTATGTGAACAAGGAGATAACATTAGCCAGATCAAATGACTTAATGATGTATGCTGGAGGAAAACATACACATTAAACATGGGTTGAAAGGTGCACCCAAAATATGGGCTAGGTTGCACGCCCAACGTCGGAATGGCGATTGAGCAACCAACACACCAAATTGGAATTATTGTCCAATAACTCTGAAGCAATAGGGTTGCTAGAGATATTAAATTTGCACAACAGAGTTCACTCAACACGGGGACCAAGAAAAGAATGGTGATGGTGAGAAGCATCACTGTATCACGAATTCTTAAGAGGTGGTGTAATTCTCACAACATTGATGACATAAGAGATGGTAATGTTCCAAGATAAAGAAGAACAATTGCTGGATAGCAAGGAACTCAAGGTATAACACCAAACACGAACAAGCTTGTGTTGGTGGGAAAGCAATAAAGTGGTCGATGATAGTAAAATTCATCGAGGGCAAGGATGGTATTTCTAATCATGAATTCAATTGATATCCTAGAAGATCTCAGAATACTGATGAGGATCACGACACATTTGTTGAGAGATTTCATGAAGATGTAATCGATCACGATGACATCAAGTCAAAGGAATGATGAAGCGCAAGGTATTGGAACCACGGGTAAGACACAAACTCAAAATCAAGCTTGATGTTCAAGGCGAAACAATAGGACGAGGAAAATCGACGTAAGCTTAGCTCACCATTGAAAGTTATGCTTCGGGAATAATCACCAAGTAGCATAGTTAAAATTACCACGATAATGATGTAGCCAATCAGGCTGGAAATGACGTGATGGAGTATTGAACTTCTCAACAACAAAGTACTAGGGGTACTGAATCAAAGTGTTGATTCGATTCACTAATCGGTGTTCTCTGTTGACGATAACCCAGAACCTAGGGGAAATCTGAGGTCGGTGAGAAGCAATACTAGATGAAGACTCGCAGGAAGCAACACAGTTCTCGAGATACCAGAGGTTAATACTCGAGGAAGATCAAAATAGAGGTTGCGAAGATGTATCGTTCAACAGAAGACAAGTGCTTTAACTTGTCTGAGAAATGGAATCAAGAAGAAAATGTGGTCGGGACCACGATTGCAAAGGATCAGTATGTAGATACCAGATGATATCATATCAAGGAAATAGTTATTATTACAAGAAGCTTCTATGATAGGATCTATATCGTGTCCATGGGCATGAACACAAGTTCAAGGTCGACTCCCATTTCTTCAATGTATATCCTTCCATTCACCTCTCACTTTTCAAAAATGACATTAGTTGTTTAAAGTTTTACCTGGTGCAATACCAAATAAGTATGACCCGTGAAATCTTTCGGGTTCACACAGATTAAGGAAGGCATAGGTTCAACCCATCGGGGCATCTTAGGAACATATACCACAAACTTCAGAGTAATTAATACAAGCTCGAAAGTAGAGCATGGTTTAGAAAGCAGGGGATACAATTTACCAAAGGCATTATGTATCCAAGGACATGCTCACAAGGTTATCGAATAAGAAGGACAGTGTCGGATACAATCCAACAAAGGATCTGATAGTCCATAACGGAGCTAATGTGAGCATCGGCACACAACCAGAGGAAGAAACAATGCAAAGGCATTGGTTTATAGAAACAACTGACTAATTCAAAGCTCAAATGTAAAGGTATTATGATTTCCGATTCAAGGGATCAGAAGCAAACGCTCTGATTAAGGATGGTTAAGCTGAATAGACTTAGGGGTACAATCGACAATAATTTGATTGGTCGAAATCCGGCTCATGTTGAAAATGACGTCTGAGCCAGAAGGAGGAATTCTAGGAGCTGATTGAGGATTGCGAGCATTCACGTCATATCGAATCAAGGGACTCAAAATGATAATGACAAAGGATGCCAATAACATTACCATACTTATGGGATTAACCATAATGCAAGCAAGTAAGAATTTCAAGAGCAATAGGCTGCTGAGGACTTTCGGAAGATCGAATGGTATTTCAAAGACTTATGTGAAATACAAGAATCAACTGGGATGAGCGGATACTCAGTAAGCGTGAGAAATTGTCCGTAGAGGTATTCAGGTGGCAAAGAACTGCAAGGCAGTGGCACGAAGTATTCTCGGAACAATAGAGAATTTTCAGGGTATCTTGTAATAACAAGATCAACTGGGAATAAAACTAAGAACCACAGGTGTATGTATTTATCCATGGGGATATATCGATGGTGGGGAATTTCAAAAGCGACGGGCACAAAGTCTCAAGAGGACATCATAGAGTAACTTTGGAATCTTCTGGTGCAGTAGGCGATCATCTATAAAAGGGGCTCTCCGGGTGAATGTGTCACATCCCTAGTTCTGGTATGATCTAGGCTTGCTTTGTGCATCATGTTTAAGTTTCAAATGAAATTGAAATGGGGAATGTTTCAAACCCTAGCACCAAAGCAAATTCAAATAGATTCAAATTACAAATGGAATTTCAATGAACCCAAAATGCTCTTCAAAAATGTTCATGGTCTTTGGAAAATGTTGGAAACAACAACCAGAGGTGATGCACATTTTTGCTAAACATTTTGGATTTTTGAATGAACCCATATGTATTTGAATTGGAGTTGTTTAAATAATATAAATATTTTAAAGGCTCCAAAAAATGTTGGAAATTGGTGAGGGCCTCTCGTATATTATAACTAGTGGTCACAAGGAATCTCAACATTTTTAGAATTGTGTTAGTATTTATTTTAAGACAAAAACAAATGTCAGAAATAGAAAAGAAAACAAAAAATGGGAAAACTTACCTGGGCCACTTCCTGTGCGGCCCAGCTGGCCCTGCCAGTCGTCGTCTCCACCGCGCCAAGAGGACGCCGAGCACGCGCTCGCCGCACACGGCCACGCGCCCGACCACCTCCTGCCTCCCTGCTTGCTCCGCGACCCCCTGCAGCGTCGCCACGCACCCCCCAGGCCTCTCTCCCTCTCCCTCGCCCTCATCCTCTCCTCTGTCACCCTCTCCCACGACAGCCGAAGCACTGCCGTCGCCGCAGCTCACCGCCGACACGCTCCCCGCCGTCCCCTTGCCCCTCCATCGTGTCCACGCGCTCCGCCGCTGTGGGCTACGCCTCCTCGTCGAGACACGTGGCGCCAGACGCCCTGGAATGCCGTCATCGCCATCGTCTTCCACCTCGGGCTCCGCCATCCACCACCGTCGATTCGCCGTCACCAGGTCTCCCCCGAGCCCGCTTTGCTGCTTTCGTGACCGCTGTGAGCTCTCCTCCGTTTCCCCTCCTTCCCCACACTCTTTTTTGTGTTGTAGCCCTGCTAACCATCGAACCCGCAAGCGCCAGCCGCCGGCCATGTCGTCGTCGTGGCCAGGGCCACCGCAGCTTGCAACCGAGCTCGCCATTGCACTCAGTGCACTCTGGCGAGTCGAGCGGACCCGCTCGCAGCTCCTGTTGTGCCCCGCAACACCCCGCGCGCACCTGGCCGAACTCCGGCCGCCGCACTCGTCGTCGCCGGTGCCATTCCGGCCACTCCCCGACCGCGCCACCACCACGGTTGGATGCGGACGAGCGTCCGCATCCCGTAGGTGTGCTCCGCGCGCCAAACGGTGCTCTGTAGGTGATTTCCGCAGCGGACCGCCACGTCTGGACTCGCCGGCGGCTAAACACAGGCGACCGCTGACCCGTTGACCGGCGTGGGTTGACCCCACTGCCCAGTTTGACCTCCCCCTCTCTCTATCACTGACTTGCGGGCCCCGCCTGACTAATTACTCCAGTTAGCACTAATTAACTAGTTAGGTTAGTTATTTCAGTCACTGACTAGTGGGCCCTGCCCAGTTAGTTAGGACTAACTAAGTTAGTTAGTTGACTGGGTCACTGACCAGTGGGACCCACTGGTCAGGTTTGACCTGGTCAGCCCCGTTTGACTTGCTGACGTCATACCACTGTCATGCTGATGCAGTTATTCATTTTCTGGTATTAAAATAAATTAGGAAAATCCAAAAAATGATATAAACTTCTAAAATTCATAGAAATTCAACCGTAGCTCAGAATGAAATAATTTATATATGAAAAAATATGAGAAAAATGCAAGGAATCCATTTATGCCAGTTCCATGCATGAAAAACCAACTTATACATGATGTATAAGTGAAAACATAATATGGGCATTTTAAATGCTTCATTTTGAATTGCATTTGAATCTTTGATTCAAATGGGCTTCAACCAACTTGGTAGCATCTTGCATTAGCCCAAACACTAGCATTTGCATATGTCATGTTCATGCATCATATTGTTGCATTTGTTTGTGTATTGATTGCCGGCACCATTTCTTCTCGATAGGTTCCACTCCGGAAGGTGTTCCCGATACCTGTCAGAGGAGCAGTGCCCCTTCGTTGATCTATTAGGCAAGCAACCCCCTTGAGCATTTCGATAAATCCCACTCTCTCGCTCCTGCTCCTTATACTGCATTAGGACAACAACAATTCAACTGCTACTTTTCTGCTGCGGTAGTTGAACCCATTCCTCTGCATGACCTGTCATTGCCACAGTAAATAGTTGAAACCCACTAGCATGAGTAGCAGTTGCTTGAGCCTTGATGTGCCTACTCATCCATGCTTGTTTTCTTTATGCCAGCTATGCTTAGAGTTGTGTCAGGTCTGATTCATCGGGAATGAATCAGAGTGGTGAACAAGTCCTACTGATAAAGGCTAAGTGTGTGAACACGTTTTGGTAAAGGTAGCGATGAGAGGCCATGTAGGAGTACATGGTGGGTTGTCTCATTGGAACCGTCCCTAAGCACTGAATTCTGTGTATGTTATCCAAGTCCAGTTACTACCACACATTGGGTTCCGGTTATCCGGCCCCTCTCGGCTTATTAATCTACTTAATCTCTGTCCAGGAGTTGCAACTAGTTTCTGGCGTTTGTAGGTAGTGCTAGTTGTCTACCAGGTGGTGTACGACGGGACGGTCTTGGGACAGACTAGGCACCGTGGCACGGTGTACCAAGTGGCACCCGGATGGTGGGCTTGGGAACCCTGCACACATCATTTGGGGCCGTACTGGAGACTTCGGCCGGAACTCCTTGTGGATGGAACTCGAATAGGCGATAAACCTGGACGAGAGACTTGTGTGGTTAGTCAGGTCGTGGCCGACACCCTCGCCCGGCTTCCGCTTGAAGGTTGCCGAGGTACATGACGTGTACAGGGCGATAAGTGGCGAGAGCGTGTGTAAAGAAGTACACCCCTGCAGGGTTAACATTATCTATTCGAATAGCCGTTTTCCTCGGATATGGAAACTTGGAGGAATTATGTAGTACATAGACAACTTGAAGTGGATACTCTAAAATATGCAAGATAAGCGTGAGTGCTATAGATGGCCTTCTCGTAGGGAGACGGGAACGGATCCATAGTGGAGTTTTGATATGGTGAATATGTGGACTCGTGTGCGTCTTCTCACCTCAAAGAAGTTTCTGATACTCGTAGTATAGGTTAGCCACTAAGTCAAAGTTGGCTTGCTCCTGTTAACACTCCACCCCCCCCCCTTTGTTGATAATGTTGCATATGTAGATAATTCTGATGTAAGACTTGTTGAGTACCTTCGTACTCATGTTTGCTTATTTATGTTTTGCAGTTGGTTACACTAGTGACTTCGACGAGTAGCTTGTATCCCAGCTACGATCTTGTACCCTTGGGAGGGTCTTGTAGATAGCCAGGCTTCTCAGCCTTTTTCTTTTGTAGTTGTCTGTACTCAGACATGTAATGCTTTCGTTGCTTGTATGCTCTGAATGATGGGTCATGAGACCCCTGTTTGAATTGAATGCTCTGTGACTCTTCTGGGCCTTTATCCATATGAGTTTGAGTTATGTTGTGATGCCATGTTGTACATCACATACTTGCATGTTATGTGTACATGTGACGTGTATTGTTATGTGTGGGATCCGACAATCTAGTTGTTTATCCTTGGTAGTCTCTCTTATGGGGAAATGTAGTCTAGTGCTTCCACTGAGCCTTGGTAGTCCGCTACAGCCCGATTTACCGGAGTCCTGCTAGCCTAGCACTACTGCTCTGAAACACTTAGACTAGCCGGCATGTGATTCACTTCGTTCCTGTGTCTATCCCTTCGAGGAAATGTCACGCAGAGACATCCGGAGTCCTGTTAGCCTGCTACAGCCCGGGTTCCCGGAGTCCTGTTAGCCCAGTTGCTACAGCCCGGATTCATACGCTGTTGACCGACATGCTCGAGGTTGATTCATATATGCCTGTCCTTGTAAGTTAGTGCCACTTCGGGTTCACGACTAGTCATGTCGGTCCGTGTTCTCTGTCATATGGATGCTAGCGACACTATCATATACATGAGCCAAAAGGCGCAAACGGTCCCGGGCCAGGTAAGGTGGCACCCATGGGGATACCGTGCGTGAGGCCGCAAAGTGATATGATGTGTTACATGCTAGATCGGTGTGACTTAGGATCGGGGTCCCGACAGAATGTGATCACGATATCCTAATGTCAGAGTTAGTAAATTCGTTTAACCCGAGTAGAAGATAGTTCAAAGTCCCGGAGTAAAGATCGAGGAGTAAAAGATTCTAATACCACCCAATGGCGACGTGGGCCCGTAAGACACACAACCATGTTAGTAAAAGTTTTGCAATGTCTAGACTCGACTTCGGCCAAAGAGTGTGAATGAGGGATTCCTACAGGAAGTCGGCTCTGATACCAACTTGTGACGCCCCCAATTTGATCGTACATTAATCATACACGCAAACGTGTACGATCAAGATCAGGGACTCACCGGAAGATATCACAACACAACTCTACAAATAAAATAAGTCATACAAGCATCATATTACAAGCCAGGGGCCTCGAGGGCTCGAATACAAGAGCTCGATCATAGACGAGTCAGCGGAAGCAACAATATCTGAGTACAGACATAAGTAAACAAATTTGCCTTAAGAAGGCTAGCACAAACTGGGATACATATCGAATTAGGCATGGGCCTCCTGCCTGGGATCCTCCTAAACTACTCCTGGCCGTCGTCAGCGGCCTGCATGTAGTAGTAGGCACCTCCAGTGTAGTAGGAGTCATCATCGACGGTGGTGTCTGGCTCCTAGGCTCCATCGTCTAGTCGCAACAATCGGGTATAGGAAGGGGGAAAAGGGGGAGCAAAGCAACCGTGAGTACTCATCCAAAGTACTCGCAAGCAAGGAACTACACTACATAGATATGCATTGGTATCAAATGGAGAGGGGGTAACATATGTGGACTGAACTGCAGAATGCCAGAATAAGAGGGGGGTAGCTAGTCCTATCGAAGACTACGCTTCTGGTAACCTCCATCTTGCAGCAGAAGAAGAGAGTAGATGGTAAGTTCACCAAGTAACATCGCATAGCATAATCCTAACCGATGATCCTCCCCTCGTCGCCCTGTGAGAGAGCGATCACCGGTTGTATCTGGCACTTGGAAGCGTGTGTTTTATTAAGTATTCGGTTCTAGTTGTCATAAGGTCAAGGTACAACTCCAAGTCGTCATGTTACCGAAGATCACGGCTATTCGAATAGATTAACTTCCCTGCAGGGGTGCACCACATTTCCCAACACACTCGATCCCCTTTTTTCGGACACACTTTTCTGGGTCATGCCCGGCCTCGGAAGATCAGCATGTCGCAACCCTACCTAGGCACAATAGAGAGGTCAGCACGCCGGCCTAAATCCTATGGCGCAGGGGTCTGGGCCCTTCGCCCATTTCACACCTGCACGTTGCGTACGCGACCGGTGAGCAGACCTAGCCTCCCTTATACAAGAGCAGGCGTTCCAGTCCAACCCGGCGCGCGCCGCTCAGTCGCTGACGTCATGAAGGCTTCGGCTGATACCACGACGTCGAGTGCCCATAACTGTTCCTGCGTAGTTGGTTAGTGCATATAGGCCAGTAGCCAGACTCAGATCAAATACCCAGATCTCATTAAGCGTGTTATTTTGAAGTAACCGTGAACGCCGACCAGGGCCAGGCCCACCTCTCACCTAGGTGGTCTCTGCCTGCCCTGTCGCTCTGCCTCAAAGTAACAGTTAGGGGCCGTCGGGAACCCAGGCTCACCACTACCTGGGTGGAACCACCTGCCCCTTCAGCCCCCAACATCGAAATCACTTGCGGGTACTCAACGAGTCGACCCGACTTTAGTCACAGTATGTAATATGTATAAAGTATATAGTATATACCCGTGATCAACACCCGATGTGATCACGGCCCGATAGTATAGCATGGCAGACTGACAAGAATATAGGGCCACTGATGATAAACTAGCATCCTATACCAAGCATTTAGGATTGCAGGTAAGGTATCAACAACTGTAACAACAATGACAGGCTATGCATCAGAATAGGATTAACGGAAAGCGGTAACATGCTACACTACTCTAATGCAAGCAGTAGAGAAGAATATGCGATATCTGGTGATCAAGGGGGAGGGCTTGCCTGGTTGCTCTGGCAAGAGAGAGGGGTCGTCAACACCGTAGTCGTACTGGGTAGCAGCGGCGTCGATCTCGGTGTCTAGCGAGAGAAGAGGGGGAAGAAACAATAAATATTAAGCAAACATATGCGCGATGATGCATGACATGTCAAGTAACGGTGCTAGGGGTGCCCTAACGTGGTTAGAGGTGATACCGGTGAAGGGGGGAAACATCCGGGAAAATATCCCCGATGTTTCGCGTTTTCGGACAGATGAATCGGAGGGGGAAAGTTGCGTGTTCGTTATGCTAGGTATGCGTGGCGGACGAATGGGCTGCGTATCCGGATTCGTCTCGTCATTCTGAGCAACTTTCATGTACAAAGTTTTTCCATCCGAGCTACGGTTTATTTTATATTAATTTTAAAAGTTTTAATTTAATTTTAGCATTTATTTAATTATTTTAATCCAACATTATCCAGAACGGTGCACGCTGACGTCAGCATGACGTCAGTAGTCAACGTTGACCGTTGACCTGGTCAAACTGACATGTGGGTCCCACTATCATACACTATACTTAGTTTAATTAGTTATTTGGTTAATCTAATTATGTTTAATTAGTTTAATTAATTGTTTAGTTTAATTAATCAAGATTAATTAAGCTAATTAATTAATGTTATTTATTATTTCTTTTTGTTGTAAACGTTCTGGGGGCGTGGGGCCCCCATGTCATAGGCTCCAGGGGCCAACCGGGCGGGTTTGCTAGCGAGCGCGGGCGTGGGCGCCTGTTTGCGTGCACCCCGGCACCCAGAGGGGCGCCGGCCGGGGTAGGGCGAGGCCGGGCCGAGGCACCAGAGGCAGTGGGCATCCGCCGGCGAAGCTGCAGGTGGGCAGGCCAGGGGGAGTGCAAGGCCGGCGCGTGGGTGCACGGCCGGGAGGTCGGCCATGGCCCGGCGCACCAGGGGATCGGGGAGAGCGCGTGCCGGAGCGAACCACCAGCGCGCCCATGGCGAGCGGTTGCAGGCGGCAGTGGCGGGTGATGGGGAGCAGTGAGGAGGAGGGGCGCGACCATGGAAGGGATGGCGCGCGCGAGCGCTTGAGCGCAGCCGGCGCAGCGAGCTGCAAGCTGTGGGGAGGTGCGGGCGAGCGCTCTGGACGGCGGTTGCAGCAACGGGGAGGTGATTGGCCGGAGCGGGGAGGGCACGGCCCGGGGCGGAGGCCTCAGCAGCGAGCGAAGGCGCGGGGGCCGGCGGGGATGCGGGCCGCGGTAAGCGAGCAGGGACAAGGGGCGCGCGTGCGAAGGAAAGAAGAGGAGAGGGTGAGCTCATGGGGCCGTAGGGATTTAGGCAGCGGGGCGTGGGGTGGACGATGAGGACGAGGCGACGACGAAAAGGACATCGAGGCAGCGACGTGGTCGACGATGAGGTGGCCGTGGCGGAGGCGTTCCGCGCGGCGTCGAGGCGGCGAGGATGGTCGACGGGGTCGGGGTGCCATGGGAAGGTTCGTTTCCCCGACCCCCCCGATCTGGATCGGGGATGGGTAGAGAGACGTGGGGATTGTGGGGAGGAGGAGTGGGGCGACTGGTAGTTAGGGTTACGGTTGAGGGGGTTATGGAGGGGCGGTTGCGCCTGTTTTAGTTAGGTGGGCCAAATGGCCCAGTAGGTTAGGTCCTCCGTTTTCTTTTCCTGTTATTGTTTTGTTTTATTTTTACTTTTTCTTTTCTGCTTTCTTTTATTTATTTAATAATTTTAATTTATAGTTTTATAAAAAGTAAAACTCATACCTAAAATAGAGTTACAATTCCATCTACTTTCACAGAAGTTTTACCCCTGATCAAAACAGTTTAGCATTTTATAATATTCAAAAGGCATTTATTTAATAGTTTTACCTACTGTTTTAATCACTTAAGTGCATTTAAACCTTTTATAAAAATGTGTTTTCTCCACAATAATTACCTATGTATTATTTGTCACAACCCGAACAATTTAGTTTTAATATTTGAAAACTTTTGTTGTTTGCTTGATTTTGGATTTGAATTAGAATTGGTTTCTAACTAACGCGAGATTAGCAATAGTAATCGAGGTGACGTGGCGACATTAACGTGGGATTACTGTAGCCTAATTATCCGGGCATCACTGTAGAAGACAGGAAAACCATCAACAAAGGCAACACGCAAATCAAAGAGGCAACATAACAAACATATATGGAAGTGAACCTAAAAGACACATGGAAATAGAATCCACCAAACCCATACCAAACACTCTTCTCAATCAGTGACACGAGCCATACAACCTTGAACAGGCCGAACACAAACGACAATGACATAAAAGCAAGGCAGGACCAAGCCATACCAACCCCAAATCAATGATATGAGCTATACAATCATGAACAGGGCTAAACATAAACAACAATGAACTAAACAACCCTCAGTAAGGCTCAACATAAACAACAATGAATTCAAACAAGGCAGGACCAAGTCATATTAACCCAGCCAGACCACACTGCCCAACATGCTTCTCCATTTTTCAGAAGGCCATTGGACGAATCCAGACACAGCAGGTTGATCCACATGGGACACATTGCAGCAGACAAACCCAAAAGGCACATGCCAGCATGAACCTATGCCTAGACAAACCCAAAAGGCAAATGCCAACATGCATCCATGGCTTCCTAAACACAACCCCACATACAAAACAACAAACTCTTTAGTTATCTAGCTAGACGTGGCCAAATCCATGGACATGAAACAAACAAAAATCCCATACAGAGAAACTAACCAAGGGACCCAGCAAAGCTAAAGATAAGTAAATCTAAAGCAGATCTTCCCCCAACCCCCTAATAAGTAAAAGGGCAGGTACCTGACAAAATTCGAAAGGAAACAAAAGTTGGTAGAAAACCACCAACAAACAAATCCTATGAACCCAGACAAAGCCAAGCACCTAATGGAGTGGTAAAAACAAACATCCATTCACCAGGAACCTATCCAGAGTAGCAAGATCCAAAAAAGCTGTAAAAGACACACACCTGTCACCTATCACCAAGCAAACAAGACAAAAGCAAGAACAACTAAAATCCACTCAGAGACAAGGACATGCGCTGGTTTGCCACAACAGCACAAGAATACCATGATCTGTCACCGTGCACACCTACCCTAACGCCAGGCATACCACAACAAGCAAAACAGCACACGAACACACCCGACCGACAGGCGTACCACAACGAGCCAACCAGCACACGCACACATGTGCACACGAGTCAAACAAGACACAAAAAGGCCTATCAACAAAGAGAAAGGGAAAGTGCAATGGACCTGCAGATCCTTGGAGCAAGACGCGAAGGCCAACACGCACGCGAGGACGAGCAGGTTCGCTGACCAAGCAGGAGCAACTACAAAGAACATAGCAGCCGTCAGAAACGTCAAAAGCCCATCTTGGCTGAAGAAGACCACATGGGTCGGGACAAAAACAAAATTTACCGCAGATCGAAGAACGGTGCAACGGATCCAGGCCCAGCGAAGAGGAGAACAACGGATCTGCAACCAACACACACCCCAGATCCCAAACTGGTCACACATGATAGATCGAGCAGAGAAAAGAGGAGATAACCGAGAGGAGAACCACCTTAACCGGCATCACCGCAGCGCGCCACCATCGGAGCCCATCGGCGACCAACCCTAGCGACGACTCGCAGACCAGATCGTAGGAGCACGGAGAGGAGTTAGCACCGAGTCGAAACGAAACAAAACGAGGACAGGAGGAGAAGAGGCAGGCGACGACGCAGGATAAGGGAGACGACCCACCCACCACGCCCCACGTCACCGAACAGTGCCGAACCGCTCGAACGAATCACAAACGGCCAACTCGACCGGCGGGGCACACCCTGTACCTGCCGACGAACGACGGTCGAGCACGTCGACGAGCCCCCTCCCCCCCTCCCCCCGCGGCTCCCTCCCCCCGACGCGTGAAGCGCCCGCACCCACCCACACCCAAACATGCACCCAGAGAGAGGAGAGCCACCCACGTTGGCGCTTCTGGTCCCACCTGTAAACGAGAGGGGCGAACGGGAGGAGCACGACACCGCGTCTCTCCCCCCCCCGACGCGTGAGGCGCCCGCACCCACCCACACCCAAACATGCACCCAGCGAGAGGAGAGGCACCCATGTTGGCGCTTCTGGTCCCACCTGTAAACGAGAGGGGCGAACGGGAGGAGCACCACACCGAATCATAATTGGAGCCAACGAACGGACAGGATCACGATGCGTCAGCTTGGACCCACAGATCGGACGGTCAGCATTCAGATCGATCTGGGAAGCCTCCTATTCCGGCACAAATCAAGAATTGAGATGTATGGTTGATTTGTTCTATCAGAACTTTAATGAATATCGGCCGGTTTGCATGAGTTTCTTGCAGTTAGTTCAAATGCGGGTTGAAATGTATGTGAACAACGTTGAAGCGGCCTCCCACATTTGTGTCCATGGACTGCCCCCGTTCGTGGATAGATGCGGAAGGATGCTCTTTCATCATTTTAAGAAAAATGCAAAATTTGTAAAGTTTGTCATAAATAAGTTTGACGACAAACCTCCCCAACTATACGTATATGACTAGTTGTAATGGAAGTATTATAGTTAGTATCATGCATGCCATAGGCAATTTTGATGAGGTGTCATAAAATTAAATGAAAAAAGAAAAGGTTGAGTATCATATCATGATACCGTATCATAATAAATGCTACACTGTTACTCCATATCATAACTTTAGAGTATATATCATGCATGACAATAAATAAAATACTACATATACTAATATACTCCCTCGTTTCTAAATATAAGTCCTTTTAAAGATTTTAATATGAACTATGTATGGATGTATATAGACGTAGTTTAGAGTGTATATTCATTCATTTTGCTTCGTATGCAGTTCATATTATAGAATCTTTTAAAAGATTTATATTCAGGAACCCTTGCATTAATGATGTAGTATCAGTATTATACGCATGATATGTAGTATATATATACTCCCATTACAACCAACGATACTAGCTTTTGCAAAAGTCCAAATTGTATAAAAACATGCACATGCCTTTATTGCGTGATGTGACCGTTCGTATAGCCCCGCTGCAGCGTGCGAGAGTCCCGGGCTAATGAATGAATTTTTTCCTAACTAAAGTCACATAGCTTCGGAGCGACTGATATGTAGGTCCGCCAACAGGCTGGTCTACATGTCAGCCAGGCGACTGAACGCCCCAGACGGAGAGATAAGTCCCGTGCAGCCACGCGTCCTGCATGCGGTTTCTGTTGGATCCTTTGCGCTATGCTCGCACCCTTCCCCACCATATCCCGCTCCCCAGTGTCGTCGGCTGCGGTTCCTCCCCACCTCCTTCTGCGCTACGTGCTCTGCGCTCGGAATCCAGAATGGGAGGCCTCCCTGTAGCTTGTGGGTACGATCCGGTTCATCTCGATTCATCCGCCGGGCTGTTTCTCTCGATCTATTCCAGTACCACTGTTCTTGGTCGCTTTTTTTCCCGGAGTTCGTGGCCGTTTCTTTTCCGGGGGTCGTTTCTTAGCGTCTAAGCGAAGTCAAATGCGGCGATTTTAGTTCTTGGCGACCAATGTGGGTGGCGGTTCCTCCTGATCTGTACCAGTACCACCTTCTCGAGCACTGTTCTTGGTCGTTTTTTTGCGGTCTTGGTCGTTTCTTGGGGTCTTTGCGAAGTCAAACTGCGGCGATTTTGGTTGTTAGCGGCTGCCTTCTGTCCAAGCGTGTTATTAGTCAGATCTGTTCTAATTTTTGATGGTTTTCTTCGAAGAAGACGCTTATCTTGGCGGGATCATCTTGCGAAGTCTGGATATTTCTTCTCGAAACGTGTTCTGGGATTCCTAGGGCCTGTTCTCGCACTTTCTGCTATTTTTTATCTTGCAAAATATTACTAGATGTGAATGGATTTTTTAGTAACCGCTAAGGGGCTTACGGTTCGTTTCATCTCTCGTATAAAGTTTAGAACAGAATTTCCTGACTTCACAGTTCAGGATGACTGGATCCTCTGACTTGGAGGAGGCAGTGCCCCCTCTGTGTAAAACGGGGAAGGGAAGTCAGAGGAACAGGATCCCTGTGGATAACTGCTGTTCATAAATCATCGTATTAGATTGCAGTTTAGGAAAATCAAGCGAAGGGAAGTCAGAGGAACAGGATTCACTGTATATTTATTACTGTTCATAGATCCCTGTAGATAACTGCTGTTCATAAATCATCGTATTAGATTGCAGTTTAGGAAAATCAAGCGAAGGGAAGTCAGGGGGTACTGTAGCTTCCCTCCCTTTGTTAGAGGATCTGGATCCTCACTGGAGGGGAAAACCCCCTGGATTCTGATGCGTCAGGAAAAAGAAACTGCCATGCTCTTTCTCCGGCCAAGGGATTACCATGTGAATAATCAACTCTTGGACCATATGAATGCTGGCGCTTCTCGGAGTGGGGTTAAAGGGATTACCCCTTCGGTAGTTTGTGATTTCCCTAAACAAAAGAGAAAAGCAAAACAGGGACTCGTCTTGACTGCCTGTGCTGATTGGTCACGCAATCGACAATGGAGCTTCATCTTCGGCGAGCAGATTGATGTTGCCGCCTGACGCCTGTTGCCTGCCAATACCATAAATATTAGTTTCCCCACGATGATGCCAGAGCTCGTCCATCTCATTATTCTTGCTGTGTCGGAGCCAATCACCATGAGTGTGTGCTTGTGCTCGCCGATCCCCGTTGATGAGACGGACAGCTTCAGCGGGTTCGCTCAGCTTGATTCACTAGGAATGGATCGCGCCATGTGGTCAACTGTTCATCAATGTGGTCAACTGCGTCAGCGGCCATGTGGTCAACTGCTCGTCAATGTCAGCGTATTCTTCTGCGTCTCAGCGAAACGGGATGGCATGGAGCCATGGAGGGCAGCTGCGGACGCAACAAGAGCGGCGGCACGAGGTGGGGTGGAGTGATGGAGCCCATGCCCAGAGTTGGCGTTGGAGGGAGCGAGAGACACGCGAGAATTTGTCCACGAGTCGGGAGGCGTTTATTTCTGGCTCGGGGATATGAGAGGGACCGGGCCAAATTTCTCCTCTCCCCTGATCCGATTCTAACCAAATACACAGGCAGATAACCCTGATGCAAGTTTCCATGGGTGGGAGCTACCCATGGATTTGCTAGGGTCCTGCCCTTTCCCCTGAACACCAAACAATCCCTTACTGGTTTCCACAGTTCCCCAGCATTCATATGGCCCAAGAGTTGATCATTCATTTTCTACTATACTCAGATCTGTCCTCACTCCTTACCGTTTTAATAAAAAGATGGTTTCCTTCCTTTTCTGGTTTGTGGTTTGCTTTGCATTGGTATTATGTTCTAAGGTTAATTTGTGACTTATCATTGATTTACTTCTGTGTTTCCAGTGACTCCAGTGAGACTCAGATTTGTCTCTGCTAGAATCTTGCAATGACAATTTTTGACGACGATGATGATGCGGAGCCACAACTGAAGGTCGTTGACAACTACTATTTTGTGAAAGCCAAGAACGAGTTTGTTTGTTTCAGCACCTTGCCCCTTAAGTTTGATGAAAATGATAAAGTCTCCGGGAAGGGTATCTACTTGCGTCGATATTCCACAGATGGCGCCCCTGCGGTATACAAGCAGGTTGTAGCTTGGACAGTAGCACTTAACCGTGAGCAGCCAAAGATCTCAGTGCTTTCAAGTGAGGGCTATTGGATAGAATTGGATCTATTGAAACCACGAAAAATCTATTGGAAGTTTGCTCGATCAGCATTAACGACAGTTCAAATGCTCCACTTTGTCAAAAGGCAACCCAGAAAACCGATGATAAGTCTTTCTGTTCACCTTCGTGAAGTATTCAGGTATTTTGTCCACATAAATTTTTTTCTTGGCTAACGCTAGCTATGGGCTCATAAGTTTTGCATTTTGGATGCTCATTTGTAGTAAATTTGAAACGGAAGAGATGGAGAATGCTTTAGGGAAACACCATCACATAATCAAGCGATGTGCAGAGAGGGATCCTGCTTTAATGAGGTCAAAGGTGTGGATATCAAACTTTCCTGTATCGAATGTAGTTGTTCAGTTTGTAAACTCTGTTGAGCTCGCTCTATTTTCATATGATTCCTTTTTTTGACACCACACTTTGTCGAGCTGAGCTCTAAACTACTCGAACTTTGGCAAGCTAGTATTACTTGGACTTACTATTTTTGTATGTTTAAAATATTTGTCAAGCTAAGTTCTAAGTCCTCTTGAGCCGTTGTTGCTGATTTAATGGTCAGCAATAAAAAAGACATTTTTCTATAAACAACTGGATGTACTCTTTGGAAAGATAGTCACATTCTAATTGTCAATTTTGCCTCATGCTCCGTTCCCGCTTGTGTTTCTGGCTCCTGAGGTTCTCGGCTCTAGTGAGTTGTGTGATGATTTAAGTTGTTGATGTTTCTGTAGAACAGTAGAAGAAAGCTACACTTAGGTGTATATCTTGTTTCTGTAGAACAGTAGAAGAAAGCCCATTGGGCCCATGTAGCTGCATGTATATCTTCTTCAAAGGAATAGAGAAGAAGTGATTTTGCCAATTCCAGTTTTGTTAACATGGTAACAGAGCTATGCCATCTCCACCGTAGACCTAGGTTCCCGTACGTCGCGGTCGCCGGCGAGTTGCTGGCAGCCGTCCCCATCGCGTTCGTGCGAGTCCAGGTCTGACTCGGGTGAGTCAGAGTGTGCAGCAACGCCATCCTCTGCCGCCCCAGCTGCGCTATTCCAGGTCAGACTTGGGCGTCGCCGCTGCCATCATCCGTCACCCCAGCCACGCGAGTCCAGGCCGAGCTCTGCCGCCGCAGCAATTTGTTGCTGTCTGCTTTCTAGTCATTGTGCTGCAGCTGGTATCATCTGAATTATACTCTTAAACATCCCCCTTCAAACTCAGGGATGGTCAGAAATACAAGCCTTTGTCAAGAAAAAACTTAGCGAGCAATGCAAGATGTGGCCATACTGAGGAGGGTTACTATTTCTCTCAGCATCGCTACACTCAAGATTTGGTTTCCCGCTCAGCTCTTTCTGATACGCGCACTGCTCCTACCCCAATGGAGCTCCACTTGCAGTTGCGTCCTAGTGATGAAATTCGCCTTGAGGATCCTTCTCACTATCGTCATCTTGTGGGCAGTCTTGGCTATCTCACTGTGACAAGACCTGACATTGTACACGCTGTCCACATTTTGGGTCAGTTTGTCAGTGCTCCTACCTCAATTCATTAGTCACTTCATGTGCTTTGATACTTGAGGGGGACATCTTCTTGTCAGTTGTTCTATGCTTGCTCCAATCAGCTCCAATCTTCTTGTCAGTTGTTCTATGCTTGCTCCAATCAGCTCCAGCTTCATGCCTACTCTGACTCCACTTGGGCGAGTGATCCTGTTGATCGTTGCAATGTCACCGGCTACTGTCTCTTTCTTGGCACTTCTCTCATTGCAAACAGACTGCAGTTTCCCATTCCACTGCTGAGGCTGAACTTTGATCCCTAGACACTACCACATCAGAGATTGTTTGGCTTCGTTGGCTCCTTGCTGATCTTGGTGTGTCATGTAATGCTATGAAGCACCCATACAGTGACACTGATACGTGGATATGGGTACGGGGATACAGGATACGACAATTTCTAGGAACAACAATACGACGATACTGCGAGTATATATAAATAATTAATAAAATAACATGCAATAAAGACAAAAATACTAATTGACTGCATGGGATGGGATCATAATACTGCCCCACTGGTTGTCTCCATGCCTCTTTTAAGTCGGAAATGATCAATCTTCGTGGTGCATGCAAAATACGTCATATGATAGTATTAGCATTTTTTTCAATTTGGCACATAACACTCAGCAAGCATGCCTTTAACTCTCTAGCGCCAGCAACAACTACAGGTTAGCAGCAACCTTTTTTTACGAGCATTGGTCAGCAGCAACTCAGGAACTGTATGAAAAAACATGGCTAGCGTTGGCGGCGACTCCAGGCAGCCGCGGCGGCGCGTGCACAGGACCTCGTCGCGGGACTAGATCGAGTCGCTGGTCTTTCGATCGAGGAGATGAGGACCGGTGGGTACCTGTGTAGTGTTAGGAGTGGGCTTCTACTGGGCTCGGGCTGTGCTCCTGTCATTCTGTATCTCCGACGTGTTGACGGCGTATCGGATTTATTTTCTTTTCTTTTTAAATCGGAAATCACGTTATCACTGAGATACTCGTATCGGTGCCGTATAATGTGTATTGGCGCCGTCCCGTACGGGGACACACCAGTTTTTGACGTATCGGTGCTTCATAGATGTGATGCACCCACCTCGCTCCTTTGTAACGGCACCGCTGCTATTCAGATTGCCAATGATCCAGTTAAGCATCAGCTAACCAAGCACATTGGCGTGGATGCATTGTTCATGTGTTCTCACTGCCAATAGTCAACTATTCTTCTCCAGTATGTTCTATCGGAGCTTCAAATGCCAGATTTCTTCACCAAGGCTCAGACTGGAGAACAACATAGACTTAATGTTCTCAAACTATGTTTCTAACCCATGTGTATAACTTAGATGTATATCTTGTTTCTGTATAACAGTACAAGAGAGCCCATTGGGCCCATGTAGCTGCATGTGTATATCTTCTTCAGAGGAATAGAGAAGTGATTTTAGCAATACCAATTTCGGTAACAGTTGGTGTTTAAAGTTCGGTCTAGCAGCGAGTTCAGAGGAGGGCATTGAATGTCGGAGGTTGTTTTTGTGATGATGCGGACTATATCAAGTTATGTTTTGGTATGTTAGCCGTTAGGCAGTCAATGTCGGCACCGGCTAGAGCTGTTGATGCCTGAGGGAGAGGTTGACGGTGCCAGGCTGCTATTATCACAATATCCCTCCTTTTTCGGTTAGTGCTATCAATGCAAGAGCAGGCACGTTGCTTGCCAACACTATTCAGATGATGGAGGAATTGAACCAAGTGCTAGAAATCCGCTCGTTTTTTAAAACAAAATTGCTGCCTGCCCTATATGTGCTCTATAGATAATCATCTTCTCTCATAGTGGCGATGCTGAGGCTCTATGGTGGGTAGCTAGGTTATACTCCCCCCTTTTCCGTAACAGTTGTCTGTTTGAACATTGACACAATATCCAAAATATAAATCTTATCAGTAATTTGTATCTTAACATACTATAAGATCTAATACAGTTAATATTGTGGAGTGGTTTCTGAGACAAATTTATGCATATGATTGTCTAGTGCATAAGCCAAATGTTTCTGAAGATATTTATAGTCAATGACTGGAAGGTTTGACTTTACCAATGTCTAGAGCTGTCAACTTGATCAGGTTGTTACAGAATTGATCCAACAGCTAGGAGTTAAACTGACCTTTTGAAACAAATCTGACTGTACCTGTTGGGCTGGCGTGTTACAAATTGTTGCCGTCACGTTGACTGACACAACCAAAGTGGAACTGCACAGCACTAGTCATTGAAACAGTTAGCTTTAATGAAAAAGTAGTATTGCAACATCCTTTCATATACAGGTATGGGCTATGCATTGCCGTTTGTTTTAGTGTCCATTTGTATGCTGCTTGCCGTGTCTGCATTCCCATTTACAAAATTCCACTATGCTTCAATTGATACATGATTTTTTTTCCTTTCTGCACATACAGGTTCTGCAAAGCTTTATCAATGACACTTCTGGGAAATACTTTGAGGTATCTAAGTTCATAGTTTGGAGCTTTCTTTGGATGCGTAGTGTTTTTGGCATGCAGGCTAAATACACATTATTTCAAACCTTCTTAAGCTTTATTATCACACCATTGTTTACATGGTGTTTCGAAATTTCTCATGTCTTGTCTAAATGTTGTTACTTTTCATATGAAAATTAGTGCATATTAAGGAGTCTGAGCACCAAGGAGTCATTCATTGTTGTTGCTGAGCCTCTTGCAAGTGGGGGTAAAGGCAATTGCGATACAGATAGTGATGGTAACATAATCGGCGATGATGGTGATGGTACTGAGCCAATATGTGCAATATGTGACGAAGGAGGAGAATTACTTAGGTATATATGTGTTTTTTTATACTTACGAGATATCTTTTTAATGCCTCTCACAACATTGTGGGTTAGCATATGCTCCATATCTCACTTGACATCATTATAGTTATTCTAATAGTGTTGTAGTGTCCTATTTAACATGCATTTGTGCGAGTCGTTATTGAAGCTATCCTTGCAAGCATATGTTTGATAGTTAGTTTAGATTATACCTTCATGTTTGTTGGTACGAGAATACTAATCTGTACTATATTTGCTCTCGTTCTGAGCCCTTCTTTGTTTCTTTGGATCCTAATGATCTCAAGAACAGCAAACTTTGGCGCTATGTTTTTCTGAAGACTTTGCATCTGGTGTAGGTTATGTGTGTTCAAACTTTATTATAATTTAATCTGGTGCATTATGCTTTCTGTAGCTAATTATTTCCTGTGTGTTCATGCTTTTTGTTGCTTCTTAAACCTAAGTCTCTTGTTGCTTCTTCTTATCTTAAGAATGTACTCCCTCCGTTCCAAATTACTCGTCGCAGAAATGGATGTATCTAGAACTAAAATGCATCTAGATACATCCATATCCGCGACAAGTAATTTGGAACGGAGGGAGTATTGAGCAGGTTTCTTCGCCCTCCCTATCTGTTCTTTTATGTTTTCTGTTTCTAATGTTGGAGAAGAATGTGTAAACTTGTCAAGGGGTTGATCCTCATACCATTTGATGTTACCTTGTTACCATCCACCATTTCATGGATAATTCATTTTGTGTGAAGTGACCTACATAATCTATTATGTCGAATTATCATGGTATTTTAGCTGACATAAATCTCGTAACTCCACCTGACGCTTAACACAATGCTTTGATGCAGCTGTAAAGGTCGATGCAAGAGAGCCTTCCATCCTACAATAGAAGCTGGCAGAAAGTCTAAATGTGTAACACTTGGTTACACTGCTGTACAAGTAAAGGTGGCTTTCTGAAGTTTTTACTGACTGATACTTCAGCTTTATCACTTCATTTTGTTGTCACATATTAGTTACGCTCATTTTTACATATTTACAGGAAATGAATAAGTTCATATGCGAAAACTGTAGATATGAACAACACCAATGTTTCAAATGTGGAGAACTCGACTCGTCTCATGAGCCTAATGCCAAGGTGACATATTGTTTCTTCCTTAGAAGACTACCTGTGGTAGAGGATATCGGTTTTTGGTTTCCTGATTTCTTTTCCTGTGCCCTTTCTTCTTGTCTTGGGAATGGCAAAATGCTGCTTGTGTAGTTATTCATCTTTGTTACATCCTGTGCCCTACTGATCATTAAAACCATAATAATGCGCTTCAAGTATCTTTGCCTCTTCTAGTCCTAAGTTTGGAAACTGTATGTTGTCAGGTCTTTCAATGTTGTAAACTGTTTTGTGGCCACTTCTACCACCCCAAGTGTGCTGCAGAATTACTTCAGTCTGACAGTAATGGAGCCTGTGAGTTGGAGAACAAGATTGCAGCTGGGATGCCATTTCCATGTCCTGTACATTGGTGCTCCAGACCTGATTGTAAAAAAATGGAGGAAGGGACTGAAAGAGCAATGTGGCTTGCTGGCTGCAGACGTTGTCCAAAGTCATATCACTTAGATTGTTTGCCAAGGTATGGTGCAGTATTCATCTGGGATGATTTTCCTTTCCTTAATTTGTGGATTCTTGGTTCTGCATGGTTGAATTCTTCTCATCACGTATATTTATGTTTCACAGGGAGATATGCTTTAAGTATGGTAACAGGGGTATACGTGCTTGGTTTCTATCGGAAAGAAACCTATCTAAAAGACTCATCATTTACTGCACGTAAGTTAATTCTTTACCCGTTTCCCTACTTCCTCCACACCGGCTACTAACTTCTGTTCATACCATGCAGAGACCATGAGATAGACCCAGCTATGGGAACACCTTGCAGGGATCATATAAAGTTCCCTGCTCTTGTAGAAAACAAAGGTCATGGTTCAACAGAATCCACAAAGTTTCAGCACTCTGAGGTACTTAAATATTAAAGTTGCTAGCATGTGAACACACATAATATAAAGGTTGCTAGCATGTCAACATACATAAAACCATAACCTAAGGAAGTGAAACTCCGACTAGTGAAATGTGCTTGTGATTGCCACATTGTTGGCCTTATAAGCTACCCCCTTTGATCCAAAATAAGTGTTCAAATTTGAACTAAAACCACGACACCTATTTTTGAACTAAAACCGCGACACCTATTTTGGATTATGGGGGGGGGGGAGTATTTTGCATGATTCTGTAAACTAGTAATCAAGTATAATGCACAAAAATAACCTCATGGCACTCACCATGTTGCTTTCGTCAATTATAAGTAAATAAATGGAATCAAATGTAGGCTTCTTGATTTATGAGTATCACTTTGTAAAGGTTGTTTCTTGAGCTTCTATAATGACTCGAATGGTAGCTTGCTTTTCTGTAGCACCCTCCCAAGGGCCTTGATACTTTTGGTAGGGGTTTGACTAATGTCATAAAATGTAGAACTAAGATGTCAGTTTTGGTCATCAGACCATAATGTTCACAAGCCCATATAAATAGTTTATACTGATTTATCGGTAAATTAGTGGCATAAAGTGTTAAGGATATGCATGTGTTAGTTGGGACTATTACTCATAGTTACCAAATTCACTGCTCCCTTGATTCGCAATTTGGGTTTTTATTGGGGAGAAAAGCCACATAAGTTTTACTGGAAAGGACTAGGACCATGATCTGGAAAAAAGAAGACTGACGGATAAAGATTTGGTGTACTCACATGGCATGATAAACACGAACGAGCAACGAATGTGGTGAACCCAGCAAAAAAGAGAAAGCAGAAGCTAGGAAGCACTCACGAGAGAATGATGTAGGGGCCCATTGTGTTTGTAGGGGGATCATGAAGGAAGCCATGCAGGTGGGATGTAAAAAGAGTAGTGTTGAATGGCAACTAATGGATGGACACCCACTTGATGGAAGGTGCATGTGTGAGACGGAGTTGGCAAAATGGTCAATGTCAAGAATCAGCGGACAATAAGAGAAACGATGTCGGGCATCGAAGACATGGGACTCAATAAAATAAATATGCCTTGAAAGAGCACCTATCAACGCTGGCATCAAAACACGGGCAACTGTAGTAGGAGAGTGGCATGCTAATAGCAGCACAGAGAGCCACATATGGGGTAGTAGGCATGTAGCAGCTAGCCACTAGCTAGCCAGCGGAGGCAATGACCAGCGAGGACCGGCCTCCTTGAGATGGGGAGGGGCTGCTTGTAGACCGGAGGGTGTCTTCAGGAGTTTTGAGCGAAGCTAGCTGGGGACGAGCAGTGGGAACAATAGAGGGCATTGGCTGCCCAAGAAGTCGCAATAATGTCTTAGGAGATCAAGGCGCAGCATGTATTTGGGGCCAACAACCAATCTACTTGGTGGTGGATTGGTGCGGCAAGCGGGGAAGCTATTGGGCTAGGTGTAGTGAACCGTGGAGGCATGGCCTATGGCATGGGGACCGGCCTCCTTGAGATGGCGAGGTGGTGCTTGTAGACCAGAGGGTGTCTTGAGGAGTTTTGAGTGGAGCTAGCTGGGGACGAGCAGTGGGAACAATAGAGGGCATTGGCTGCCCAAGAAGTTGCAACAATGTCTTAGGAGATCAGGGCGCAACATGTATTTGGGGCCAACAACCAGTCTACTTGGTGGTGGGTTGGTGTGGCAAGCGGAGAAGCTGTTGGGCTGGGCCCAGTGAACCGTGGAGGCATGGCCTATGGCATGGGATTGGCGAAGCTTCGACTGCAGACGACAGTCGTCGATTTAAAGCTTAGAGATGACGCATCAATTGGAGGTTGCAAGGATGGAGTGAGGAAGTTGGCGACCTTTATTCGGGAACAAGAGCTGCCGAGACGGCTTGATCTGGTTGGCAACGCATCGTGAGTTGTGACGCGCATGAGAGGGTGCCTGATGCAATCATGGTATCTGTAAATGCCTAAGCAACAACAAAAGTAGATGAGTCTAGAGGAAGAATCAATCTGAGAAGATAGGGAGTTTGAGAGGCAAACTCGATCGAGAAGTGGAGATAAAAAACAAAATGCATCTATCTGGATTGAGGGCATGAGTTGTGTGTGACCCCCCCCCCCCCTAAAAATGGGCCCCTTGATACCATGTTAGAGGATGCAACTTGAATTATTGCATACCCCAAGGGACAAGTATATAGTACATGAGACTTGTACTCATCTAGACTTGGGAGTACTCTACTAATACTCCTTGTGAAAATCTTGATTATAGTTTGAAGCCATTCGCACTGAATCTCGTAACTATGCTATTACCATATTGATCTGGTTCTTTTTCTTAGAATGGTAGCTTATATGTGGTCCATTGATAGGTAGCATGATCATGGATGATGCAACACCATCTCGTGTTTGCTAGGCCATGGACTTGGGAGTTGGGATGAGGGTTGCAAGTCTTCTTTCCACCATGATGATTACAAACCTGAGTAGTATGAGCATTTTTGTTGGAGGCGCTATGAGCATGACGGGTTGGTCAAAGGCATAAGGATGATTATCCCCACAAGGTGCATGAGCCTAGAGTGCGAAGGAAGGAAAAGTAGAGATCTCTGAGGGAGGGGCTTATCATGCCCGTGAAATAAGTGTGAAATTAGCCGAGGTTAGATTATAGCCACGAGGTGGCCTCTAAATGTTGTGGAGGGTGCCTTGTCATACAGAGGGTTGTTTGAAGCCTGATCAACCATTTGTATTCAATAGCCAATAGCCATGTAAGTCATGCAGTAGCATGAAGTTTCTCATATCGTCAAGTCAAGTAGAGTCGCATGCCTTCATAGCAATTTATAGCCAAGCAGCCCCAACTAGTCATAAGGGATTTATAACAGCGAATGAGAGGATGTCTTGGTACATGGGAGGTCAGAGGGTAGAGTTGCAGTAGTGGAGCCTACTAGGTGGTATTTTCATGAAAAAACTTTAACCTCTAGAGTAGCTCAAATCCAGAAAGAGGGAACAACTAAAATAGAAAGGCATGTGAAGTTTGCTAGTAAGACTCAATCAAGGCAACATACATGAGGCAACCAGGTTCGAACTCAAGGAGAGGCCACGATAGAGAAAAATCTCTAGGCAAGGTCATGGATGTTCAAGTTGAGCGAAGGTGATGATAAGGGTTCGGCGTCCCTAGCCCATGAAATGAGTTGTGATATTAATGCACTTTGACTTCTTAAGAATAACAATTTATCTGCACCTTCCTTTCTCTATTGATGTAGGATTATGTATGTTCACCTGGTCCTTCACAAAGGAAGGCAAACACTACAAAAGTAGAGGAAATTAAAGAAAGGCTTGAAAAGAAGAGAAGGCTTCAGCACAACAAAGAGATGGGTTCGAGATTGTCTATAGAAGGAAATAAAAACATCAAGAGAGATTCAACATATGTTTTGTTGGGATCATCTCACAAGGCATCTAGGTAATTTGCTAAAGCTCTATTGATTTTGAATATACTTGTATCCTAACTCCTATCTCCCTGTTATGGCTTTGTTGCCTGAGGTCTGGGAACTTGCACCCGAAGTCCACTATAACTTGCTCCAAGTGTTGTCAATCTTGCTATTCATGGAAAACTAAACCAGGGACTGGGTTTCAACCCAAGTGCCGAAATTAGAATCTTTTGAAGATACCCTAAGGATTCCAATAGGTGCTCCTCTTCCTTCTACCTTGATAACCTAGTCTCTTTTAAGAAAATATCTTGTTCTTTTTAACACTCTCTCGCGTCCAATCCAATAGCATCAGATGCCATGGCAGTTTTGCTCAATCTGACTTGTGCTAGCCCTTCTCCTTTGCCCTCTCATTTCTAGCGAGTTGGGAACCCTCACAATCCTCTTCCTTGGTTCTTTCCTCCTTCGGCTATAGCAGCCCAATCCCCAAACATCCTTCTTGTTGCTTCCTCTCTTGCCTAGAGCAACCTAAATCTACACTTTGGGTGCGCGATCTAGCGTCACCGCACCAATGGCCAATCTGGGAAGCAGACCAACATGGCCTCTACTTCGCTTGAAGTCAACCGCGTCGGTGTCCCGCACCTCCGTCACGTCATTTGTGTTACCCTTCTCCCTCTTCCTCTTTCTCATGCATGTATGCTCTGCCAATACATGCCGCGAGCATCCTTGGCCCACTAGCTTAATTAGCCCTGTGTGTGTTTCTCAACTCGATGTTCACAATAATCCACTTTGCTTCTGCCGCGGGCACCCTAGCCGTGCGCAACTTCCCCACTCCCTTCTACATCTGCTTGGAACTATGTCCAACACTTTCGCCTTTGTGCCCCCCCCTCCCCCACCCACACACACACGAGTTGCCTATCCTACCACTCAACCTCGTTGAATGTGCATCCCGAATTCCTCCACTGCACCCATGGACCATGCCATGTGTACTGGCTGAACATCTATACATTTGGTGAATTAACCCAGTCTGACAAAGTTCTCGTCGGCTCTAGTTTGAAATCCATGATCCCTTCGACCCCTCGCTTCCTGGTCATTGCCCTCATTGTTTTACTTCATCGGTTATGAGAAAGATAGCTCATTGACGAGCCCATGTTTGACCTTGCCACCTAATTGTTGTAATGCTCCATGTCGTGACCCCAACCATCACTAGTCGGTGTGGAGCCTTTTTTGACGACATGCTTGCTCCCGTAGCCTAGCTTGTCATCATTCAACCACCAGGTAGAACTTTGATGAGCTCTTCTCTACCACCATCACACTTATTACTAACGGGTCCTACTTTCAACGAGCTTGTGTAATGGTTTAAATCTGATCGGTGGAACCTACTAGTAGGTTTAGATCGTTACTAAAAGTGTACCCCCTTTGAAATACTTTCCCTTTTTGAAAAAGTGTAACATTTGTTTAGTTCCATGTGTCATCATGTCATTGTTTATAGTAATATAAATTGTGTCATCGTTTATAGTAATATAGAGGGTTTAACTTAAGCCTACATGGTGGTTGTTCATCGATTAACGCATATAATTTTTTACTCAAGAACGAAAACAGAAGAACATTAATATCTCCCATATTTAAGCCAATTTAGTGATTTATTATTTGTACATTCATAGAATTCATAACTCAACCCAATAATACCAATTTTTTTTGCATTATTTTGGGATTAGTTTATTCATTATTTCTAAAATTTGTTCTCTTATCTGCAATTAGAGGAAACCATTGTGTAGAATTTTGATGATGGTCCTGAGGACTTTGAAGATTCTGCCAAACCAGGTAAGAACCTCGTCTGATCATGTTGATCCCATGGCTGAACCACTATTATTTTTATTGTTACATTACTTAATTCCCTAGAAATGTTATTTTCTATGCCCTATTGTACCTTAACGCAAAAAACATGGGAATTGATAATAATAATCCTTGCCACTTAGCTATTGACACCCACCCACTGTTCATACCCAAATAGGTGGGATTTAGAGACTAATAGTAACAAGTTTGGATATGGTTGGCACATAAAATCATAGGACATGTGAGAATCACTAATTAAGACTCGCATGATTTTACTACTCTTGGGGGCCATTTAGTGCCCAAGGTTTCTAGAAAGGAGGTTTTTAAAGTGTAGAATGAATCAGAGGATGTTCTTTTACAAAACCTTAAGTCTCGGTCCTACCCAAACCATACATGTGCGACCACGTTACCCCAATATGGGTTAGTACCTCGTTTGGCCAAGCATAGGACCCTTGGTAGAGTAGGGAACCGTGCAGGAGATTCTATGTTGGCTCTTGGATAGGACCTTCATGATTGATGATATGGTTATCTGGACACAGTGATGGGTCTCATTGAAAATGTATCGACAATAGCAACCCCTTCTTTAGGAGTGGCGTGTGTTCTGGTTGGTTGCTAAATATTTGTGTCGAGCCTAGTGTTGGAGGGCAGTACCCCATTAAGCAGGTTCTGTGTTAACATTGAGTAGGGGATAAGTTATGTATTGTTCTTGCATACACCTATGGCACGACATGGCTGGCATTCTTGTCGATAGTCGTGTCCATGATCAAGGGTAACTAGTGAGGTCACACTAGACTTGTGGATGTCTTTGATTTCAAAATAGGAAACTTGGGACGGTACCATAGTGGTGTGTATTGAACACCTGGAGTTGGAGATGTGTCACTTATATGCTAGACATGGACTGAAAGACTTGTATTCCATTCCATGAATAGAGATTGAAACGATTATTACTTGGTTAATGATGACATAGAATGTTGTAAGAAATGTCGTTTTAACCATAATCGAGAAAAGTATATTTTTCGTCTCTCAACTCTTTGCGAAGTATGAATTTGGTCCCTCAACTTTAAAACCAGACATCTTGCACCCTTAACTTTTCAGACTGGACAAGTTCGGTCCTCCGACTTGTTCTAAGTGGTATCTATGATGACATGGTGTGTGTTGACCCCAAATGTACACATCCCCATCGCGACATTTTCTTGAATACCCAGTGTGCGCTCGAGATCCTCCTTTCCCATCTTGCTCCCATTGCTCGCCCACATTGCCGCCTCTACTCGACTCACCACCCCACTATTGTGAACGCTGGTGCCGTTTTGCCCTGGCCTGCCCAAGAGCAGCATTGACGTGTTGTGCGCGCGGGAGGAGATGATACTGCCACTAAAGCCGCCGCCTTGGCGCATGGCCCCTCGAGGACAAATGGTGCTATAGCAAAGCGAGCGAGGTGAGCAATGACGACGGCGCGCTGAACAAGTGGGAGTTATGCGTGCTCATGTTGCCTAACATGAGGATGAGGACATCTCATGTTGGTTGCATTGCGTCTCGACGAGAATGCTTACACGGGTATGCCTTCGAGCCAGCTTTGGTGCTGATGCCGCCACGACGGCTTGTGGATAGGGTAGATGGTGAGGAGGTGCATAGGGAGTGAAGGCGGTTGCTGCAGGGCATCGTGAAGCTGTCGCGGGAGCACGAGTGCCGCTTCCAAGCCTGCCGAGGGATGTTGGCACTTCACGGTAAGTGTCGCTGCACTAGGTGGACATGAAGACAATGGCGGCGCGGGTGTAGAGGAAGGGTCACGCGTGGGAGTTGACGAAGCGGGAGTTCGGGGTACGAGCGTGTTGTGGTGTGGCGGACATGAAGCATGCCGCAGTTAGTCGCTATCCGAACATCCTTCGCCTCCTTGTTGCATCGCTCTCACTGGCCATCGCCGCAGAAGATGTCAGGCACTGTCTGGAAATGTTGCAGGCGCGTGCACGGTGCCTAGTAAAATGACAAACAGAGTTTGGACGAGAAAGAAAGAAGAAATGTGATTAGCAGGAGAGATACTATTTCCATGTGGAAGAAGACCAGGAAAAACATGTGTCCGCAACAATACTGGGTTTGCTGAGCCGAGGAACCAAATTTGTCTTGTTTGAGAAGTTAAGGGTGCAAGGTCTTTGGTTTTACATTTGAAGGACGAAATGTTTACTTTACAAAGAGTAGTAGGACAAAAGATATACTTCTCTTTACAATCTAGTGTTTTGCAACAGGAATCCATCTTCCTGCAACAAATGGAAAATAGTATAGTGACCCCTCCTTTTTACTTTGTCTTCTCGTATACATTTCGTATAGCATCCTTGTTGGTTGCTTGTGAGTACATTCAGTGTACTCATCTGGCTTTTAATAATTGATGACCAGACATGAAGGAGAGACCAATACCAGAAGGAGTTTACAACGTCCATGCAAGCTAAGGTGCCCTTGTCAACTACCTATAGGGTTAAGACATGTTGGTTAGCATTCGAAGACAACTTTGAAGTTTTGATTCAGACTTGCTTGATATTTCGTCCTCGAGCTATGTTTATGTTTAAGACTTTGCCATAACGGCCCTACTTATGTAGAAGTATTTGGTATGTATGGATGTAACTTGTGATACCAATTTGGTTGTAATCATCGACAAACTCGCTATTGTATGCAAATGGGCAGTCCAGTCAGCTAGGTCGGGTCCCTATACATGCCTACTAAACCAGTTTGGTTTGACTGAATGATCATGTCGGTTTCAAGCGGTTGTTTGGTGGCATGATTTGTTTTGCTAGTGTGTCGATTTTGTCGTTGGCGATTAGCAACAATAAACATGCTAACGAATAAGGCAATTTTTGTGGCTAAATGCCATTTTTATTCTGAGCTACATGCAAGGATTTGTTCCATGGTTGCTCCGTATGTCGGCTCATGATTGCTACGACATAGATGATGTTGGGACTTGTATTTAACAATGTTGTGCAACTAAGGGTCATCACCCGTAGCGTTCTTCTAAAATTTATGTGCATTCTGTGGCCGCGCAGAGATGCGAGGTACTGGGCACGACAGTGTTGCAGTCCATAGTGGCTGGTGAGGTATACCATTTATATTAATTTATGGTATAACAAGTTGGCAATTAACTTAGCAAACAACCCAGTTCAACATGATTGACAAATTCTTTATCAAAGAAAAATTGGATGTTCGATTATCAAGAGTGAGTATGTGAGTTCAGGGCAACAAATTGCAGATTGCTTGACTAAGGACAAGAACAGTGAATTCAGCTTGGCGTGTGACAAGATGGGAATGATAGATATCGATCACCCCTCTTAAGGTTAGTGTTGCTTGTGAGCCCATATCTAGGCTGGCACATAAGGCCCAGGCCCATGTACTTGACCTTGAAGAGGAGGTCGTGCATGTTTGAGGCATAGCGCCGCCAAAGTTGTATAAGTGAAAGGTTAGTATCCAACCTGATCGCTTCGCTCCCTTCCTCCTAGCTTAGCCTAACCCAACCCCCGCCCACTAGCCTCGCTGCTGACATATTCTTGCCGCTAGCCCTCCATTCCCAGCCCTCCCCGCCCATGCAGCCCCTTGCGATAGCTCTGGCGACCTCAACCTTAGCCCTGCCAGCGCGCACAACTAGATGGTCCTTTGCTCAGTCCTACAACGATGTCGCCCGCTGCCCCCCTCTCCCGAGCCAGGCACAGTTGTGGCTCCTCGGCGCGTTCCCACCTTCGCTTGCCTGGGAACTCGCTCTGTGGTGCATCGCGTCAATGGAGGCGCAAAGATCGACACGGGTGGCTTTCAGCTCTCGCGGTGCAAAAACCTGTTAGCTCCGCTCCGCCCCCTCCCTCCTAGCTTAGCCTAACCCAACCCTCGCCCACCAGCCTCCCTATTGACATATTCGCGCCGGTAGCCCTCCACTCCCTGCCCTCCCCACCCATGTAGCCCCATGGCATCCCTTCGCAACAGCTCTGGCGACCTCAACCTCAGCCCCGTCGGTGCGCACAACAAGATGGACTTTGAGGTAGTCCTTTCCTCGGTCCTACAACGACGTCGCCCCCCCTGAGCCAGGCATAGTTGCAGCTCCTCGGTGCGTTCCCGCCCCAGCTCGCCCGGGACCTCGCTCTAAGGTGCACCGCATCAATGGAGGCACAGAGGTCGACACAGGTAGCTTTCAGCTCTTGCGGTGCAAAAAGCAATGCCCGCGAGTGCAACGCGAGGCCGCCCCCAGCCCCCGCTCCAGCAGTGTCGTCGGAGCCCGTCCCAAGAGAAGATTGCCGGCCTCTGCTTTCGTTGCCTTGACCCCTGGCTTCACTCTGTCGCTCCACCCATTGAACAAGCTAGCTCCTTCGAGCACAATATCCAGGTGGAGCTTCATGGAATCCCAACGCAGGCGTGGCACCTTCTTGGCAGTAGCTGCTGGGTCGAGCGGCTGCACCTGAGCACGTGGTCGCACGCTGACCTTGCCATATTCCAGTTGATAGTGTGCATGCATGATTCGGCTTGCATCCGTCGCAAGACCATCCTAGAGATTGTGGAGTCTGTCCTCGCCCGCAATCGTGCCCTACCGTCGACCATCCGCACCCGCACCAGAGCTGTGGCTGGCCGCCCTGCTTCGGCCAATGCTGGCAATGGCGGAGGCCCGAGCAATGAGGCGCCTGGAGGTGATGATGGCGCGGCTGAATGCGGGCATGGCGCAGGGCGCAACACAGCCACCGCCACAGCCGCAAGCGATGCCGCATGTATGGCGCTCCCGACGGCCGCGCAGATGGCAGGGTCGTTGATTCTGCTGGCTAGAGAGCTACTAACCACCGTACACATGCTAATGGTGTCACCGCCTCCTTATCACGCCTCAAGACGTACGATGGAGCACTGGTCTGCCACACGTGGTCCTTGGCGTTCTCGTCGCATTTCCAAAATGAGTAAGTGCGGTGGAAAGAAGAGGCGTGCTACAGAAGCTGCTTCTTTGTTTGCTGGCCTGCTCGCACGGCCTAGGTGCATTGTTCGGCACCAGATGGCCACCGCCCATTGGTGGAAAAGCCTTGCTGTTTTCGCCATGATTCCAGAAGGGGAAAGTGCAGTGGAAAGAAGAGGCGTGCTACAAAAGCTGCCTCTTTGTTCGCTGGCCCGCTTACACGGCCTAGGTGCATGATCCTGCACCAGATGGCCATCGCCCATCGGTGAACCCCTCGTGCCTTGCCTTGGACCCGCCGCCCTTGTCGTCGAGCGCACGTGATCACGGCCACATAGACATTGTGCCATACTTGGTCAATCCTAGCGAGCATGGGGACAAGGATGGCTCCATGGGCCACCCGTGGTTAGGCAGCGAGGTTCCTGATTCGCCAGCCATGGTCCGCGAGGCCGATTCATTGTCGTGGCAAAGCAACGCTTCGACTCTGTGAACCCTTGATGTGTTGCATGCCTGGCTGCTCTTTTTCATGGGATGGCACGATAGAGATTCAAAAAGCGAAGCCCACCTTGTCGTCTGGCCAGGACGAGGAGCTTCTGGATGCTTCCACTGTAGAAGAGCTGAGCTAGGGCCTTTCTCCAGCAGCCCATCACGGGCACATGCTGCACCTAAAGTCCAGCAAGAGTAACAACCCTCCATGGAAAGCCCATAAGCTTGCACGGACTAGGTTCCTCTCCATACAGAATCACCATGTGTTTCGCTTCGCCCCCGATCATCATGTGTCGCTCTCACCCGCATGCTGCTGTGACGACAACCTGGACCCTCGGTGACTTCCTTGCTGTTGCTACCAAGGAGATTGTCTTCGCCCTCCTGACTCTTGGCAAGTGACACAGGAGGTACCCACCTAACTTCGCGCCATGACAAGCAAGGCTGTTGCCTCGCCCATGGATAAGAGGCGCACTCAAATCCGCATCTAGCGCACACTAGGAGTCGTCGGGGTCAAACAACAAAGCCCACCTTGTCGTCTGGCCAGGACGAGGAGCTTCTGGATGCTTCCACTGTAGAAGAGCTGAGCCAGGGCCTTTCTCCAGCAGCCCATCACGGGCACATGCTGCACCTGAAGTCCAGCAAGAGCAACAACCCTCCATGGAAAGCCCATAAGCTTGCACGGACTAGGTTCCTCTCCATAGAGAATCACCATGTGTTTCGCTTCACCCTCGATCATCGTGTGTCGCTCTCACCCGCATGCTGCTGTGACGACAACCTGGACCCTCGGTGACTTCCTTGCTGTTGCTACCAAGGAGATTGTCTTCGCCCTCCTGACTCTTGGCAAGTGACACAGGAGGTACCCACCTAACTTCGCGCCATGACAAGCAAGGCTGTTGCCTCGCCCATGGCTAAGAGGCGCACTCAAATCCGCATCTAGCGCACACTAGGAGTCGTCGGGGTCAACCAGAAAATCACCACCGTCGAGATGCAAGCGTACGATGGCCTCTTCATGACGCCCATCTACATGTTCGTCCTCTCGACCATCGCCGCACTGGTTAATCGTGAGCTCCCCTTTGATCCTACCATAGCGTTGATCATCACGGTGATCGTGGGTAGCTCGATCGAGGTCTAGCTGCGCTCTTGTGCCCACCTGTCGACCTCTCCTACATGGATTACGGCCCTAAGATCCTTGAATGTAATGTGCGCGGCCTCAACGCCGTGCTCGTCATACCGCCATCCGATCACTAATTGTAGCTACTAGTGCTCGATCGTTTGTTTCAAAGAAACAAAGATGGAATTGATCTGCTCACCGATTGTCCTCGAAGCCCTAGGCTTGGAATTCGACGATTATGTATACCTGTCCGCGTTGGGGACCCGTGGCGGCATCTTTGTTGGCCTGGAAAAGTAGAGAGGAGACCATCATTGATCCTCTCTTCACCTCCAACACCTTGTCTGCTAAGGTCTCTACCCTGTCCGGTGTCGGCACACTGTGGTCTACAGACCATAGCATATGCCGCCAAGGTCGTCTTCTTGCAGACCTTCACGACATCCGCATCATGTGCCTTGGATCATGGATGTTGTGGTAATTTCAACCTCATCTACCGCAATGAAGACAAAAACAATGGGCATATCAATCGCTGATCCTCGTCAGCTTTGGGTCACTTCCGGCACGTGCTTAACGACCTCGCGCTGAAGAAGGTTTACCTCAAAAGACGCCGCTACACTTGGTCGAACGAGCAATCGCCCCCGATCCTCATCCACCTTGATCGCGTCCTCTGCACCACGGATTGGGAGGAGCTGCATGGTGAGTGCCACCTCCGTTGCTTAACCTTCGTCATCTCCAACCGACACTTCTCCTTTGTGGACTTCTAGACGCGCTCCGATGGTTTTCAAGATATCGGCACAGAAGCATGGCACTATGTCGATCACGCTGACCCCCTTCTAATGCTTCATGCTAGGCATGCAAGCCACAATGTGCAAGCTCACGGACCGTCAACAAGTGCGACTCACTCTTGATCTCTTGGGAGCTTGTCCTTAGGCTCTGTCCCCGCACGAGGACTGGCTCCGGCGACAAATCAAGGCCTCCTATCTTGGTCTTGCATCCCTGGAGCGCACCATCGCTCGTCAACGTGCCCGCCTCGCGTCCCTCAAGGACAGCGCGCCAACACGTCCTCCCATCAGCAATGCATGTATCGGCAACAAAAGAACTGAGTACACAACATAACATCGGAAAAGGATGTGATCACGGATACATGCAACATGGTTGCGGCGGCCTATGCGCACTTTGATGCCCTTGGCTCCGCGGTGCCTTGAGAGTGCACCCTGGACCTCTCGGCGCTCATCACGCCCGCCAACCTTGACGACCTTGATGCACCCTTTGATGCAGCGGAAATCTGGCAAGTTGTGGAACAACTATGCCTGCGCAAGGCTTCGGGCCCCAACGGCTTCACCACTAAATTCCTTCGCACTTGCTGGCCCACCGTCCAACAAGACCTCGTTGACGCTTCCCAACAACTTTTTGCACTGCGGGGCCAAGGATTCAGCTGCTTGAATCAGACGCTCCTCACGCTGCAACACAAGCGTGCCGATGCTCCTGGCCTAGGCAATTACAGGCCCATAAGCCTGACCCACCTCGTCGTCAAGATCTTCGTGAAGGTACTGTTGTTGCGCCTCGCACCCAAGCTCAATGCCCTCGTCAGCACGAACTAGAACACGTTCATCCTGGGGCGTAGCTTGCATGACAATTTCGTCCTTATGCGGCACAAACCTTCGACGCGGGGACCTAGTCGTTTCTCTTCGATGTCTTGTGCCAATATGGCTTTGGATTCCTGGACTGACTGGCCATTATCCTCTCGTCGGCCAGCACCAAGGTGCTCCTAAATGGCGCGCCCGGCCCGGCCATTTTGGCATCTTTGCTGGCTTCGACAGGGCGACCCTATGTTGCCCCAGCTTTTTGTCCTCGCAACGGGCATGCTAGGTCGTCTATTGTGTCGTGCCATCGAGCTGGGCATGCTGCAACAGCTCCACCCTTGGCGCCCTATCTCTGTCTTCTCGCTATATGCGGACAACGTGATCCTCTTTTTCCACCCTTCACAGGGAGATATTTTGGCAGTAAGCATCTTGCAGCTTTTTGGGCGTGCTTCGGGCCTTCAGGTTAATTTCAAGCTTCGCGCTCATTACAACCCTGACGATGTAGCACCCGTTGTCGACCTTCTAGGTTGCCTCATTATTGATTTGCCCATCACCTACCCGGGCATCTAGTATTGATAACGCGCCCCCACCATGGCTCAGCTACAACCCGTCGTCGACAGGACCGCCGTTATGCTCCCAGGGTGGAAGGCACGGCTCATGAACAAGGCCGGTCGCCTCGCGTTCGCCATGGCCGTGCTGGGCGCGATCAATATACACCAGCTACTCATGTTAGCGCTCCCAAAGAAGAAGACAATCAAGTCGCTCAAGAAAATCCAGAGAGTATTTCTCTAGGCGGGACGCGCGATAGCAAATGGTGGCAATTGCCACGTTAATTGGCGGTGCGTCTCGCAGCCAATCTTGCTTGGTGGCCTCGACGACCATGACCTAGAGCGCATTGTCGTTGCGCTTCGCACGTGCTTCACATGCGTTGGCTTTGGTTCAGCCTCCCGGACAGCGCCAAGGCATGGGGTGGCCTTAACCTGCAGTTTACCTTCGAGGAACACACCTTCGCTTCCATCACCATGTAGATTGGCAACGGCCAACAAGCCCTATTTTGGGAGGACCACTGGATTGGCCAGTGTTCTGTCTGCGAGATCACACCGCTCAAGTGAGCCTGCATCCTAAAGCGCTGCAAGCTGCAGACGACCTATAGGCTAACCGTTGGGCGCATGGCATGCACGACACCATCGGCCTCCACGGTATAGGCCAATACCTTTGGCTATGGCACATGATCGAGCAAAAGACGCTCTCCATCGAGGCAGATTGCCTACTCTAGAATTTGAACTTGAGCGGCTCCGCATAATCTGCCCACATGGCCACATTCCATGACTCCACCACCTGCAATGCTTGGAAGCTTACCTGGAAGTGTTGGGCTCCGTTGCGTCTCAGGTTCTTCCATTGGCTCGCCCGTCTTGATTGGTGTTGGACCACGGATCGCCTCTCCGCCATGGCATGCAGCACCCCACAAGCTGCCCCTATGTGACCAAGGACCAGAGACCACGCACCACCTCCTCTTAGCGTGCCCCTTCTCTTGCCAAGTTTGGTACGAGGTCCTGAGCTAGCTGAGGATACCCCGCCACTCGCCCCACGGCGATCGATCTCTCAATGCTTGGTGGCTCAAACCCTTATTGACTTTTGCGTTTTCTCGAAAAAGAAGAGGTTAGTATCCACGACCACACTCCACCTTGCAACTAAGTTGTCAATGGCCACCATTACAACAAGGCTACTACTTTACATATGTCATCTACCCTCATTGGGCCACAATTTTGAAGACAATTCGACACTCGGAGGGCATTTAGAGATCTCATTTTGCAATGTGCTAAGAAGCTACGAGAAAGGACGTTGAGAGAGCTTTTGTGGTGCTACAAAATCACCTTGCTATTGTTCGTGGCCCTATTGAGTACTAGGACAACATGTTTGATCTTGCACAAAATGATCATCGAGGATGAGAGAGGTCAACCAGAGAGCTTTGACTATGACTTCAATGGGTTGCACGTCCAACTATTGATATGGAGCAAATATGAACCAAAGACTTCTACAAGCGCATCGCAGGATCGAGCACTGAGAAGCCATGACCAACTATTGATATGGAGCAAATATGAACCAAAGACTTCTACAAGCGCATCGCAGGATCGAGCACTGAGAAGCCATGACCAACTATTGATATGGAGCAAATATGAACCAAAGACTTCTACAAGCGCATCGCAGGATCGAGCACTGAGAAGCCATGACCAACTCTGAGATAATCTTGTGGAGCACTTGAGGGAACTTCACAGTTCTTGATTATTATGCTTTTATTATGTTTCATTTGGATTATTTACTTCCTTTGGACTGTGTTGTGTTTGAATTTGAATGTGTAAATTTTCAAACAATGAATTTGACTTGTTGTTAGAATGTGTGCGTTAGAAGTATGAAGGTTTCATTTAATATGTTTGTGCAAATGTAATTCAGATGGGGTTTATGCATGGAAAGATTGATGGAATAGTAAAGAAAAAGTATAGAGTTTAGGGTAAGGACTAGGTTCAAGGTTTAAGCACTCAAATTTTAGAAGGGGGGGATGGAGATGCTCTAACTCTTTAATGTTTACAGATGATTTCGATGTTCATGGATCTGCTGCCAATCATGGCACCCAAGCCATAGGCCAGGTGCTTCCTCAGTTTTCCACTTTCTCAGGTCGGACCCCTAACTGGAACAAATATGCTATCTTAGTACAACTATAGTTTAATCTGCCACATTCCACTAAATATTATTTTACCGAAAAAGGCTTTCGCCCCGCTTTATATATAAAGCACCAACCACTTACAACGAGCGATACAACACACAACACGACACGCACCCAAGGCAAGATACATAGGTGCTAAGACGCAACCAACACTCCCCCAACAATTCCAAGACAACAAAGATACACACTAGGCACACTAGGAAGTCGAGGGAGAACTCAACCGGGAACAAGCCACAGAAGAGACCAAGCTGCAAGCCGTCTATCCATGAACCCCAAGGCGGTGCCTTCAAGAAGGATACGCCACCGGAGTGCCGCCACCACCCGATCCAGAGGATCAAGATTTTCATCCGGGGTACCTTGGAGGACATGGAGCAACCGCAACGGAGTCTTCAAGAAGATGCCGACGTCCTCGGGCGCCGCCTCCGTCGGCCTGGACATGCCAGGTAGGATTTTCATCCAGGTCAACAACTCCGCCTCCGAACAGGTTACGGACAGTCCTGGGGACAGAGCCGCATCACCGCCACCGATCGACAAGCACCAGCCGCCATGCCGCCCACGCGACCATGGAGACTAGCCCGCACCTGAGCCGCGAGCTCCGCCCACGAGCACGCCGCTCCCACCACCAAGGCCGCCGCCCTGCATCCCGACACTCTGGAGACCGACAAAGGAACATGCTTGGAAACGACCGACCGATCCCTATCACGAACAGAGCTGCCGGTGACCAGCCTGCCCCGAACACAACGAACCCGGAAGCACTAGGCAGGGGAAATGGGGAGGAGAGCAGCGGAGCATGTCCGGACCGGCACCCCCTGCACCGGTGACGGGTAGAGAGCCCACCTGTCCCTCCTGCAACCTTCCCAGACGTCACCCCTGACGCCTTGCCATGGCCTCCAGCCCGACGCGGCGCAGCAGCGGCCACCCCGTCCACCGCGGCGAGGGTCGTCGGACCGTCCGAATCCTGCAGCCAAAGAGGGCCTCCAAAGCGCCCAGCCACCGATGACCCACACCGCCGCACCGCCGCAGGAGCAGGCCGCACGTCGCCGCGGACCACGCCCCGAGCCACGACCTCGCGAGGTCATGGCCAGCCCCCCGCGCCGCCTGCCAGGAAGGAGCCGCCAGATCTGAAGGCCGATTTGGAGCCCCGTTGCAGTCAGGTCCACGCCGCCTCGGCCGCCATGACGAGCAACACCGCCGGCAACACACGCAGCCCTCCACGCCGTAGCAAAAGCCACCAGCGCCGTTGCGCCCCACAAAGCGCCGCGTCCCGGAACGAAGGGGCCGTCCCGCGCCGCCCACCACCGCTCGGAGAGGAGAGGAGGCCCCGCCGCCGCCGCTGCCGGCCGGGCTTTGCCCTCCTGCGAGCTCCGGCAGCGGCGAGGATAGAGGAGGAGGAATTGAAGGTAGGGGCGGCGGCGGCTCGGGTTTCCCCCCGTCGCTCGCGGGAGCGACGCGGGGGGAGGGAGATCTTTTCAGTTCGAGCTTTTCCAGCCCCTGATATGGGTCTTTCTATTACTCATCTAATGTTCTTCCAGGGAAAAGCTAATCATCTGCTAATACCTTCTTATTGACAAACTTAAAGTAGTGTTAAATGGATACAAGGCTAATAGATTGTTTTATGCAGGTAGGTTTACCTAAATCAAATATGTGTTTTGTTCTATTCTTTTTTACCACATGTCAAACATTTGCTCAGTAAGAAAATCATATCGAACTTCTATTGTTAGAAAGTTCTGGTTGACAGCAGAAAAACCATTCATCTAAACCTTCATATCAGTGATCTTCAAATTGGCACATTTGAAAAAAAAATTCTCTACCCAAGTCTGCCTTCTGTGTTCTGTGCCTCTGTTCTTAAAGTTTTAGAATTTTTTTCAAAACTATGTTATTTTTTGTAGCAATTTCGGAAACTATAGCGTAGAATGAAAAAAACGCAAAACTAGTAGCCCGTCGGCCAGGAGTGGGCCGAAGTAGTACTTTTCGGCCACAACTAGGCCGAAATAGTACTTTTCGGCCATAGCTAGGCCGAAGTAGCACTTTTCGGCCACGCTTAGGCCGAAGTAGCACTTTTCGGCCACGCTTAGGCCGAAGTAGTACTTTTCGGCCACGCTTAGACCGAAATAGACTTTTTGGTCAAGTTTAGGCCGAAAAGTCACTTTTTGGTCAACCCTAGGCCGAAGTTGCATGGCTCATGCTGAATTGTATTGTGTCGCCACCCGTTTCCCGCCCACCCGTTTCCCGCCACCCGTTTCCCGCCAACCCCTTCCCGTCATATGTTTCCGCCACCCGTTTCTCGCCAACCCCTCCCCGGCAATCCCTTCCCATCTTATTTTCCCGCCAATCCGTTCCCGCCTTATTTTCCCGCCAATCCCTTCCCGCCTTATTTGCCCGCCAATCCCTTCCCGCCAACCCTTTCCCGCCATACCGCAGTTATTCTTTCCCGCCATTTTCTCCTCTGTATCTATAAAACCCCCTTCAGGCGGAGGTGGATAAGCATTCCAGTGTAGTGTAGTCGAGATGTCCCATTATCCATTCGATCGTAGTTTTCACCCTAAGATGAGCAGCACTCTGCTGAGTCTAGCTACCGATTTCAGGATGGACAATAGGATAGTTCCATGGGACGAACTCACCAGTAGTGACACCATAATGAATGAGTTGGCTCACCAACTACGTAGGTCTGGGTGGCCTGAAAGGACCTATGAGGAGGTACGTCAAGAACTTCTTAGGTTGCATGAAAGGTGGAAGAAGGTGGTGGAGCCGAAGAGTGAAACTTTCAGAAGGACTGCAGAAAAGCATCCATTTTTATGGACTGAGGAGAGCGAGGACGACGATGATATCTTCATGTCGCCGCTTCCGGGTTCTGCATCCGCGAAGGGCAAGAGTTCTGTATCGACCAAGGGCAAGAGTTCTGCATCGACGAAAGGCAAGAAGAGCGCATCGTCGAAGGGCAAGAGGGCTGCATCAACGGAGGATGACGATGATGACTTCATGTAGTATGTAAGATGTATTCCAGTTGTACCGTTTCATTCAGATGTATTTGCATTATTAGTTTGTCTTGTATTATTGTAGGGCATTATGTTCTATCTGAATTTCATTTTGTAGTATGTAAGATGTATTGCACAAGTTCAGCCGCACCGTTTAATTCAGATGTACTTGTATCTTAATTATCGGTTGTAGTCTATTTGGAAGTGTAACTGAAATAAGAATGCGAATTAATAGTAATATGTGTCTCGCATACATAAAACAATATATGTCTCCTGATCACATAGAAGCAAGTGCGATAGTAACACATACATGAAGCATGTCTCATACATAAATACTGACACACAGCTGCGAATAGTCTGAAACTAACATAGATAATGAGTCATACATAGATAGATAAGCATATCACTGCGGGGGACGACGACGAGTCTGGGTCTTCCTCGGGCGAGGACCCGAAGGCGATAAGCGCTGAGGCGGTGGACGAGGCTCGCGATAACCACGACCATAGTTAACCTCGTCTGTCACGGTCTGTGTCTCCTGTGTCGGTGGTGGTGGTGGAGTGTGAAACACTGTCTGCGAGAAGCCATAAATGTTTGTAGCTTGGTCATCATCCTCGCGGTCGCCCTCAAAGTACGAAGCACCACCACTAAGGATCGGTGACTGCTCTGAATGCATGAACGGTTGCGACTGGTTGCCGCCTGCGGTAAAGTAAAATTGATACAAATGCATGAACGAAGCACCACCAGTAAGCATCAGTGACTGCTGAGAATGCAAGAACGATTACTACACTGTTCAAAAGAATGTAGTGAGTAGTGTTACCTAGATTCATCTGCTGATGCCAGTAAGCGCTCCCTAGCTGTGAAGGAGGTGGCTCATGCCAGGAAGAGCTCCCTGGCTGTGAAGGAGGTGGCTCATGCCAGGAAGAGCTCCCTGGCTGTGAAGGAGGTGGCTCATGCCAGGAAGAGCTCCCTGGCTGTGAAGGAGGTGGCTCATGGCAGGAAGATCTCCCTGGCTGTGAAGGAGGTGGCTCATGCCAGGAAGATCTCCCTGGCTGTGAAGGATGAGGTTCTGCACGATGCACAGAGGGTCGTGGTTCTGAACGGTGCACAGAGGGTCGTGGTTCTGAATGTTGTACAGAGGGACGTGGCGGACGATGTGCTGGAGGAGGAAGTGCAACATCCGAAGTCCGTCTACACGTGACAGCTGCGTAAATCCCGCGTAGCTTGTCATCAAGACGCCTCAACCATGAGACGCCCTCTCGCGGTGGGATAGTTTCTCCCCTCTGAAAGCGCCGCATTAAAGCGGAAACCTCCTCTCGCGCCTGTACTGTCAAGTCACCCTGTACACAAAGAATGAACCAATTATATGCTCGTTGTATGATAGACACCACGAATAGACAACCAAGCGAATATGTCCAGATTAACAAAAGACTTAACATATGAGAACCAAGGCATTTACCGCGTGGTGTCTGGTTCCCACAACAGAGGCAGTTGGGTACATATCGCTGGTGAGAGGGGCTTCGATCTGATCAGTAGCAGCTGATGGAACCAAGTAGATCCTCGTTGTATGCCGGTAACGCTGCAGATACAACCCAAACATTTCCCAGTTAAAGGGCCGAACCTCACCCCAGATATTTGTCGCAGCGGTAGTCCATTCGTCAACGTAAGGGGTAATGCTCTCAAGCCAATAAGTCATGGACTTGTTTCCTCCTAGGCGACTGTCCCTGAGATTGACATGCGCGATACATGGTTAGGTATATTATGAATGCAGAGCTGCCAACTAAAATAGTATTAGTACTTACTTGTGCACGTGGTCTGGCAAGTGTGGAATATCTGGAATCGCAGGCTCTTGATATAGACCGAACTGTCTCATCACCCTATGAAGAGACATCTCCTCAACCGTCACGTCGAACACCAACTTGGCCTTGGTCATCCAAAAGTGCCGATCTCTAGTGCACAATCCAGAAATCCCAACTGGGTACCTCGATGATATAGCCTGAGGCGAGTATGGCTCCCAAATAACTTGATCCTCGTGCAAACTATCAAACTGCGCCATGAAGGACGGGTAGCATCCCCTAACCTGAGTATGCGCAAACTGTCTCTGTGCATGACAACAAATAAGCATTAGTAATACTATTGAATGGCAAGAAATAATTGAATTAATTGTTACTTAATATAAAAGTACCTCTCGCCGTGTCCAAACAGATCCCATAGTAGGTAAGTCGCCGATAGCAGGCACATAAGTCCCAGCTAAGTCCTCCAAACCAAAAGGTTTATCAATGTAGACATAGGGTCGTCCAATAGGGAACCTCTCGTATGACCAAAGCTGCAACAATAATGGACATCCAACAAGACTAGATTTTCTAGACTTCAACAAGCAAGCTTTGCACAGGCCTCTGTACGTAGCCGCCAACACAGCAGAACCAAAACTCCTCTGTAGAATATCCGCAGGGCAACGTGCGTCAGCTATCTCTCGTGCAATACCGATGAGTCGTGCATCGACAGTGGTCACGTGGTTCTCCGTAAACATTGTCTTGCCGAATAGCCAAAGAATATATGCCTCTAGGGACCGGTCAATCTGAGCCTCCGACAACTGAACGTCGGGATGTCCTAACGAGACAATCTACATAGAAACGTAATAATTGTATGAACATCAGACAACTAAAAAACAACATTTGTTTAAGTGGCCGTGATGGTTACCTGAAACTGGCTCAACCATCTAAAAAGAGGTCCATGAGGATCGTTGTCTATAGCCCTAGCAGTCGGGACTGCAGCCAAAAAACGGGTCTGCATCGCTGCTTGCCACCCAGATTCTGCCTCTAAGGGACCTATGGCAGCACCGGCCAGAGGTAATCCCAACAAGTAAGACACATCCTGTAAAGTAGGCGCCATCTCTCCCCAAGGAAAGTGAAACGTATGTGTTTCTGGTCTCCATCTATCTACTAAGCAGGTAAGGAGTGACTTGTCGTAAGAGAAACGTCTCACTTGCCTCTTGTGTAACTGCAATGGTTCACCTGCCTCATCTAAGTCCGGACCATCAATCCACTCATCCAATGTACCCTCAACCAGCCGTGCCAAGGGTAGAAGTCCAGCCCAACTTAACCTACAAAATAAAGAGATTGTTAGCGGTTATGAAAAGTATGTCAAACATAGTAAGTCATTATATGGTCTCCATTATATGCACACATACCTATCAACCCATGAATCGTGTATCAGCCAGTTAGTCTTTGGGGTACGAGTGACCAACACGTCTAAGTTGTTGCCCGCTTCCGTAAGAGCGCCCCGGTGCTTTCTATCGATGTTACCATTAAGCAACGGATACGAAGACATATCTGCAATTCAAATTATCCGCACAAATTAAAACATAGTCCTGACATATTACAAATTAAAACATAGTCCTGACATATTACATATTAAAACATAGTCCTCACATATTACAAATTAAAACATAGTCCTCACATATTACAAATTAAAACATAGTCCTGACATATTACGTATTAAAACCCACTACGGCACATTATATAGCTTGTGAGTTATTTCTTCCTCGTCCGCCCCTTCGGCCTCGACTGCCACGACCACGTCCGCCTCTTGCTCCTGTTGTCGCAGCCGTCGATGTGGAAGCACTCGTCGATGCGGAAGCACCATCTTTGTTCAGGTCGGGACAATATTTCATCCTATGCCCATAAGCCGCGCATAACAAACATTGTCTGGTTGCTCCACCAGCTTCAGACTGGTCCATATCGTTCCGGATGCGACGGGCCTTTCGTCTGCCCCTACTTGTTCGCCGAAGGTCTGGATGCGGGATGTATACTCTCTCACCGTCGTTTACCTTGTTGAAATTGCCGACGACTCTAAACCCTGTCATCTCGCCTGTCCAGGTGTTGAGCACTGCCTCTTTTAAATAGTATGGGGACACGAAGGATATAGCATCCAACTGAATCTGGCCACAGGCAGCCAACACATGAGAGCAAGGTAGGTGCAGCAACTTCGGTTTGTTGCATGTACACTCACACGTTGGATAAAATTCCGTTCCAATTTTAACCTCGTGTGTCTTCACCTCATTTCCAGAACCAAAACCATCGGTAGGAAGCTGAACCTCATACCTCCTTTCTTGATTCCCTATGAGTCTGACACTGTGCTTCTTTGCTTTCTCTATCTTCTTTGCCATGTATTCCATGACACGGCTACAATAAGGTGTGTTCTGATTATCTTCAATATGCTTCTTTGCTAACTCGTGCCTTTCTCTGAAATATCTCAAAGTGCCATGGAATACAGCCTCCACAATAGCTGTGAGTGGCAATGCTCTATTCCCTCTCAGCACAAAGTTATACACCTCTGCAAGATTGGTTGTCATGTGGCCATACCTAGCTCCATGTGTGTCATGCAGCAAAGACCAATTCATTGGAGGCTCTTTCTCTATCCACTCAGAAAAATTCTTTATTGCCCTTCCCTTCTTTCTCTTAGTATTAGGAGGGTCAATTGCTGGCAAGTCGCAAAGACCAACTGGCTCCTCTAGCTCCGCGATGAGTGCTGCTAATTTAACCTGATCTTCTTCCATTTTCTTCCTTGCACGGACCTGCTTCTTAGTAAACTCATCTAGTTTTGACCAAATAAATTCGTATTTCCGCTGCTGGCTCTGCTTGCATAATTTTTTGAACAAGTTCATCAACCGCTTGTTCTTGAACTGTGAGAAAAAATTAGCCCCAAGATGGCGCATGCACCACCGGCTCTGCAAGTCCCTCCAAGGTGTTGGTTCGTCATCTGCTGGATTCCGAAGTGTCTTCACGGCCTTCAATATACCAGCATGTCTGTCATGAATGACACACACGTTTGGTCGGTCCTTCACGATGGCAATTTTCACTTGGCGGAAGAACCAAACCCAGCTGAGAAAGTTCTCACCCTCCACAAATGCCATGGCAAGTGGGATGATTTGATTGTTCCCGTCCACACCAATAGCAGTAAGGATTTGCCCTCTATACTGACCGGTCAGGAATGTACCATCCACAAACATAACAGGAGGACAATGCCGGAAAGCTTCGATGCACATAGCAAATGAGAAGAACACTCGTTTCAACACCTTGAAATCTGGTATACTCAGCAACCTCATGTGTTGTACGTTCACATAAGTGCCCGGATTCCTTTCCTTCAGTATGCCCAGGAGACGGACAACATTATCATATGAGTCGAAGAACGTCCCAAACCTTTCCTCCATAGCCTTCTGCTTAGCCCTCCAAGCCTTCCCATAAGCAATGACATAATTCCATCTGACCTTCACTGCTGTCTGGATGTGTTTTGCTTCCATATCTTTCTTCTCTACTATCTCAGTATACATGAGTTGCGCAATGAGACTTGAAGTCAGGTTCGGATGCTTCACCAGCAGGTTCGTCCTCACACAATTATGTGGGACGACAATGGTGACAACCCAGTGGATGTCATACTTCGGCACGTGACCGTGCACCTTCCCAGGACAACCTGTTACAACACATTTCACGGTATAGTTTGTTGGACTTGATATGTGTGTCTTGAAAACCCTCTGCGTAGACATAGCCCACTTTATCACCGCATACTTCAATTTTTTCTTTGTATCAAACATAGCCCCTATTTGTACTTGGTTCAGATTATACTGCCATGGAGTCTCATGGCCATCGTTCACCGTAAGGCCGGTGGATATGTCCTGCTCCCATGCAGAAGGAATCGGTACCTCAACTTCATCCTCAGAATTTTCAGAATCCAGTTCCTCCACCAATCCATCCTCGTCCTCTTCCTCCATCACCCTCTGCATTTCATCCCCTTCCTCATCCCCATCAGCAAAACCAGAAACAGCTAATATTATCGACTGGCTACTCTGCCCAGTATCAGGACCACAAACATTGTGTGGCACGTAGTCTGACTCTTTCTCCGGTTGGCTAGCATCCACATCTTGTGGCTGTGACCCGGATAAAACAATCTCGTTAGCCACTTCACTGCCTTGGCCGGGTTCATACCCCCTGTGGAGTTGTACGGTATTCTCCTCCTTCGGCACAGGTTGCACAAGTGCATATGGGTGGATTCTTCGGTCTCGGCAGCGTCTTAACAGGGACAACCAATGCTGGCTCCTATCTACCGGCATCAACTCCCACTTGACATTTTTACAAGATTTGGTCCACAATGCATGAATACTGACGGAACATACTTCAGGATCCAGACCGAAACTAGTTGTCAACCAGTACTTCAACTGTCTAATGTCCAGTCTGTCCGGGTCAGCTAGTGTCATAACGCCATTTTTAAACTCGCTAAGATCAACCCCCAACTCATTATATCGAACATTACCAGCGCCGTAGTAAACATTCAGATTTACTGATTCAGACATTTTCACCTGTCAGACATTGCCATCTTCTCATTAATCACAACGAACTATGCGCTAAAATGCCTCCAAAAATATATTAACACTAAAATTCATAATATGACTTATATACACTAACTAAACTATATTAATCACAATATACACTAATTTTATCCGCTACACGAACTATGCGTTAAAATGCCTCCAGAAATATATTAACACTAAAATTCACAATATACACTAATATTATCCGCTACACGAACTATGCGCTAAAATGCCTCCAAAAATATAATAACACTAAAATTCATGATATACACTAATATTATCCGCTACACGAACTATGCGCTAAAATGCCTCCTAAATTAAATTAACACTGAAATTCACAACGAACACTAATATTATCCGCTACACGAACTATGCGCTAATATTTACATAATATTTGTGACGACGTGATTATACCTTCGAAGTGTGTGTCCGCTTCTCCTCTGCAGCTGCTGCTACTACTCACCTCCTCCTCCTCACCACCTCCTCCTCTGCAGCTGCTGCTACTAGTCACCACCACCTACTACCCGTCCTCCTCTCCACCATGGCTCCTCCTCCCCACCATGGCTGCTCCTCTACACATCAAAAACTATCCCATAGCAAAAAATAACACCGTAGGCCGGTGGAGATTGCTATGATCTACCGATTCTGTGGGTTGGATTTGCAAATGAGTGGCAAATGGAGGAGATCGGCGCGGGGGGAGTTCTACAGAGAAGAACTGAGAGAGAGAGAAAGGGAAACGAAGAAGGATCCAACGAAGAACAGCAGCGCAGGGGCGAACGGTGCTTATCCGCACCTTTTCGGCCTACGCCTGGCCGAAAAGATCTTCGGTCGAAGCCTGGCCGAAAAGGCCAGCTTCGGTCACCGGTGGGCCGAAAACGGCCCAGTTCGGCCTCCTGGCACCCGAAGCTACTATTTTCGGCCGCGCCCCCGCCAACAACGTGTTTTCGGCCCAACCGCGGCCGAAAAGCCTACTTCGGCCACAGCCTGGCCGAAAACTTCCTTTTCGGCCCACTCCTGGCCGACGGGCTACTAGTTTTGCGTTTTCTTCATTCTACGCTATAGTTTCCGAAATTGCTACAAAAAATAACATAGTTTTGAAAAAAATTCAAAGTTTTACCCGGCATTATTGAATCTTCAGGAATGCAAATTGCTGATGGAAAGTGAAGCTTATGTCAACATCATTGTGTCCTGGTTGCCCTAGCACTACAAAATATCTACGGTTTGATGGTTCTAGAAGTTGGGGTATCGATAAAATTTCTAATTCTGCTTATTAATAAGTTATGCAGATACCTATTAATCTATTATTAATGCTAACTTTGATGATGAAATGTGCTGGAAACATACTCCTTATGCTCAATGCTCCTCAAAAAGTGCATACAAAACATCTGTGCAGGAGCCATGGCTGGAATCCGCGCATCTACTTGTGGTCCTTTGGATCAAGAAAATCATACTCCTAATGCATCTTGGAAGGATAAAACCATCCCTCAAGCCCTTCTGCATGGAGACTTATAAGGTGGGGTTTAGCAACTGGTAAGAGAGCATCTAAACATATTTTGAAAGGATGCATCCTATCCAATGCCTCCGTGAATCAGATGCTCATATGTTCCATTGCCCCTTTGCTAGATCAGTCTAGTTCTCTTATTTAGGCTTTAGATCAGATGTTTTTGCTCCTGGCGCCTCTATATTTCCTCCATGCTTAATTCTAATCATCCTGGTATCTCCGTTGCTAAATCATTTCCATGCTCTCATTTTTGGAAAGCCAGGAGTGATTTGCTTCTTAATTAAACAAGCTGGTCCATTGTGCAGGTTCTTCATGCTTCCTCGGCCATTCTCTCCTGTAGCTTTGATATTGCTGATTCTTGTCGGTCCTGTTGGCTTTAATCTTGATTCCATGTATCTGCATTTTAGTTTGATTTCTTACATGCATGTAGTCTAGATGGTCTAGGGCATTGTATCCAGGTTGAACTTCACTTGAGCGTACAGGAGGTGGGATGCGGAGCTAGCCGTGCGATGCGGCCGGAGTGCAAGGCGTGATGCCATGCAACAGTGTCGTGTGAAGCGACATGTTACGAGGAGGTGGAGCGTGACAACCTGTGTGATCCAGTACTAGAGCCAATGTCCTGCAGTGTTCCCATACGAGTGAATCGTTGATGCGTCAGTTAGTTTGTGGAGCTTGTTATCCAGTCATGTGCATGTGCATGTTGGTCATTGTGTCGTTGTGTTGGAGTATGGCATGCGTTTAGGAGGTAGTGGTCTGAGATGGGCTGCTATATATTCTGTAATCATCATATTTATTTGAAGAGGCAGAAAGGAAAAGGTTGAGCTGTGAGAGGCAGCACGACGCCAAAACAATTGTCTCCATTTTTCTTGAGTGTGTTGTGAGATGCAAAGTGAGGTGGAAGGGGTGCTGCGTGTGGCAGCTCCAACACCTTTCTGGAGACAAACTCTAATGCGCTACTCTATTTGTGTTAATCTTGCCATGATATTTGCCTGCAGGTCCACAAGCATACTGCGATGCAACTTTTAATCCTTCTGTTGCAGGAATAGTAGCAGGGCTGGGAGTGTTGCTCCACAACCCATCCACTTATGGTGCAAGATTTGTTCAAGCTACCACCTTCCATATTGGCTCCGCTCTTCAGGGTGAAGCTCCAGCGTTGGGTTTGGCCGTTACGTTGCAAATGCCCTCACCTTTCTAGCCAATATTGGTTCAAGGATCAGAGAAGTTTCGAAGATCCATCAACAAGGTTTTCCATGCTCTAGCAAGGAGTCCAATGTGACTTCCGTAGAAGTGCTCTCTCTGGCGTGCCCAATATGCAAAGCCCTTGAAATACTTGAAATGCAAAACGCGGCCCTTTCTGGCGTGCCGAATATGCAAAGTCCTTGAAATATTGGAAATGCAAAATGCGGCCTGGGCTCACATGCTATCTTTATCTGCGTCACCCAGTTGCATCGGGATTGCTAGACCCAGGTAATGCAAGATGTAAACTATGTACGTTTTCCACATTTGAGCTCGCATCTTTATTTGCGCAACCCAGCATCGGGATTGCTAGACACAGGTAATGCAAGATATAAACTATGTGCATTTTCCACATTTTCTCTTTCCACTTGTCAGAACAAAGAACTGACATAGCTAGGCACTGAACATGCGGCTCTGTGTCAGAACTAGCACAGTAGCCTGTGCATTGGCGGGTATTCGTTTTGGCTCCCAGGTCCATATGATGCTAAAGTCTGTGCCGACCATGCTCGTCCTGATATGTGTTGGCTGCTGTATTCCAGGATCGTTCGTTAGGGTGGGTTCCTGGGGGCAAACGAATTTGTTCGCTGGGTTGTTGCATCCAGCGCGAACTAATGGTTCGCCAGGACCACCTCCCCTGGGGAACGAATGTCATATATTGGTGTCCTTTATTTAGCGCCTCTAGGGCATATTTCCACTATATTCCGCTTAGATGAGGCACTCACCATCTAATCTGTTGACATGTATCCATGATCTCAAGTGTCAGCACATATTATCTGTGGTATTTGGAATGGCGCCGTCATGAGAACCCACTTGGTCTATAGATAGACGTCATCATGCTCACTTAGTCAGTTCCTTCCTCTCTTGCCTTGAGCTCTATCTCGCGCAGGAACCCTATCCAGTGTTGAATCACCTTTGCCTCGTGTTAGATGGAAAAGGACATGATTCACGACCGCTAGTTCTAAGTCCGACACATGGATCATCTTCCACCGCTGTCACCATAGCCGGTGGTTCTCGCCAAGTTAGGGCAAGATGAACGATCCGTCTGCTCCTCGTCTTAGTAGCATTTCATTAGTTCATCTCGCGGTAAATTTTCTTTTGTTTTCTTTTTTTTTGAGCAATGAAAACAGCAGGAGACTCCTACTGCTGCTTTTATAAATATGTTATCCAAACGGAAGACCACGTGCGAGGTGCAAACCCGACTAGGGACTAAAAAAAGCAGGCGGGAGAGGATGGAGGCGCTGGCGTCTGGCGACTGCCCGGGCGGCGCCCCTGGCGACGCGGGCGATGCGGCTGCCCCGCCGCCGCCCTGCCCCCCGTCCCCTCCCTCGAGCGCCGCCCCCTCGCCGGCGTCCGCCGCCCCTGTCCCTTCGCCGACCCCTCCCCCCTCTGGCTCTCCGCGGATTGTGTGGGCTGACGTCGCCGAGGCCGACGACGTCGCCGCTGGCTGCCCCGTCGTGTGCCGGGACCGTGTCCCTCCCAAGGCACCGCCGCGGCTGCTGCCCGACCACGCCGGTGGCCCTACTCCCAGGGGTGGGAGTTCGGCCGCCCGTGGGTTGGGCCGGCGCCGGCGTCTCCCTCCTGCCGCCTCTCCGGCGCGGGGGATGCAAGGTCTGGCCTTGGGTTCCGGGATGTCTTCCCGGCGGCGTCGCGTTGGCAGCTGGGGTGTTGCCGGACGCGCGGATCGCGGCCCTGCTCGCGCCTCCTGGAAACCCTCGACTCTGGCCATGCCCTCCTCTGCTCCGGCCTGTCCGGCTCCGGCGAGCCCGCCCGAGCTCGCCCCGGTCCTCTCCCGACGTGCTCCCTTCCGGCCCTTCTTCCCATATCGCGGTTCCTCCGGGCCCCTCCCTCCGGGTCGCGTCCCCGCCCGGCCTTCCCCTCGCCGTCCCCGTACGCCCCCGGCGGCGGCCACCGTGGCGGCGCTCGAGGAAACCCTAGATCCCCGCTTGGCCACTCCGGGGCGCTCATACCGGGTTGCGGTGCTCTTGGGCCGGCCTATGGGCCTGGCTGCTGGGCCCCTCCCCAGGGTGGTGGACACGGCTACGGCCCAAGGGATGCGGGTCTCTGCGGCTGGGGTGGGCCTGCTCGACGTGCCGGTTCCGCCCCGCACGGCCTAGGTTCGCCCTCTGGCGGCCTCGGGCCCAAGCAGGCGGTCGATATGGCCCCCAGTAGGGTTCCCTCGTCCCCCGCTTCCCCCCACCCGCGCCGCCAGTTCTAGCCGCCCCGCCCCGATCCCTGCTCGCCGGCGCCGCCATCCTCCCCACGCCCCCTCTCTCCCCACGTCGTCCATGACTCAGGAATGGGGGGACGACGCGGGCCGCCCCAAGCGCCGGGCCGACGAGCGCCGTGACCCGCCCCGCCCCTTCCCCGATGTCCATCGGCGTGAGGCCGACCTGCGGCAGCAGCTCTTCTCCCGGTCGGCTCGACACTCCCCGACGCGCGGCTCCCGCCACTCCCCCCCGCCCCTCGCACCGCTCGCCGGTCCGCGATGATCGCCGCTCGCGCTCCCCGGCACGCCGCTCCTCTCCTCGGGCGGCGTCGCGGGACCGTGGTAGGTCACCGGCCGGTGAGTCAAGGCCGTCCTCGCGGCGGCGGTCCCCCTCGCCTGCCCGTCGCCGGGACCGGTCCCCCTCCCCGCCCCGCCCGCTGCCCGTCGCCAACCCCAACAGCGCCCTGGCCACCCGTCGCTACCGGCCTCCCCACTTCCAGGCTGCGTTCCCGCCGTCTAACGGCGGTAATGGCAATCGGGGGCGCCAGGGTCCCAAGAAGGAGAAGAAGAAGAAGGGCCCTTCGCACCCTCAGGCTGCCGCCTCCACCGCCGCCGCGGTTCCCCCTCCGGGCACCAAGGCCTCTTCCAACGGCCCGCCGTGCTTCAACTGCGGCTTGATCGGCCACTTCCAGGAGGCTTGTCCCAACCCCCCGATGTGCTACCTGTGCAAGGATGCCGGGCACACCGCGATTCTCTGTCCGGATCGCCCGGTGACGGAGGAGATCATGATGTACGGCCACGGCATTGAGGACATGGCCTTCTTCCACATCGAGGTTCCAGAGATCCTCCCTCCCTTCCCCTCGCTGCTGGCGATTGTGACGGTCGTGGGCGAGGCCGTCGCCACCCCGGAGCTGCTTGAGGCAGAGCTCAACCACTTGTACAGGTGCACGTGGGATTGGCAGGTGACCCCCACCGCTTCCAATGCCTTCTCGGTGATCTTCCCCGACCCTATGAGTATGGGATTCTGTACCCGCAGCAACAACATCACCCTGGCACTCAACGACATTGTGGTGGACATATCTGAGCCGCGGTGGGATCCCAAGGCTGTCGCTGTCCTGGACACTGCTTGGCTCCTCATCGCCAGCCTGCCAGATGTGGCCCGGTCTGAGCGAGTCATCCGCAGTATGTCCAAGATCCTAGGCAAGGTGGTGGTGGTTGACGAGCTCTCCTTACGCAAGGAGGAGGAGGTTCGGGTCAAGGTGAAGTGCCTGGACTCCTTCAAGCTCATGTCACGATCCGGGTCTTCTTCAATGACGACGGCTACGACCTCAAGATCTTCCCCGAGCCTCCGAACCACGTCGGCTGCCCCCGCTTCTCTGATGATAGTCACCTGGGGGGTGGCCCAGCTGATGCCGATGACTCCCACCGCAGGCGCTCGCGCCACTCCCGCCTTGACGATCCAGGAGATGACGAGGATGGCTCGGAGCACTCCCGCTCCCCCTCCCGGGAGCCCTCCAACCCACCAGCGGGTCGTGGCGGTTCCGGGGCGGGGCACACTCGAGTGTCGGCCGCTGACCTCGCGGTGGCCCTCTGCTTGGCCAACCCGCCAGTCATACCTTCTCAGTCTCCGTCGGAGTTGGCCAGTGACATCTCCAGTGTGGGCCTCCTCGTCGCCCCGCCATCGTCGCCTCGCTCCTCCTGCATCGTCTCCGCCCTTTGCTCCTCGCCGTCGGGGCCGGACCCCCCGTCCCCTGCCGGCTCGGCCTCCCCAGTCTCCACAGGTGGAGGCGGGTGTGAGGTTCCCGTCGCACCTGCCCCGTCACCTCCACCCGCGGGGGTTGCGGTCGGTATCACCCTGGAGCTCGCCGGCCCGCTCCCCCCGCCGGTGCCCTTCGATGTCCGCCTCTCCTCGCCGATCGCCCCGTCCGCCTCGGTGGCTGTGGACGTCTCCTCGCCGACCTACGTGCACCCCCCCTCCGACGGTGGCGTACGCCAGGCGGCCCCGCTCCACCTCGACACCGGTGACGTCCTCCCGCCGCAGTGCCCGTCTCGATGCGGCGCGGCCGGCTGACTCTCCGGCACCATCCATCGTCGAGCGCGCGGAGCTCCGCGCGGCGGTCCGGAACCTCAAGTTAGGTGCGGACCCCGACCTCCCCAGTTCTTCCTGTTGCTCATTTTCCGCTCTTGAGGCTGCTCCGCTTGGCCATCTCGCCAAGGTGGCCAATGACTCGGCCATTGTTTTCAGGGGGGAGGGCGGTCCCCCCTTAGAACAGATCGCGACCATTAGGGCCCGGGAGATTCTAGATGGCAAGCTGGCTGAGACCTGCGCTCGCCTGCTTCGGCCTCCCGAGAGGTCGACCACCACCCCCGCGGTTCAGGCCCCTCTGGTGGTCGACGGGGTAATCCGTGGCCGCACCCGTTCGCGCACTGCCGCCCTCCGTGCTCAAAGCGCTTCCCGTGTCTTGGGGTCAAGCAGCCCCCCGATGGGGGCTTAGATGCGGGCCCTTTTCTGAAACATCCGCGGCTTCGGCCATGATGGTCGTCGTCGCCAACTCATTGAGTACATTCCTGATGAACGCATTGACATCATTGCCATCCAGGAAACCTTGCGTACTGAGTTCACCCTTCAGGAGCTTGAACGCCTTAGCTCCCACCTCTTCGCTTGGCACTGGCTCCTTTCTAGTGGGACCTCAGGCCACTCTGGCGGCATCCTCTTAGGGGTAAAGGATGCCACCTTTGAGGTGGGTGGCATGGACCGGGGCGAATTCTTCGTTAATATGGAGATCTTCGAGCGCGCCCTAAATTTCAAATGGGAGGTCATTATTGTGTACGGACCGGCGGACCACCGCCGCTCCCCGGCCTTCCTAGCAGAGCTGCAGCTGAAGATCTCTAACTCCCTCCTCCCAGTTCTCGTGGGCGAAGACTTTAATCTCATCCGATCCCCGGATGAGAAAAATAATGATCGGATTAACTTCCTCCGGATGCAATTATTCAACGATTGGATCGCGGAGCTGGGGCTCCGCGAACTTGATCGGACGGGTGCCAGGTTCACCTGGACGAACCGGCAGATTGTCCCGACACAATTCGTCCTGGATCGTGTCCTAGTTTCCCCTGAATGGGAATTACGCTGCCCACTAGCATTGCTCCGGGCTGTCACCCGGATCGGGTCTGACCATGTCCCCCTCCTCCTCTTCACCGCCGATGAGCGGCCCTCCACTCCGCCGCGATTCTGGTTCGAGCCCTTATGGCTCAATCAGGCTGGCTTCCGGGAGGCTGTCGTCGCTCACTGGATTTTTGCTCGCTCTGCTCCCCGTCGCTCCATGTCCGCTGTCGACTCGTGGCACTTCTGTGCCAAGCTAGCCCGCCAATTCATGAAGGGTTGGGGGGCCAACCTGGGCCGGGACCTTAGAGAGCGCAAAAGGCCCTCCTGATGGCTATCCAAGCCATGGACACCCGCGCCGACTCGACCGGGATCTCCCTTGATGAGTGGATGCTGCGATATGATCTGGAAGACCAACTCTCCACCATTTACACAGATGAAGAGGCCTACTGGCGCCTACGTGGTACCCAGAGGTGGGTACTTCGGGGAGATGCCAACACCGCCTATTTTCAGGCGGTGGCGAACGGCCGGCGTCGTCGCAATTCCATCCACTGCCTTTGAGATGGAGACACGCTGATCGTTCTCCCATCGGCCATCCGTACCCACATAGACGACTTCTATAAAGCCTTATTTACTCCCACCCCGCGGGGTGGGGCTAGTCTCGCCCCGACATTTGGTCGGGTGCGCAATTGGTCTCGGCAGAGGCCAATGCGGCATTAGTTGCCCCTTTTGACGAGGACGAGGTCCTCGCAGCCATTAAGGGGATGAGCCCCTCCTCGGCCCCGGGTCCTGATGGCCTGCCCGTGACGTTCTTTAAAACGTTCTGGCCTACCATCAAGCCGGAGGTCATGGCTCTGTTCGAAGAATTTTATTCGGGCTCCATGGACCTTGGGCGCCTCAATTACGGGATTGTGACCCTCATCCCCAAGGTCTCGGGCGCCTCGGACATCCGCCAGTTCTGCCCAATCACAGTGATTAATGTGATTTTCCGGATCTTGGCCAAAGGGTACGCCAATAGGGTGACCCTCCTCGCTGACACGATTACCCATCCGAACCAATCCGCCTTCATACAAGGTCGATTTATTCTCGATGGAGTGTTAGTATTCCATGAGGTCCTCCACGAGGTCCGTCTAAAACGCCTTCGCGCGGTCTTCCTAAAGCTAGACTTTCACAAAGCCTACGACACGGTACACTGGCCATTCCTGCGTGAAGTGTTGCTTCGCAAGGGCTTCGACGACCGTTGGGTGACCCGCGTCATGCAGCTTGTCTCTTGTGGCCGGACCGCGGTGAACATCAACGGTGACATTGGGCCCTACTTCCCCACCCTTTGTGGGGTCTGTCAGGGTGACCCCTTTTCACCGTTCTTGTTCAACATGGTGGTCGATGCCCTGGCATCCATCTTGGATAAGGCCAAGGCTGCTGGTCATATCCGCGGCTTAGTCCCCCACCTAGTCGGAGGGGGAGGGGTCTCCCTCCTTCAATATGCGGATGATACCATTATAATGGTCGAGGGATCCGCCCTAGATATCACTAACTTGAAGTTCTTCCTCCTGTGCTTCCAACAAATGTCGGGCCTAACCATCAACTTTGATAAGAGCGAAGTGATGGTCCTCGGGTACCCCTTGGATGAAACACAGGCTATTGCTGACCGACTAAACTGTCGGTTGGGTTCTTTCCCCATGACCTATCTGGGGATCCCCATTAGTGACTCGCGCCTCACCGTGGCTGATCTTCGCCCCACGGTGACCCGTATGCAACATCGCTGTGAGCCCTGGAAAGGGCGCTGGCTATCGAAGGCTGCTCGCGTGATCCTTATCAACTCTTCGCTTGCTAGCCTCCTTTGGTTCCTCATGAGCTTTTATAGCCTACATGAGACCCTGCACCAGGAGATCGCCAAATACCAATCCAGATTCTTCTGGGCTGGGGAGGGGGGTAAGCAGAAGTACCACATGGTCAGCTGGTCAGATGTATGCAAACCCAAGGACCAGGGCGGTCTTGGGATTTTGTCCTCCCGGCGCATGAACATTGCCCTCCTGACTCGTTGGCTCTGGCGCATTGCCAATGGAGATGAGGTCTCTGGCTTACTATCATCCAGAACAAGTACCTACGTGGGCAGCCTCTCGCATTTTGTCAGCGCTCAGGCGGCTCCCAGTTTTGGCAGGCCGTCGTCCAGCTGCTGCCTGTTCTGCGCATTAGCACATCCATTTCGGTGGGTACTGGGTCCTCGACCCTGTTCTGGCTTGATAGGTGGCTTGGTGACACCCCCCTAGCCGCGCGCTTCCCAGTTCTCTTCGACATAGTTGTTGACCCTCGGGTCTCTGTCGAGACGGCCCTTATTGACTTAGGGCGCCTCGCTTTCCGCCGCCCCTTTGGCCCCCTTGAGGTTGCAGCTTGGGATGCCCTCCTCCAGGACATCGCACTCCTTCCTATAGACGTTGCCGACTCCCCGGACGTCATCTCTTGGCGACTGGAACCCTCCGGCTATTTCTCCACCAAATCTCTCTACGCGGCTATCGCCCCATTGACGGCCCCCGAGCCCTTCAGTTTGATTTCGGACATCCTCCTGCCCCTGAAGATCAGGATCTTCCTGTGGCAATGGATCCGCGGCCGCCTCCCGTCCGGAGTTGAGGTCCTTAAGCGTCATGGACCTAGAGATGGGATGTGCCCCATGTGCGGCACGGTAGAGGATGCCAACCACATCTTCTTCTCGTGCTACACGGCACAGTTCCTCTGGTCCTGTTTCCGCGAAACAGTTGGGGGCCAGTGGTGCAACACCAACTTCCCTGACCTGCTTGCGGAAATTCAGGGCTCACCCCCTCGCTACAGGCATATTAGATGGCTGTGCGTGGGGGTCCTCACCTGGACGATGTGGACTGTTCGCAATAAGCTTGTCATACAAAAGGTGCCTCTTCGGCGTGCTACTGACTCCATTTTTAAAATGTGTGGTTACTTGCAGCTCTGGCGGCAACTTAGCCGCCCTCAGGACCGGGACGTCATCAACACCCTCCTCGCCGACCTTCGATCGACGGCCTTCCGCTTGGCGCCCCTGCTCCCCCCGCCACCCCCGGAGCCCGACTAGATGTTGTGTCACTCCCGACGCATGTGCCTTTTTGTTTTTCAGGGCTTGTTGAGCTGTGCCCTCAGCATTAACCCTTCCACTACTTATCTGTCTGCGTGTGTGTGTGTGTGTGTGTCTGTGTGCTTGAACCTTGTTGGATGTTGGCTTGGGCATTTGCTTTATAATATAAAGCGGGGCGAAAGCCTTTTTCGGTAAATATGTTATCCGAAGGTTAACAAATCAACATGGGGTTTTACATGGATATTACAGGAAATGAGACAAGCCCCTTTGGGCAGTCCCTCTCAGAGTAACTACAAAGCCTACTGAGAGGAGTGTGTTTATGTTGTAAGAGAGTTCCTGAATCCTTCTAAAAAGGTCAGGTTTTGAGAGTTGATTCTATAGCCCAAAATCACAAAGTCTTCCTTGAGCCAGTCAAAATGGGTGGCCGTCTCACCATCAGACACCACTTTATTTCTCTGCTTCCAGATATTCCAGGATGCCAAGATGGTCACTTCTTTGAATAGTGGCCTTTGCCAGCTTGCCCTAGCTTGATCATATTTTTGTTGCATTTCCAGCTGATTGTTCCAGCTGATACCAATTATCTCCCAACATCTAATGGCAAAGGGACAATCGTAGAATAGATGTTCATTAGTTTCTAGGACCCCCATGTTGCAAAGAGGGCAATCATGATCATCACCAATGTTAAAGTGTCTTCTCAAAAGCATATGTATTGACTTTGTCGAGTAGCATCAGCCAGGCAAAAACCTTGTCTCATGATGCATTTTGTCTTCCAAATCGAGGTGAGGAACTGTGGCGCTAACACATTTTTGAACATGAAGTTATAGAACTTTTTTGGTTTGTATTTTGTGTCCCCCCAACACATGATCCATTCATCAGTGGCCATAGGTTCCAAGCTGATTTCTGCCATCATAGCCTGCAAATCATCTAGTTCGGTCCGGGCTTCCATTGATAATGACAACATAAAGTTCTCCGCAGGTGTGCTGTTGTTGTAGAATTGGGCCAATGAAATATCCTCATTGTTTGTGTAGGAGAACAAATGCTCGTGTGTGTTCATCAGCGCTAGGTCTTCCAGCCAAACATCTTTCCACAAAAGTAAAGTATCACACGCTACTGGAATACAAGAAGTAATCCCATGATAGATATCCATCAATGAGAACACATCTCGCCACCAGAATGAACCACAGCTAGGTTTTGCATGGGGAGGAGTGTCGTCATAATAGGCATCCTAGACTATCATCACCCATGGTGTATCTTGTTTGTGCATGAACTTATGTATTTGAGAAATAGGACCTTATTTTGAATTTGTAAATTTAGGACACCAAGCTCTCCTATTTTCTTAGGGCGGCAGACCATATTCCACGTAGCGAGAGAATGAGTTAGCATCTCTATCAATTTCTTTCCTCCATAAGCAGTGTCTTCTTGCTCTATCAAAGATCTCTATTAACTTCAGAGGGAGTTTCAGTACGCACATGGCAAAGGAGAGTAGCGAGGAGAGAGCAGAATTGATTAACTGCACTTGTTCCCCATATGATAGCCAGATACTCCCTCCTTTTCGGTTTATAGGGCTTATCTCAAAATATTAGTTTTTCCATTTTATAAGGCTCAATTTTGTTCTTTTCCATCACATGTTCAGATTCCAAGGTAAATTAAATCATTGCATGCAAGTATTAAGAGAAAATTGACCAATGCATGTAATTTATGCATGCATGCATTGCAATTAATGCATTGGTAAACATATTTTTTTGAGAAAAACAAGAGCATTAATTGGGTGCTTTTGCAAACTACAAAAAGTATTCCACCACTCACCATCTACCTTGGTTGGTGAGATTTTTGAATTGAGCCTTATAAACCGGAAAGGAGGGAGTAGCAGTTCCCTTCTACCTCGGTTCGATTCTATCCACTAGCGGCATCAAATCTTTCACTGTGGGTCTGGTAGTCCTGAGTGGTAAGCCAAGATACATGAACGACATTTTGCCAACTTGGCAGCCTAACACGTTGGCCAGATCTGTAGCTTTTTGAGCTGCCACATTAATTGGCATTAACTGAGATTTGGCATAATTAAATTTCAGACCAGTAGCTCGGGCGAAGGAGTCCAGTATCGCCTTAATTGTTTTGAGCTCATCATGATTGGCTGGAAGGACAATTAACGCATCATCGGCATATTGGATAACTGGGAAGTTTTTCGATGCGGGTTGGTTGATTGGGAGTGTAATGAGCCCTTTCGACCAGGCCTTGTTAATTAAAGACTGTAGAAGATCTGCTACCAACTTGAATAGTAAGGCTGGTCATAGTGGGGAGTAACTTAGACTAGTGTCATATAAATGACACTAGTCTAAGTTACTACCTTCATAGTGCAAAGTAACATAGTATTAGTGTCATATGTGGCCTTATTTAATAGCTTGTAGACTCATGTTGTCTTGGAAAGCGCTATGTTACAGTAACATATTATGTTACTACTTCTCATTAACTACTTGCCACATAAGCAAAAAATTCTCGAGGTGCGCTATGTTACTACCTACGTTACTCCCACTATGACTAGCCTAAGACTAGCTACAATGGATAGTAACATACACTAGTAACATAGACATATCCCTAGACTATGTTACTACCTTCATAGTGGGTAGTAACTTAAGGGTGGTAACATGTAAAGATTCATTTATTAGGTTATAGACTCATATTGCATTGGGACATGTGATGTTACAGTAACTAGCTAAGTTACTACAACTACCTTTCTCCTCAGACTAGCCATAGTGGGAGTAACTTCAGCAGTAACTTCGAGTCCAACTCAGCAAACTTGCTTATGTGGTAATGAGTTAATGAGGAGAGAGGTAGTTGTAGTAACTTAGCTAGTTACTGTAACATCACATGTCCCAATGCAATATGAGTCTATAACCTAATAAATGAATCTTTGCATGTTACCACCCTTAAGTTACTACCAACTATGAAGGTAGTAACATAGTCTAGGGATATGTGTATGTTACTAGTGTATGTTACTATCCATTGTGGCTAGTCTCATTAATGCATTGCCACATAAGCAAATTTGCTGAGTTGGACTCGACTTACTACTGAAATTACTCCCACTGTGGCTAGTCTAATGGTGATATCGGGTCCCTTTGTCTCATCCCCCGCTTGCATTTTAATTCCGTGCCAGGTATCCCATTGAGAAGTATTGAAGAAGATCCCAAGTCAAGCAACATTTTAATCCACGTGCACCATCTGTCATCAAACCCCTTGCACTTGAGCATGTTTAAAATGAACGAGTGTTCCATAGTGTCGAAACCCTTTTCAAAGTCAAGTTTTAAAATGACTATTACCCTGCCAGAGTGCTTGCATTGATGCAAGTACCCGAAAGCCCAGCCTAGATAATCTTGTATTGTCTGAGATTTAATAAAGCCATATTGATTGCGATGTACCACTTTAAGTATCCATCTTTGAAGCCTTTCTGCTAGAATCTTTGTAATGACCTTGAGTACACAGTTTAATAAAGATATCGGTCTATAATCATTAACCGTTTCTGGTGTCAATTTCTTTTGTTTTCTTACCACGCGTTTGATCTTTTCTTAACTCAATCCTAGACAAATTGTTGTTTTTAGGCGAGATCTAAAGCACTTGCCCATTTTTGATCTACTCCTTTCTTCCGTAATTATTCACTGAGCGCACTTGACTCTCTGATGCCTCATTTGCACAACATTTTTTTATATCAAAAAAGGCTTTCGCCCCTCTTTATATATAAAGCACGATCCACAATAACATGGTTCAAACTCACGCCACGATAACACATGCACACACCCAAAACATGATACAATGATGCCGTACGCAACAACACCTCCCCTAGCATGCACTACAATATGTTGGGGAACGTAGCATAAACTCAAAATTTTCCTACGTGTCACCAAGATCTATCTATGGAGTCATCTAGCAACGAGGGAGGAGTGGATCTACATACCCTTGTAGATCGCGCGCGGAAGCGTTCAAGAGAACGGGGATGGAGTTGTACTCGTCGTGATCCAAATCACCGATGATCCTAGCGTCGAACGGACGGCACCTCCGCGTTCAACACACGTACGGAGCAGCGATGTCTTCTCCTTCTTGATCCAGCAGGGGGGAGGAGAGGTTGATGGAGGATGGCTCCAACAGCAGCACGACGGCGTGGTGGTGGTGAAGCTGCAGTACTCCGGCAGGGCTTCGCTAAGCACTATGGAGGAGGAGGAGGTGTTGGAGAGGGAGAGGGAGGCACCAAAGGCCAAGGTCATAAGTCCTCCATCTCCCCCACTATATATAGAGGGGCCTAGGGGGGGGCGCCGGCCCTAGGAGATCCAATCTCCTAGGGGGGCGGCGGCCAAGGGAGGAATCCCTCCTCCCCAAGGCACCTAGGAGGTGCCTTCCCCTCTCAGGACTCTTCCTTAGGGTTTCCCCACCCTTAGGCGCATGGGCCCTAGGGGGAAGTGGCGCCCCAGCCCACTTTGGGCTGGATCCCTTCCCACTTCAGCCCATGGGGCCCTCCGGGATAGGTGGCCCCACCCGGTGGACCCCCCGGGACCCTTCCGGTGGTCCTGGTACAATACCGGTGACCCCGAAACTTGTCCCGATGGCCGAAACAACACTTCCTATATATAATTCTTTACCTACGGACCATTCCGGAACTCCTCGTGACGTCCGGGATCTCATCCGGGACTCCGAACAACATTTGGGTTACTGCATATACATATCCCTACAACCCTAGCGTCACCGAACCTTAAGTGTGTAGACCCTACGGGTTCGGGAACCATGCAGACATGACCGAGATGACTCTCCGGTCAATAACCATCAGCGGGATATGGATACCCATGTTGGCTCCCACATGTTCCACGATGATCTCATCGGATGAACCACGATGTCAAGGACTTAATCAATCCCGTATACAATTCCCTTTGTCTAGCGGTACGATACTTGTCCGAGATTCGATCATCGGTATCCCGATACCTTGTTTAATCTCGTTACCGGCAAGTCTCTTTTACTCGTTTCGTAACACATCATCCCGTGATCAATTCCTTGATCACATTGTGCACATTATGATGATGTCCTACCGAGTGGGCCCAGAGATACCTCTCCGTTTACACGGAGTGACAAATCCCAGTCTCGATTCGTGCCAACCCAACAGACACTTTCGGAGATACCTATAGTGTACCTTTATAGCCACCCAATTACGTTGTGACGTTTGGCACACCCAAAGCACTCCTACGGTATCCGGAAGTTGCACAATCTCATGGTCTAAGGAAATGATACTTGACATTAGAAAAGCTTTAACATACGAACTACATGATCTTGTGCTAGGCTTAGGATTGGGTCTTTGTCCATCACATCATTCTCCTAATGATGTGATCCCGTTATCAATGACATCCAATGTCCATGGTTAGGAAACCGTAACCATCTATTGATCTACGAGCTAGTCAACTAGAGGCTTACTAGGGACATGGTGTTGTCTATGTATCCACACATGTATCTGAGTTTCCTATCAATACAATTCTAGCATGGATAATAAACGATTATCATGAACAAGGAAATATAATAATAACTAATTTATTATTTCCTCTAGGGCATATTTCCAACAGTCTCCCACTTGCACTAGAGTCAATAATCCAGTTCACATCGATATGTGATTAACACTCAAGGTCACATCCCCATGTGACTAACACCCAAAGAGTTTACTAGAGTCAATATTCTAGTTCACATTACCATGTGATTAACACTCGATGAGTTCTGGGTTTGATCATGTTATGCTTGTGAGAGATGTTATAGTGAACGGGTCTGAATCTTTCAGATCCGTATGTACTTCGCAAATCTCTATGTCATCTTGTAGATGCAGCTACTACGCTATATTTGGAGCCATTTCAAATAACTGTTCTACTTGGAGCTATTCTAAATTGTTGCTCCATTATACGTATCCGGTATCTCTACTCAGAGCTATCCGGATAGGTGTTAAGCTTGCATCGACGTAACTCTTTACGTCGAACTCTTTATCACCTCCATAACCGAGAAACATATCCTTATTCCTCTAAGGATAATTTAGACCGCTATCTGGTGATCTACTCCTAGATTACCTTTGTACCCTCTTGCCAGATATGTGGCAAGGCACACATCAGGTGCAGTACTCAGCATGGCATACCGTATAGAGCCTATGACAAAAGCATAGGGGACGACATTCGTCCTTTCTCTTTCTTCTGCCGTGGTCGAGATTTAAGTCTTAACTTCATACCTTACAACTCAGGCAAGTACTCCTTCTTTGACTGATCCATCTTGAACCCCTTCAAGATCATGTCAAGGTATGTGCTCATTTGAAAGTACCATTAAGCGTTTTGATCTATCCTTATAGATCTTGATGCTCAATGTTCAAGTAGCTTAATCCAGGCTTTCCATTGAAAAACACTTTCCAAATAACCCTATATGCTTTCCAGAAATTCTACATCATTTCTGATCCATAATATGTCAACAACATATACTCATCAGAAATTCTATAGTGCTCCCACTCACTTCTTTGGAAATACAAGTTTCTCATAAACTTTGTATAAACCCAAAATCTTTGATCATCATCAAAGCATACATTCCAACTCCGAGATGCTTACTCCAGTCCCTAGAAGGATTGCTGGAGCTTTGCATACTTATTAGCATCTTTCAGGATTGACAAAACCTTCCGGTTTGTATCACATACAACCTTTCCTCAAAAAACGTTGAGGAAACAATGTTTTGACATCCTATCTGCAAGATTTCATAAATAATGCAGTAATCGCTAATATAATTCCAACAGACTCTTAGCATCGCTACGAGTGAGAAAGTCTCATCGTAGTCAACTCCTTGAACTTGTCGGAAAACATCTTAACGACAGGTCGAGCTTTCTCAATGGTGACACTTACCATCATTGTCTGTCTTCCTTTTAAAATCCATATGTACCTATGTACCTAACAGCCTTACGACCATCAAGTAGCTCTTCCAAAGTCTACACTTTGTTTTCATACATGGATCCTCTCTCGGATTATATGGCCTCGAGCCATTTTGGAATCCAGGCCCACCATCGCTTCTCCATAGCTCGTAGGTTCATTGTTGTCTAGTAACATGACTTCCAAGACAGGATTACGTACCACTCTGAAGTAGTACACATCCTTGTCATCCCACGAGGTTTGGTAGTGACTTGATCTGAAGTTTCATGATCACTATCATAAGCTTCCACTTCAATTGGTGTAGGTGCCACAGGAACAACTCTTTGTGCCCTGCTATACACTAGTTGAAGTGACGGTTCAATAACCTCATCAAGTCTCCACCATCCTCCCACTCAATTCTTTCGAGAGAAACTTTTCCTCGAGAAAGGACCTGATTCTAGAAACAATCCCTTATTGCTTTCGAATCTGAGACAGGAGGTATACCCAACTGTTTTGGGTGTCCTATGAAGATGCATTTATCCGCTTTGGGTTCGAGCTTATCAGCCTGAAACTTTTTCACATAAGCGTCGCAGCCCCAAACTTTTAAGAAATGACAGCTTAGGTTTCTCTAAACCATAGTTCATACGGTGTCATCTTATCGGAATTACATGGTGCCCTATTCAAAGTGAATGTGGTTGTATCTAATGCCTAACCCATAAACTATCGTGGTAATTCGATAAGAGACATCATGGTATGCATCATATCCAATAGGGTGCAGTTATGATGTTCGGACACACCATCACACTACGGTGTTCTAGGCTGTATTAGTTGTGAAACAATTTCCACAATGTCTTAATTCTGTGCCAAACTTGTAATTCAGATATTCATCTCTATGATCATATCATAGATATTTTATCCTCTTGTCACGACGATCTTTCAACTTCACCCTGAAATTACTTGAACCTTTCAATAATTCAGACTCGTGATTCATCAAGTAAATATACTCAACATCTTACTCAAATCATCTGTGAAGTAAGAACATAACGATATCCACTACACGCCTCAGCACTCATTGGACTGCACACATCAAAATGTATTACTTCCAACAAGTTGCTTTCTAGTTCCATTTTACTGAAAACGAGGCTTTCAGTCATCTTGCCCATGTGGTATGATTTGCATGTCTCAAGTGATTCAAAATCAAGTGAGTCCAAACGGTCCCTTTGCATGGAGTTTCTTCATGCATATACACCAATAGACATGGTTCGCATGTCTCAAACTTTTCAAAAACGAGTGAGTCCAAAGATCCATCAACATGGAGCTTCTTCATGCGTTTTATACCGATATGACTTAAGTGGCAGTGCCACAAGTAGGTGGTACTATCATTACTATCTTATATCTTTTGGCATGAACATGTGTATCACTACGATCGAGATTCAATAAACCATTCATTTCAGGTGTAAGACCATTGAAGGTATTATTCAAATAAACAGAGTAACCATTATTCTCCTTAAATGAATAACCGTATTGCGATAGACGTAATCCAATCATGTCTATGCTCAACGCAAACACCAAATAACAATTATTTAGGTTTTAATACCAATCTCGATGGTAGAGGGAGCGTACGATATTTGATCAACCTTGGAAATACTTCCAACACATATTGTCATCTCACCTTTTAGCTAGTCTCCGTTTATTCCGTAGCCTTTTGTTTCGAGTTACTAACACTTAGCAACCGAACCGGTATCTAATACCCTGGTGCTACTAGGAGTACTAGTAAAGTACACATTAACATAATGTATATCCAATATACTTCTATCGACAACCTTCTCATCTACCAAGTATCTAGGGTAATTCTGCTCCAGTGGCTGTTCCCCTTATTACAGAAGCACTTAGTCTCGGGTTTGGGTTCAACCTTGGGTTTCTTCACTAGAGCAGCAACTGATTTGCCGTTTCATGAAGCATCCCTTTTTGCCCTTGCCCTCCTTGAAACTAGTGGTTTCACAAACCATCAACAATTGATGCTCCTTCTTGATTTCTACTTTTGTGGTGTCAAACATCGCGAATATCTCAAGGATCATCATATATGTCCTCGATACATTATAGTTCATCACGAAGCTCTAGTAGCTTGGTGGTAATGACTTCAGAGAAACATCACTATCTCATTTGGAAGATCAACTCCCACTTGATTCAAATGATTGTTGTACTCAGACAATCTGAGCACAAGCTCAACAATTGAGCTTTTTTTTCCCTTAGTTTGCAGGCTAAGAAAAATCGTCGGAGGTCTTATACCTCTTGACGTGGGCACGAGCCTGAAATCCCAATTTCAGCCCTCGAAACATCTCATATGTTTCGCGACGTTTCAAAACGTCTTCGGTGCCTCAAATCTAAGCCGTTTAACTGAACTATCGCGTAGTTATCAAAATGTGTATGTCAGATGTTCGCAACATCCATAGACAACGTTCGAGGTTCAGCACACTGAGCGGTGCATTAAGGACATAAGCCTTCTATGAAGCAATGAGGACAAACCTCAGTTTACGGACCTAGTCCGCATAATTACTACTATCAGCTTTCAACTAAATTTTCTCTAGGAACATATCTAAACAGTAGAACTGAAGCGCGAGCTACGACATAATTTAAGAAGACCTTTTGACTATGTTCAGGATAATTAAGTTCATCTTGTGAACTCCCACTCAGATAGACATCCCTCTAGTCATCTAAGTGATTACATGATCCGAGTCAACTAGGCCGTGTCCGATCATCACGTGAGACGGACTAGTCATCATCGGTGAACATGTTGATCGTATCTACCATACGACTCATGCTCGACCTTTCGGTCTCTTGTGTTCCGAGGCCATGTCTGTACATGCTAGGCTCGTCAAGTCAACCTAAGTGTTTCACGTGTGTAAATCTGTCTTACACCCGTTGTATGTGAATGTTAGAATCTAACACCCGATCATCACGTGGTGCTTTGAAACAACGAACTGTCGCAACGGTGCACAGTTAGGGGGAACACTTTCTTGAAATTATTATGAGGGATCATCTTATTTACTACCGTCGTTCTAAGTAAACAAGATGCATAAACATGATAAACATCACATGCAATCAAATAGTGACATGATATGGCCATCATCACTTTGCTCCTCTTGATCTCCATCTTCGGGGCTCCATGATCATCATCTTCACCGGCATGACACCATGATCTCCATCATCATGATCTCTATCATCGTGTCTTCATGAAGTTGTCTCGTCAACTATTACTTCTACTACTACAGCTAACGGTTAGCAATAAAGTAAAGTAATTACATGACGTTTATGTTGACACGCAGGTCATAAATAAATTAAGACAACTCATATGGCTCCTGCCGGTTGTCATACTCATCGACATGCAAGTCGTGATTCCTATTACAAGAACATGATCAATCTCATACATCACATATATCATTCATCACATCCTTTTGGCCATATCACATCACATAGCATACCCTGCAAAAACAAGTTAGACGTCCTCTAATTGTTGTTTGCATGTTTTACGTGGCTGCTATGGGTTTCTAGCAAGGACGTTTCTTACCTACGCAAAAACCACAACGTGATATGCCAATTGCTATTTACCCTTCATAAGGACCCTTTTCATCGAATCTGATCCGACTAAAGTGGGAGAGACAGACACCCGCTAGCCACCTTATGCAACTAGTGCATGTAAGTCGGTGGAACCAGTCTCACGTAAGAGTACGTGTAAGGTCGGTCCGGGCCGCTTCATCCCACAATACCGTCGAAACAAGGTTGGACTAGTAACGGTAAGCATATTGAACAAAATCAACACCCACAACTACTTTGTGTTCTACTCGTGCATAGAAACTACGCATAGACCTAGCTCATGATGCCACTGTTGGGGAACGTAGCATAAATTCAAAATTTTCCTACGTGTCACCAAGATCTATCTATGGAGTCATCTAGCAACGAGGGAGGAGTGGATCTACATACCCTTGTAGATCGCGCGCGGAAGCGTTCAAGAGAACGGGGTTGATGGAGTCGTACTCGTCGTGATCCAAATCACCGATGATCCTAGTGCCGAACGGACGACACCTCCGCGTTCAACACACGTACGGAGCAGCAACGTCTCCTCCTTCTTGATCCAGCAAGGGGGGGGGGGAGGAGAGGTTGATGGAGGATGGCTCCAGCAGCAGCACGACGGCGTGGTGGTGGTGAAGCTGCAGTACTCCGGCAGGGCTTCGCTAAGCACTATGGAGGAGGAGGAGGTGTTGGAGAGGGAGAGGGAGGCACCAAAGGCCAAGGTCAGAAGTCCTCCATCTCCCCCACTATATATAGGGGGGCCTAGGGGGGGCGCCGGCCCTAGGAGATCCAATCTCCTAGGGGGGCGGCGGCCAAGGGAGGAATCCCTCCTCCCCAAGGCACCTAGGAGGTGCCTTCCCCTCTCAGGACTCTTCCTTAGGGTTTCCCCACCCTTAGGCGCATGGGCCCTAGGGGGAAGTGGCGCCCCAGCCCAATTTGGGCTGGATCCCTTCCCACTTAAGCCCATGGGGCCCTCCGGGATAGGTGGCCCCACCTGGTGGACCCCCGGGACCCTTCCGGTGGTCCCGGTACAATACCGGTGACCCCGAAACTTGTCCCGATGGCCGAAACAGCACTTCCTATATATAATTCTTTACCTCCGGACCATTCCGGAACTCCTCGTGACGTCCGGGATCTCATCCGGGACTCCGAACAACATTTGGGTTACTGCATATACATATCCCTACAACCCTAGCGTCACCGAACCTTAAGTGTGTAGACCCTACGGGTTCGGGAACCATGCAGACATGACCGAGATGACTCTCCGGTCAATAACCATCAGCGGGATCTGGATACCCATGTTGGCTCCCACATGTTCCACGATGATCTCATCGGATGAACCACGATGTCAAGGACTTAATCAATCCCGTATACAATTCCCTTTGTCTAGCGGTACGCTACTTGCCCGAGATTCGATCGTCGGTATCCCGATACCTTGTTCAATCTCGTTACCGGCAAGTCTCTTTTACTCGTTCCGTAACACATCATCCCGTGATCAACTCCTTGATCACATTGTGCACATTATGATGATGTCCTACCGAGTGGGCCCAGAGATACCTCTCTGTTTACACGGAGTGACAAATCCTAGTCTCGATTCGCGCCAACCCAACAGACACTTTCGGAGATACCTGTAGTGTACCTTTATAGCCACCTAGTTACGTTGTGACGTTTGGCACACCCAAAGCACTCCTACGGTATCCGGGAGTTGCACAATCTCATGGTCTAAGGAAATGATACTTGACATTAGAAAAGCTTTAACATACGAACTACATGATCTTGTGCTAGGCTTAGGATTGGGTCTTTGTCCATCACATCATTCTCCTAATGATGTGATCCCGTTATCAATGACATCCAATGTCCATGGTCAGGAAACCGTAACCATCTATTGATCAACGAGCTAGTCAACTAGAGGCTTACTAGGGACATGGTGTTGTCTATGTATCCACACATGTATCTGAGTTTCCTATCAATACAATTCTAGCATGGATAATAAACGATTATCATGAACAAGGAAATATAATAATAACTAATTTATTATTGCCTCTAGGGCATATTTCCAACACAATAGCCACCGGTGTCCTCCGCCGTGAACACGCCACTGCGATGAGATGAAGCCACATATGACGAACCGTGAGCTCCAAGGCGGCGCCTTTAGGAAGGAAACGACACCGGAGCGCCGCCACCGCGCGACCCGAGGGTCGGAGTTTTCCCTAGAGCAACACGACGGGCAATGAGAGCCGTGACGACTCCTTCAGGAAGGGAGCGAGTTTCGCCGCCGCCGGTCCGTTTGAAGAAAGAGTGGGTTTTCACCCCGGCCAACACTCACTGCCACCGAATGCCACACCCCGGTTACCACACCGCCCCCACGGCCATAGTCACCGGGCAGCATCGAGCTACGGGCTCTGCCCATGAGCACCGCGCAACCACCACCAGGGCCGCCGCCCCGGCATCCAAGGCCTAAACACCACCTCACTCGAGACCTGCCGCTACCCCAACCAAAGAGACTGAGCGCCCCCTAGCATCTGGCCTTCATCGACTCATCCTGCAACACCGTGTGCGAGACGAGCTCGGTCCTGCAGCTGTGCACGAGATGGGCTCGGTCCTAGTGCCAGGCACGAGAAGAGATCGGACTTGCAACCCGAGCGCGAGACGAGTGATGGACCAAAGTTGGGGACGGGCCAACCCTCCGACGAAGATTGCGCCCGGACACCGAGAGGAGGGGTCGAAGGCCTGCACATGCCGCTCACCGACGGGCCAACGCTGAAGAAGTCCAACCGCCGCCATGAGACGATCCCGACCACCGCCAAGAGCCACCACCACGCCATGGCAGCCCCATCCACGCCGAGCACAGCCCGCGACACCTGCCATCACCGGATCGGCCAGGGGTCGGCAGGCCCGCCACCACCAGAGAGCGCCGCAGAAGGGGCGGCCATTGGAGCCGGCCACCACCTGCAGCGAGTCGGAGCCCCGCCACCACAGGGGCGAGGCCACCTGAGCCGCCGCTGTGTCAGATCTGAGCCGTGTCCAAAGCCGCCGCCGCCGGGAGTAGGGTACGCCCCAGCCTGCACCAGCCACTCCACGCCGCCGCCTGCAGGCTGCGCCCCCGTTGCCAGCCGCCGCCGCCCAGCCCAGATGGCCCACGCCATCCAGCGCCGTGCGGGGGGAGGAAGAGGCCCCCCGGCCAGCACGCCGGTGCAGCGGCGAGGGAAGGGAGGAGCAGGGAGGAGGGCCGAGCCCGCGCGCTAGGGTTTCCCACCCGATGGCGCTCGGGGGAGCGGCTAGGGAGGGGAGGGAGAAGGGGTCAACTCTTGGGCTGTTCACCCTCATGTCGCACAACAATTTTTTTAAACAAGCATTTGCGCAACAATTGTACTCCCTCTGTTTCAAAATAGATAACCCAACTTTGTATTAGCTTTGTTCTAAAATTATACAAAATTGAGTCATCTATTTTGGAATGGAGAGAGTATTGTACAGTTAATTCCCTAATGAGTTCATCTTAAGGAACATATTTCAAAGTCTTTAGCTAAAATAATTTTCTTCAAATTAAGTTATGCGGCACTTGTGGCTGTGCCCGATTCCCCTCGCATCTAATTCTTCACAGGTACAATGGTTTCAAGTGATTCTAGTGCTGGCACGCATGTTGAGTTTGCCACTCATCTAGCGGAATCTAGAAGAGAATCTGGCACAAGCTCGAAGGGGGCGGGTGAAGCTTGAAGGGTCAAATAAATTCAAATCAAGCTAAAATTTGGCAAATCAAAGCACCACAACTTGAAAGTATTATTTGGAGAGTATCATTCTTTGTTAGCATGGAACTCTATGAACGCTCCCTCAACTTCAAGTGGGAGGTTATTGTTGTCTATGGCCCCACCGACCATAGCCGGTCCGCCTCCTTCCTTGAGGAGCTCCACCGGAAGGTTTCGGTTGCCTCGCTTCCGGTGGTGGTTGGGGGCGATTTTTAACCTCCTACATTTTGTGGAGGACAAGAGCAATTCGCACGTCAACTTTGCCAGTATGAAAATGTTCAATAACTGCATTGCTGACCTTGGGCTCCGCAAAATAGACCGGATTGGTGCCAGGTTCACCTGGACCAACCGTCAGGCTGCTCCGACCCAGTTCGTCCTGGACCAGGTCCTAGTTTCCCCGGAATGGGACCTCCGATGATCTCTTGCTTCCCTCCAGGCCATCACTTGGATCGGTTCCGACCACGTCCTCCTCCTGTTGTCTTCAACTGACGAGCGCCCCCCGGTCCCTCCTCGATTCCGGTTTGAGACATTTTGGCTGTCCCAAGCTAGCTTCATCGAGGCTGTGGACACTCGCTGGTTGGAGGCTCGCGCCCAATCCCAATTCTAGTCCCTGACTTGCCCCTCTTCCGTCATTGACTCGTGGCAATTCTGTGCAAAGCAGGGCCAACCGTTCATGAAGGGGTGGGGCGCCAACTTGGGCCGCGACCTTCGCGAGCGAAAGAAGGCCCTTCTGTCTGCTATTCAGGCTCTCGACCTACGCGTTGACGCCTCCGGCCTCTCTCCTGAGGAGTGGCTTTCCCGGTACGACCTGGAAGACCAACTCTCGGTCATATACTCCGACGAGGAGGCTTACTGGCGTGTGCGCGGGACTCAGAAATGGGTTCTGAAAGGTGACGCCAACACGGCGTACTTTCAGGCCATCGCGAATGGTCGGCGCAGGCGCAACACCATCCCCCTTCTTTGGGATGTGCTGACTCTTTTGCAGTCTCCTCGGGACATTAGGTCCCACGTTGACGGCTTCTATAGAGCTCTATTCGCAGCCGCTCCTCGGAGCAGCTTATCCCTGGCCCTGGACTGCTGGTCCGGCCGCCAGCTTGTCTCAGATGAGGAGAATGCGGCCCTCACGGCCCCCTTCTCTAAGGACGAGATTTGGGCCGCCATCAAAGGCATGAACCCTACCTCGGCTCCGGGATCGGATGGCCTGCCGATTAAGTTCTTCCAAGCCTTCTGGAATGTGGTCAAGTCGGAGGTCATGGCCATCTTTGATGAGTTCTATGTTGGGTCCATTGATCTCGGGCGCCTCAACTACGGGACGATCTCGCTTATCCCCAAGGTCCCGGGTGCAGCTGACATCTGTCAGTTCCGCCTGATTACGGTGATAAACGTGATCTTCCGTATTCTGGCAAAAGGGTACGCCAATAGGGTGACCCTGCTCACGGACCAAATTACCCACCCCAACCAGACGGCCTTCATCCAAGGTCGATATATTCTAGATGGGATGCTAGTCCTCCATGAAGTTCTCCATGAGGTCCGGTCCAAACACCTTAAGGCTGTCTTCCTGAAGATCGATTTCCATAAGGCTTACGACACTGTTAGTTGGCCCTTCCTTCGGGAAGTTCTCCTTCGAAAAGGCTTTGATGATTGGTGGATCGCTAGGGTTATGCAGATGGTCTCCTGTGGTCGCACTGCCGTGAACATCAACGGTGAGATTGGTCCTTACTTCCCCACTCTATGTGGGGTGAGGCAGGGCGACCCTTTCTCCCCGTTCCCGTTCAAAATGATGGTGGACGCACTGGCTGCCATCCTGGACAAGGCGAAGATGGCAGGCCATATTCGGGGGCTTGCACCCCACTTGGCTGATGGTACCGGCATCTCCCTGCTCCAGTACGCCGACGACACCATCATCATGGTCGAAGGGTCGGCCACAGACATCGCTAACCTTAAGTTCCTCCTCTGCTTCCAACAGATGTCTGGCCTCAAGATCAACTTCCACAAGAGTGATGTGATGGTGATGGGCTACTCTCCGGCTGAGGCTAGGGACATTGTCAACCGCTTGAACTTCGCCTTGGGTCCTTTCCCACCACTTACCTGGGAACGCCCATTAGTGACTCTCGGCTTGCTGTTGTTGATCTGCGTCTGGCAGTTGCCAAGCTGCAGACGCGCATTGAGCCTTGGCAGGGTCGGTGGCTATCGAAGGCGGCCCGAACGATTCTCATCAACTCTTCGCTCTCCAGTCTCCTCTTGTTCCTCATGAGCTTCTACAGCCTTCACGAGACCCTTCACCACGAGATCGCCAAGGTCCAATCCCGCTTCTATTGGGCCGGGGACAATAACAGGCAGAAATACCATATGATTAGTTGGCCCGACATATGTAAGCCTCGGGAGCAAGGTGGCCTCGGTATCATGTGTTGGGGAACGTAGTAATTTCAAAAAAATTCCTACGCACACGCAAGATCATGGTGATGCATAGCAATGAGAGGGGAGAGTGTTGTCTATGTACCCTCGTAGACCGGAAGTGGAAGCATTAGCACAACGCGGTTGATGTAGTCGTACGTTTTCACAGCCCGACCGATCAAGCACCGAAACTACGGCACCTCCGAGTTCTAGCACACGTTCAGCTCGATGACGATCCCCGGACTCCGATCCAGCAGAATGTCGGGGAAGAGTTCCGTCAGTATGACGGCGTGGTGACGATCTTGATGTTCTACCGTCGCAGGGCTTCGCCTAAGCACCGCTACAATATTATCGAGGATTATGGTGGAGGGGGGGGGGGGGCACCGCACACGGCTCATAGATCAATGATCAATTGTTGTGTCTTTGGGGTGCCCCCCTGCACCCGTATATAAAGGATCAAGGGAGGAGGAGGCCGGCCCTAGGAGGGGGCGCGCCAAGTGTGGAGTCCTACTAGGACTCCCTAGTCCTACTAGGATTCCACCTCCCATATGGAATAGGAAAAGAGGAAGGGAAAAGGAGAAGGAAGGAAGGGGGCGCCCCCTTCCCTAGTCCAATTCGGACCAGACCAAGGGGAGGGGTGCGGCCACCCTTGAGGCCATTTTCCTTCTTTCCCGTATGGCCCAATAAGGCCCAATACGTATTCCCGTAACTCTCCGGCACTCCAAAAAATACCCGAATCACTCGGAACCTTTCCGATGTCCGAATATAGTCGTACAATATATCGATCTTTACGTCTCAACCATTTCGAGACTCCTCGTCATGTCCCCGATCTCATCCGGGACTCCGAACTCCTTCGGTACATCAAAACTCATAAACTCATAATATAACTATCATCGAAACCTTAAGCGTGCAGACCCTACGGGTTCGAGAACAATGTAGACATGACCGAGACACGTCTCCGGTCAATAACCAATAGCGGAACCTGGATGCTCATATTGGATCCCACATATTCTACGAAGATCTTTATCGGTTAGACCGCATAACAACATACGTTTTTCCCTTTGTCATCGGTATGTTACTTGCCCGAGATTCGATCATCGGTATCTCAATACCTAGTTCATTAGTTGCAATGCTTGCAAGACTTAAGTGATGTGCATTACCGAGAGGGCCCAGAGATATCTCTCCGACAATCGGAGTGACAAATCCTAATCTCGAAATACGTCAACCCAACAAGTACCTTCGGAGACACCTGTAGAGCACCTTTATAATCACCCAGATACGTTGTGACGTTTGGTGGCATACAAAGTGTTCCTCCGGTAAACGGGAGTTGCATAATCTCATAGTCATAGGAACATGTATAAGTCATGAAGAAAGCAATAGCAACAAACTAAACGATCAAGTGCTATGCTAACGGAATGGGTCAAGTCAATCACATCATTCTCCTAATGATGTGATCCCATTAATCAACTCATGTCTATGGTTAGGAAACATAACCATCTTTGATCAACGAGCTAGTCAAGTAGAGGCATACTAGTGACACTCTGTTTGTCTATGTATTCACACATGTATTATGTTTCCGGTTAATACAATTCTAGAATGAATAATAAAAATTTATCATGATATAAGGAAATAAATAATAACTTTATTATTGCCTCTAGGGCATATGTCCTTCAGTCTCCCACTTGCACTAGAGTCAACAATCTAGTTCACATCGCCATGTGATTTAACATCAATAGTTCACATCACCATGTGATTAACACCCATATTTCACATCGACATGTGACCAACACCCAAAGGGTTTACTAGAGTCAATAATATAGTTTACATCGCTATGTGATTAACACCCAAAAAGTACTGAGGTGTGATCAAGTTTTGCTTGTGAGAGAAGTTTAGTCAAGGGGTCTGCCACATTCAGATCCATAAGTATTTTGCAAATTTCTATGTCAATAGTGCTCTGCATGGAGCTACTCTAGCTAATTGCTCCCACTTTCAATATGTATCCAGATTGAGACTTAGAGTCATCTGGATCAGTGTCAAAACTTGCATCGACGTAACCCTTTACAACGAACCTTTTGTCACCTCCATAATCGAGAAACATATCCTTATTCCACTAAGGATAATTTTGACCAATGTCCAGTGATCTACTCCTAGATCACTATTGTACTCCTTTGCCAAACTCAGGGCAGGGTATACAATAGGTCTGGTACACAGCATGGCATACTTTATAGAACCTATGGCTGAGGCATAGGGAATGACTTTCATTCTCTCTCTATCTTCTGCCGTGGTCGGGTTTTGAGTCTTACTCAACTTCACACCTTGTAACACAGGCAAGAACTTCTTTTTGACTGTTCCATTTTGAACTACTTCAAAATCTTGTCAAGGTATGTACTCATTGAAAAAACTTATCAAGCATATTGATCTATCTCTATAGATCTTGATGATCAATATGTAAGCAGCTTCACCGAGGTCTTTCTTTGAAAAACTCCTTTCAAACATTCCTTTATGCTTTGCAGAATAATTCTACATTATCTCCGATCAACAATATGTCTTTCACATATACTTATCAGAAATGCTGTAGTGCTCCCACTCACTTTCTTGTAAAATACAGGCTTCACCGCAAGTCTGTATAAAACTATATGCTTTGATCAACTCATCAAAGCGAATATCCCAACTCCGAGATGCTTGCACGAGTCCATAGATGGATCGCTGGAGCTTGCATATTTTGTTAGTACCTTTAGGATTGACAAAACCTTCTGGTTGCATCATATACAACTCTTCTTTAATAAATCCATTAAGGAATGCAGTTTTGTTTATCCATTTGCCAGATTTCATAAAATGCGGCAATTGCTAACATGATTCAGACAGACTTAAGCATAGATACGAGTGAGAAACTCTCATCGTAGTCAACACCTTGAACTTGTCGAAAACCTTTTTGCGACAATTCTAGCTTTGTAGATAGTAACACTACTATCAGCGTCCGTCTTCCTCTTGAAGATCCATTTAATCTCAATGGCTCGCCGATCATTGGGCAAGTCAATCAAAGTCCATACTTTGTTCTCATACATGGATCTCATCTCAGATTTCATGGCCTCAAGCCATTTCGCGGAATCTGGGCTCATCATCGCTTCCTCATAGTTCGTAGGCTCGTCATGGTCTAGTAACATGACCTCCAGAACAGGATTACCATACCACTCTGGTGCGGATCTCACTCTAGTTTACCTACAGGTTCGGTAGTAACTTGATCTGAAGTTACATGATCATCATCATTAGCTTCCTCACTAATCGGTGTAGTAGTCACAGGAACAGATTTCTGTGATGAACTACTTTCCAATAAGGGAGCAGGTACAGTTACCTCATCAAGTTCTACTTTCCTCCCACTCACTTCTTTCGAGAGAAACTCCTTTTCTAGAAAGGATCCATTCAAAGCAACGAATATATTGCCTTCGGATCTGTGATAGAAGGTGTACCCAACATTTTCTTTTGGGTATCCTATGAAGACGCACTTCTCCGATTTGGGTTAGAGCTTATCAGGTTGAAACTTTTTCACATAAGTATTGCAACCTCAAACTTTAAGAAACGACAGCTTAGGTTTCTTGCCAAACCATAGTTCATACGGTGTCGTCTCAACGGATTTAGATGGTGCCCTATTTAACGTGAATGCAGCTGTCTCTAATGCATAACCCCAAAACGATAGTGGTAGATCAGTAAGAGACATCATAGATCGCACCATATCTAATAAAGTACGGTTATGATGTTCGGACACACCATTATGCTGTGGTGTTCCAGGTGGCGTGAGTAGTGAAACTATTTCACATTGTCTTTAACTGAAGGCCAAACTCATAACTCAAATATTTTACTTATGCGATCATATCGTAGAAATTTTTATTTTTGTTACGATGATTCTCCACTTCACTCTGAAATTCTTTAAACTTTTCAAATGTTTCAGACTTGTGTTTCACCAAGTAGATATACTCATATCTGCTCAAATCATCTGTGAAGATCAGAAAATAATGATACCTGCCACGAGCCTCAATATTTATCGGACCACATACATCAGTATGTATGATTTCCAACAAATCTGTTGCTCGCTCCATTGTTCTGGAGAATGGAGTCTTAGTCATCTTGCCCATGAGACATGGTTCGCAAGCATCAACTGATTCATAATCAAGTGATTCCAAAAGCCCATCAGCATGGATTTTCTTCATGCGCTTTGCACCAATATGACCTAAACGGCAGTGCCACAAATAAGTTGCACCATCATTATTAACTTTGCATCTTTTGATTTCAATATTATGAATATGTGTATCACTATGGTCGAGATCCAACGAACCATTTTCATTGGGTGTGTAACCATATAAGGTTTTATTCATGTAAACAGAACAACAATTTATTCTCTTACTTAAATGAATAACCGTATTGCAATAAACATGATCAAATCATATTCATGCTCAACGCAAACACCAAATAACACTTATTTAGGTTCAACACTAATCCCAAAAGTATGGGGAGTGTGCGATGATGATCATATCAATCTTGGAACCACTTCCAACACACATCGTCACTTCACCCTTAACTAGTCTATGTTCATTCTGCAACTCCCGTTTCGAGTTACTACTCTTAGCAACTGAACCAGTATCAAATACCGAGGGGTTGCTACGAACACTAGTAAAATACACATCAATAATCTGTATATCAAATATACCTTTGTTCACTTTGCCATCCTTCTTATCCGCCAAATACTTGGGGCAGTTCCGCTTCCAGTGACCAGTCCCTTTGCAGTAGAAGCACTTAGTCTCAGGCTTAGGACCAGACTTGGGCTTCTTCACTTGAGCAGCAACTTGCTTGCCGTTCTTCTTGAAGTTCCCCTTCTTCCCTTTGCCCTTTTCTTGAAACTAGTGGTCTTGTCTACCATCAACACTTGATATTTTTCTTGATTTCTACCTTCGTCGATTTCAGCATTACGAAGAGCTTGGGAATCGTTTCCGTTATCCCTTGCATATCATAGTTCATCACGAAGTTCTACTAACTTGGTGATGGTGACTAGAGAATTCTGTCAATCACTATTTTATCTGGAAGATTAACTCCCACTTGATTCAAGCGATTGTAGTACCCAGACAATCTGAGCACATGCTCACTGCTTGAGCTATTCTCCTCCATCTTTTAGCTATAGAACTTGTTGGAGACTTCATATCTCTCAACTCGGGTATTTGCTTGAAATATTAACTTCAACTCCTGGAACATCTCATATGGTCCATGACGTTCAAAACGTCTTTGAAGTCCCGATTCTAAGCCGTTTAAGCATGGTGCACTAAACTATCAAGTAGTCATCATATTGAGCTAGCCAAATGTTCATAACATCTGCATCTGCTCCTGCAATAGGTTTGTCACCTAGCGGTGCATCAAAGACATAATTCTTCTGTGCAGCAATGAGGATAAACCTCAGATCACGGATCCAATCCGCATCATTGCTACTAACATCTTTCAACTTAGTTTTCTCTAGGAACATATCAAAAATAAAACAGGGGAGCTAAACGCGAGCTATTGATCTACAACATAGATATGCTAATACTACCAGGACTAAGTTCATGATAAATTAAAGTTCAATTAATCATATTACTTAAGAACTCCCACTTAGATAGACATCCCTCTAATCCTCTAAGTGATCACGTGATCCAAATCAACTAAACCATGTCTGATCATCACGTGAGATGGAGTAGTTTCAATGGTGAACATCACTATGTTGATCATATCTACTATATGATTCACGCTCGACCTTTCGGTCTCCGTGTTCCGAGGCCATATCTGTTATATGCTAGGCTCGTCAAGTTTAACCTGAGTATTCCGCGTGTGCAACTGTTTTGCACCCGTTGTATTTGAACGTAGAGCCTATCACACCCGATCATCACGTGGTGTCTCAGCACGAAGAACTTTCGCAACGGTGCATACTCAGGGAGAACACTTATACTTTGATAATTTAGTGAGGGATCATCTTATAATGCTACCGTCAATCAAAGCAAGATAAGATGCATAAAAGATAAACATCACATGCAATCAATATAAGTGATATGATATGGCCATCATCATCTTGTACTTGTGATCTCCATCTCCGAAGTACCGTCATGATCACCATCGTCACCGGCGTGACACCTTGATCTCCATCGTAGCATCGTTGTCGTCTCACCAATCTTATGCTTCCACGACTATCGCTACCGCTTAGTGATAAAGTAAAGCATTACAGCGCGATTGCATTGCATACAATAAAGCGACTACCATATGGCTCCTGCCAGTTGCCGATAACTCAGTTACAAAACATGATCATCTCATACAATAAATTTAGCATCATGTCTTGACCATATCACATCACAACATGCCCTGCAAAAACAAGTTAGACGTCCTCTACTTTGTTGTTGCAAGTTTTACGTGGCTGCTACGGGCTTAGCAAGAACCGTTCTTACCTACGCATCAAAACCACAACGATAGTTTGTCAAGTTGGTGTTGTTTTAACCTTCGCAAGGACCGGGCGTAGCCACACTCGGTTCAACTAAAGTTGGAGAAACTGACACCCGCCAGCCACCTGTGTGCAAAGCACGTCGGTAGAACCAGTCTCGCGTAAGCGTACGCGTAATGTCGGTCCGGGCCGCTTCATCCAACAATACCGCCGAACCAAAGTATGACATGCTGGTAAGCAGTATGACTTATATCGCCCACAACTCACTTGTGTTCTACTCGTGCATAACATCAACGCATAAAACCTAGGCTCGGATGCCACTGTTGGGGAACGTAGTAATTTCAAAAAATTTCCTACGCACACGCAAGATCATGGTGATGCATAGCAACGAGAGGGGAGAGTGTTGTCTACGTACCCTCGTAGACCGGAAGCGGAAGCGTTAGCACAACGCGGTTGATGTAGTCGTACGTCTTCACGGCCCGACCGATCAAGCACCGAAACTACGGGACCTCCGAGTTCTAGCACACGTTCAGCTCGATGACGATCCCCGGACTCCGATCCAGCAGAATGTCAGGGAAGAGTTCCGTCAGCACGACGGCGTGGTGACGATCTTGATGTTCTACCGTCGCAGGGCTTCGCCTAAGCACCGCTACAATATTATCGAGGATTATGGTGGAGGGGGGCACCGCACACGGCTAAGAGAGCAATGATCAATTGTTGTGTCTTTGGGGTGCCCCCTGCACCCGCATATAAAGGAGCAAGGGAGGAGGAGGCCGGCCCTAGGAGGGGGCGCGCCAAGTGTGGAGTCCTACTAGGACTCCCTAGTCCTAGTAGGATTCCACCTCCCATATGGAATAGGAAAAGAGGAAGGGAAAAGGAGAAGGAAGGGGGCGCCCCCTTCCCTAGTCCAATTCAGACCAGACCAAGGGGAGGGGTGCGGCCACCCTTAAGGTCCTTTTCCTTCTTCCCCGTATGGCCCAATAAGGCCCAATACGTATTCCCGTAATTCTCCGGTACTCCGAAAAATACCCGAATCACTCGGAACCTTTCCGATGTCCAAATATAGTCGTCCAATATATCGATCTTTACGTCTCGACCATTTCGAGACTCCTCGTCATGTCCCCGATCTCATCTGGGACTCCGAACTCCTTCGGTACATCAAAACTCATAAACTCATAATATAACTGTCATTGAAACCTTAAGCATGCGGACCCTACGGGTTCGAGAACAATGTAGACATGACCGAGACACGTCTCCGATCAATAACCAATAGCGGAACCTGGATGCTCATATTGGCTCCCACATATTCTACGAAGATCTTTATCGGTCAGACTGCATAATAACATATGTTGTTCCCTTTGTCATCGGTATGTTACTTGCCCGAGATTCGATCATCGTTATCTCAATACCTAGTTCAATCTCGTTACCGGCAAGTCTCTTTACTCGTTCCGTAATACATCATCCTGCAACTAACTCATTAGTTGCAATGCTTGCAAGGCTTAAGTGATGTGCATTACCGAGAGGGCCCAGAGATACCTCTCCGACAATCGGAGGGACAAATCCTAATCTCGAAATACGCCAACCCAACAAGTACCTTCGGAGACACCTGTAGAGCACCTTTATAATCACCTAGTTACGTTGTGACGTTTGGTGGCACACAAAGTGTTCCTCCGGTAAACGGGAGTTGCATAATCTCATAGTCATAGGAACATGTATAAGTCATGAAGAAAGCAATAGCAACAAACTAAACGATCAAGTGCTATGCTAACGGAATGGGTCAAGTCAATCACATCATTCTCCTAATGATGTGATCCCATTAATCAAACAACTCATGTCTATGGTTAGGAAACATAACCATCTTTGATCAACGAGCTAGTCAAGTAGAGGCATACTAGTGACACTCTGTTTGTCTATGTATTCACACATGTATTATGTTTCTGGTTAATACAATTCTAGCATGAATAATAAACATTTATCATGATATAAGGAAATAAATAATAACTTTATTATTGCCTCTAGGGCATATTTCCTTCATCATGTGCTCGATGCGCATGAATATCACGCTCCTTTCACGCTGGCTTTGGCGCATCTCGCAAGGTCATGGTGGGCTGTGGCTAGACATCATCCGGAATAAACACCTACGTGGCCAACCTTTGGCCTTCTGTCAGCGATCCGGGGGATCCCAATTTTGGCTGTCTGTCATCCAGTTGCTTCCCATCCTCCGTATTGGGACCTCCATAGCAGTCGGATCGGGATCGGCGACCATGTTCTGGTTTGACCGCTGGGCGGGCGACTCCCCCTTCGCAGCTCGGTACCCCGATCTCTTCTCCATTGCTGTCATCCCGACTATATTCGTCGAACGGGCCCTTATTGACTTAGAGCGCCTCGTGTTCTGGAGGCCATTTGGGCCTCCGGAAGCTGCCTCTTGGCAGGAGCTTCTTGATTGCATTGCCCTCCATGTGCCGGATGTCGATACCAGCCCGGACGAGGTTCGGTGGCGCCTTGAACCATCGGGGCAATTCTCCACCAAGTCCCTCTACTCTGCCATCGCCCCCTCCACTGCGCCGCCTCCCCTCCTAGCTGTATGGGCCATTTGCGTTCCTCTGAATATCTGGATCCTCTTGTGGCAGTGGATCCGCGGTCGGCTCCCGTCCGGGGTTGAGGTCCGCAAGCGCAATGGTCCGGGCTCCGGCTTGTGCCCGCTCTGCAGTACCCCCGAGGACTCGAACCATATCTTCTTCAATTGCGTTTCTGCCCAGTTTATGTGGAGTTGCTTTAGAGAGGCGGTCGGTGGTAATTGGAGCCACACCAACTTACCTGACCTCTTCGACGAACTCCGGACCTCCCCCTTGCCCACTCGCCACATTAGGTGGCTGGAGATTGGGGCCCTCGCGTGGACCATCTGGACGATTCGCAATAAGCTTGTGATTCAACGCACTCCGCTTCGTCGGGCTACTGACGCTCTCTTCAAACTGTCTGGTTTCTTGCAGCTCTGGCGATCGCTTAGCCGCCCTCGGGACCGGGACGCCATCTCCGCCTTCATCGCCGACATTCGTTCGATGGCCGCCCGCCTGTCGCCGCCGCCCCCTCCGCCTCCTCCAGAGCCTAACTAGATGATTGACGAGCGCTCGCCTTGGCTTTAGCCTTTTTATGTGTTTATTTCTGGGCTTGTTGAGCTCTGCCCTCAGTAGAACCTTTGGATCTCATGTGTGTCTTGGGTGTGTGTGTTCTGTACTAGATCTTATATGTGTGCTCTGGCCGGTTTGCTTTATTTATAAAGCGGGGCGAAAGCCTTTTTCGGTAATATCACATGGATTTAGAATATTTGGAATCAAAAGGAAATTCAATTGCAAGTGTGTTTATGAGTGATTCCTAAATTAATGGGATGTTTTATTCTAGCTCCCCAATAATATTGGGAGGATATGTTCATGGGTTATAAAGAGAACCATCACGTGAATTCCCTTATTTTAAATAGATCAAAGCTCTAAGCAATTTATTTATTTGTGTTTTAATGGCATGATGACATGATGATGCAAAATTAAAATAAAACAAAGAATATAATAGCAATTAGGGAAAGAAATCTAGAGAATTGGTCTGTGTGGCAGGGGACACTTGAGAACGGGAAACGGGTGAGGGGAAATGAGTTCGTGTGTGTGCCCTTTTTTATAGTAGTATATAGGAAAAGAGAGTGTGTGTTCTCTCTGTAAATGAAGTGTGTACGTGAAGTGCTTTATGTGGGCCAAGCCTAAATAATGAAAAAATAAATTAGAATCTTCCCAACCAAGCAATAAACTCTGTCTAAAAAAATCAACATAGTAAAACTAGTTTTAAAAATGTGCAGAGTTCTATATATATTCACACTTTCTAAAAACTGGCAAAAATTTCCAATAAAAAAAGTCCAAATAATGTTCTCCTTAAAAACATTCAAGTTTTAATAAAACATTCAGTTTAAGAAAATGAATATTCATGTTTTTCCAAAAAAGAATAATGATCCACAAATTATCCCACGAACCACTACTCTTTCATCAGATAAAGAACGCTAAGAAAGCTTTTCTAACGTCCAAACTTCATACTCTGAAAAACAATAATAGCAAATGTTTATCAGAATTAAATATAAACTATGGTATATAATAGCACATGGATCAGGTTTTAGAGTTTCTACGCCAGTTGCAAGATACTGGCATTTGTACTAGTGCATGCTAAAAAGAAAGAGACCAATCTCAAAAAGAAAAGCATGCATCTAGACTACAGTACACACTGTTTAGCTAAGCTCCAAGGTCGACACCAATCAAGCATTACCAGGCTATCAGTACCTAGTAGTCATACACAATCATCACTCCGGCAGCTGCATTCCTTGACCAGATCCATCAGCATATTATTATCTCTACGGATGAGGAGGGCCCATGTGTGAGTCGCTCCTTAATCCGACGCCTGCGGGCTTCATCCACGTGGGATCTCATCGGGTCAATGTCATCAATGTCATCGCATTTCTCGCATGGCTCCCACACCAAATTGGTCTTCTCAGCAATGCCCTTTGTTATTTTGGCACACGAATGCCGTTCTCGAGACAACTTCATGCATGTACATAGAAAATAAACAATACATGTTACAATTAAACTCGCAACCAGCACATGCAGGAAAACATAGGAACAATGGCAATTACACATATTTCCCATTTAAAATTTAGCAACAAGCTCACGGATGGAGGGAGTATCATCTAAGCAAGTTTAGGCTTCTGTAGAGCTTCTGGAAGATCTGCATGAAATAAATCCTGGATTAAAGTAATTGAATATGTTTCCAGGATTCCTATGAAATCGCGGTCCCCTGTGCGAAATTCAAATGGAGCATCGCGACTTCCATTTTCACTGCACCATCATTCCTATGCAACCATGTGTTCCTCATATCCAATTACAATGCGGCGTGTCTGCATTCTACTTGTAAAACTCTGCTACCTGGCTATCTAGAGCAATTGCTGCACGAGCGGCGTTTTCCACCACTGGTGGTTTTACTGTTGCCTTTTTACCCCTGTTGGCTGGACAACCGTCCATCCCTTTTGCACGCACAAGCTCGGGCTAAGGTTGGATGGCCGGTGGGCCCGTTCGATTATAGGGCCAGGGGACAGTGAGTGGGTTGCTCCAATGCTTGGTCAGCAATTGGCTGGTGATGGACGTGGGATGGGTTGCGCGGACGACCGAAGCAGTAAAACCTAACTACCAATCCTCTTCCATTCATTGGGGCGCAGCTGCAGAGGAGCAGGATCAAAGTGAAGACTGAAGGCGTTACAGCAAGGTCATCCCCTTTTTTCTATTTCTTTCTTTGTCCCTGAATTTAGGGCTGCTGAGTTCGTGTTCGTGATAGAAAATTACGGGTTAGTATTTCCATTGGTTTGTGCCTTTGTGGGGTTACAGACTAACAGGGCATCTATGCTTGACGAGGCCATTGAGTATCATAAGCAATTGTAGCTTCAAGTACATGTCTGTACAAGCATGCTTGGATGGCTGGATGACGAGTCCTGCTTGAGGGATACGGCGGTCTCATCGATGGCACTGCAGTTTAGTTCAGCTCAGCAGCCGAGATCAGGAATCAATGGCATCAAAGTTTCTATGGAGTTCAAACCATGGGAAGAGACGGGGCAACTCAGAAGGCGAGGTCGGGCGGCTGGGCGAAACCCTAGCCGCCGTCACTCGCACCCCTTTCCCTTGCCGCCGCTAAAAGGCGCCGTTGGGCGAAGCCCGGCTGGCGTCGGCGTCGGCGGGGCCCCTCCTCCCCTGGTGGTTACGACGCGAGACGTGGCGAGCAGACGGGGAGCGCGGCGCTCCCGCAGGGCGACGCAGCGGTGCCTCGGGCAGTCGGGATTTGGGCGCGGAGGCGGCTGCGTGATGAAGGTGGCAGGGCGGGCCGGCACGGTGGGATGGCTGGCTGCTGTGCCAGCTCCATTAGATCCGGCGGCTGCAGCCTCGGGCTGCCGCGGCGTGGACTGGAGGCATTGCTGGCTCGGCAGGCGGGCCTGCAGTGTGGTGGGGAGTGCGGCGGGCATGGCCTCGGCCTCCCCTGCTGCCCGTCCGGCCGGCTAGCTCTGGTCGCGGTCGACCGGCCCTGGTCCCCGCTCGGTTCCCTGCCTTGATCGAGCAGAGGCTCGATCTGCGTTTCCCTGCCTCCACCGCTCTTTGCTCGATCCAGATCGAGCAGCCTAGTCCGTCGACTTCAAAAAGAAAAAGAAAAAAAAAGAAAAAAAAGGAAGAACTCCTTATGTTTTCTTCGAGCTATGTCGTTGTTCCTAGGTGTTCAGTGATCTTTGATGGCACCAATTACGTTGAGTTTGTCGGCTTCATGCGCATCCATATGCGTGGTCTTCTTCTGTGGGGTGTTCTCTCTGACGAGGTCCTCTGTCCGCCATGCCCTGTTGCGCCAGTGGCCCCAATCCCACCGGTGCCGCCGGTACTTGCTGCTGATGTTTCTCAGGCTGACCGGGATGCAGTCAAGGCTCTCGATGATGCTGCGGTTGATACTTATGACCAGTAGGTATCAACTTATTCAGATGCTCTTTTTGTGTACCGCGATGATCTGTCTGCTTAGACTCAGTGGTGCAATGATGATGCTCGTGCTACTACTGTTCTCACTGCGAGTGTGCTCCCTCAGTTTGCTTCGGAGTTCATGGGACTTGGCACAATTGTAGCGATGAGGTCTTATCTCTGTCAGCGCTATCAGTCCTTTGGTGATGCTCTCTACCTATCTGTGGTGCTCAGGAGCACGCACTCCAGCAAGATGATTCCTCTGTTGATGCGTTCTATTCACAGTGCTCTGTCATCTGGAGTCAGCTTCTCTTCGGACAGTTATTTGTGGGACTTGCCGTTGTTGTCAGACTACGCGATCTAACTTGGAGTTTCAGCGTGTCCATGAGTTCTTATCTCGCCTCCGCGCCGAGTTTGAGCCTCGACATGCTCACTTGCTTGCCCGTGGTCGTGTCCCTATCTCGGAGGTACTTGCTGAGCTTCGTGCGAAGGAGACCCACCTTCGATCTGTTGGGTTGCTTGTGGTTCCTTCTGTGTTGGCTGCTTGAGCTCCTGTGTCGTCTACTCATCTCACTGCTCCACCGCTCCTGCCCACACCTTCAGGGGGGTGGGCCGCCCTCCTTATGTTGAGAAGGGTCAGTCGCGCCGCGACACCTTCTGTGACTACTGCTCCAGGCCAGGTAACCCAGAGTCTGATTGTCGCCGGAAGCAGCGAAACCAGAGGCGCTCCTCTTTCAGTGGGACTCCTGTGTCATCATCGACTCCATCACTCACTGACCAGGACATTGTGCGGCTCAAGCGCCTTCTGGCTTCATCCAGTTCTTCATCGACGGGTTCTGCTGCTGCTGTGACTGCTTCCACCACTTCATCATCGCCGGCATCTACACCATCAGGTACTGAGCTTCCTTTCATATGTCCTTTGATTCTTCAGCATTGTCTTCTCTTCGCCCTCTTGATTCTCCTATTAATGTTCTTACTGCTGATGGCACATCTCTTCATGTTGCTAGTCATGGTATTATTTCCACTCCATTATTTTCTATTCCCAGTGTTTCCCATGTTCCTCGTCTTATCATGAATCTCTTTTCCACTGCCCAACTTACTGATTCTGGTTGTTGTGTCATTCTTGATACCGACTCTTATTCCATTCAGGATCGTCGCACTAAGGTTTTGGTTGGTGCTGGCCCCCGACGCCGTGAGTCAGAGGGCCTTTGAGAAGTTGAATGGCTTTGTGTTCCTTCCGCTGCCACCACTTTAGTCAGCTCTCATGATGTTGCTGCCTCTTCATCTGCGTCCTTCCAGCAGTGGCATCATCGCCTTGGTCACATCTGTGGCTCTCGCTTGTCTTCATTAGTGCGTCAGGGCCTCTTAGGGTCTGTATCTGGAGATGTTTCTTTACATTTTAATGGTTGTAGACTTGGCAAACAGACCCAGTTACCTTATCCTACCAGTCAGTCGGTATCTCAGCGTCCTTTTGACTTAGTTCATTCTAATGTCTGGGGTCCTGCTCCCTTTGATTCGAAAGATGGTCATCGCTACTATGTTTTGTTTATTGATGATTTCTCTCGCTACACTTGGCTCTACTTCATGAAAACTCATAGCGAGGTTTTCTCTATATACAAACGATTTGTTGCAATGGTTTACACCCAGTTTTCCACGCATATTCACATTTTTCGTGCTGACTCCGCTGGAGAGTATATCTCCCAGCTGTTGCGTGGTTTTCTCGCAGAACAGGGTGCCCAGTTCTCCTGTCCTGGTGCTCATGCTCAGAATGGCGTTGCAGAACATAAGCATCGTTATTTGCTTGAGACGGCTCGTGTGCTGATGATTGCCGCCTCCCTTCCACCCCACTTTTGGGCTGAGATTGTTTCTGCATCCACCTATCTCATCAACATTCAGCCATCGACTGCTCTGCAGGATGGTATTCTTATGGAGTGTCTCACTGGTCGTTCTCCTGACTACTCAGCTCTTCGTATGTTTGGATGTGTGTGCTATGTCCTTCTTGCCCTGCGCGAGCGCACCAAACTGACTGCTCAGTCAGTCGAGTGTGTTTTCCTTGGCTACAGCAATAAGCACAAGGGCTATCGTTGTTGGGATCCTGTCGGTCATCGCTTGCGCATCTCGTGTGATGTGACTTTTGACAAGTCTCGCTCTTACTTCCCACGTCCTTCTTCCTCTAACTTCTCCGCGGACGAGATTTCTTTTCTTCTCCTTCCCGATTCACCCTGCTATGTGCCTCGTGTTTCACCTCTTCCTCCGGCACCTCTCATCCATTCCCATTCACCACCGACACCCTCTTCCCCATCCTCCTCATCTACCTCTCCACCATCATCTCTAGTCCGTCGCTCTCTCTCACCGTTTCCTCTCCACTATACTCGTCGCCCTCGTTCTGAGGATGCTTCCCTTGATGCGCCTTCCACCTCTAGTGCGCCTCCCTTCACGCCTCCCCCGGTTCATAACCTCCATGCTCGGCCTCGGCCCCCGCCTGATCGCTATTCTCCTGATAGGTACGATCTCTCTGTTATTACTGAGCCCACTTCCTATCGGACTGCCATGACTCAGCCCGAATGGCAGCTTGCGATGGCCGAAGCGCTTGCCGCCCTTGAGCGCTCTGGCACATGGGATCTGGTTTCCCTTCCTTTCGGTGTTCGTCCCATCACCTACAAGTGGGCCTACAAGATTAGGACTCGCTCCGATGGTTCTCTTGAGTGCTACAAAGCTCGGCTTGTGGCTAGTGGTTTTCAGCAGGAGCAGGGACGCGATTATGATGAGACATTCGCTCCTGTGGCCCATATGACCACTGTCTGCACTCTCTTTGTTGTGGTTTTTGTTCGTCATTAGTCTATCTGTCAACTTGATGTCCAGATCGCCTTTCTCAATGGCGAGTTGCGTGAGGAGGTTTATATGCAGCCACCACCGGGGTACTATGCTCCTGATGGTATGGTCTGTAGACTTTGTCGCTCCTTCTATGGTCTTAAACAGGCCCCTCGCGCCTGGTTCGAGCGTTTCGCCTCTGTGGTGACTGCCGCTGGTTTCTTGCCCAATGATCATGATCCCGCATTGTTTGTTCACACATCTCCTCGTGGTCGGACTCTTCTCCTTCTCTATGTTGATGACATGATCATCACTGGTGATGACTCTGACTACATTGCCTTTGTTAAGGCACGCCTTCGCGATCAGTTCCTCATGTCTGACCTTGGTCCACTTTGATTCTTCCTTGGGATTGAGATCTTCTCGACCTCTGATGGCTTCTACATCTCTCAGGAAAAATATATACAGGATCTTCTTGCTCGTGCCGCTCTTAGTGATGAGCACACTATTGTGACTCCTACGGAGCTCAACGTTCAGCTTCGTGCCTCTGATGGTGACCCTCTTCCTGATCCTACTCGATATTGTCACCTTGTTGGCAGCCTTGTCTACCTTGCTGTTACGCGTCCCGACATCTCCTATCCTGTTCACATCCCGAGTCAGTTTGTTTCAGCACCCACCTCTGTCCACTATAGTCATCTCCTCTGTGTTCTACGATATCTTCGTGGCACGATCTCTCATCACCTTTTCTTCCCCCGCTCCAGCTCTCTCGAGCTCCACGTCTACTCTGATGCTACCTGGGCTAGTGATCCCTCTAGTCAATGCTCGCTGTCTGCTTACTATGTTTTTCTTAGTGGCTCTCTCATTCCCTGGAAGACAAAGAAACAGACTGCAGTTTCTCGCTCGAGTACATAGGCCGAGTTGCGAGCCATGGCTATGTTGACGGCTGAGGTGATCTGGTTACGATGGTTACTTGAGGATTTTGGTGTGTCTACTACTACCTCGACTCCCTTACTGTCAGACAGTACCGGTGCTATCAGTATTGCGCGTGACCCGGTGAAGCATGAGCTCACCAAGCACATCGGTGTGGATGCCCACTTTGTGCGTGCTGCTCTATAGGATTAGACTCTTGCTCTTCACTATGTGCCCTCTGAGTTACAGTTGGCGGACTTCTTCACAAAGGCACAGACTTGAGCGCAGCATGGTTTTCTTCTCTCCAAACTCAGTGTTGTTGATCCACCATGAGTTTGAGGGGGGGGGGGGGGTGTTAGATGTGTATAGTCCCTTTTCGGTACATCCCCATTGTATAAGGGGTTTCCTGCACTTTACCACACATGTATATGTAATGGCCTTTGGCCCTCAGGGAATACCAGTTGCTGATTATCCAACATTTCCTACCATGGTGGGTGTGCCGTGAAGTGGGTGGTTGGCGGTGTTTTGGGCCTTGGATGCCAGGGCGGCGGCCTCGGATGGTGGGTTGCATAGTTGGCTCACCGACGGGTGCTAGGACGACAGTGGCGGCTTTCCTTCTTGGTCGTGTGGGCGGCGAGGGGGTACCGTCAGGTGGCTCGGGCTCACCCTCTGGCATTGGTAGTGGCGACACCGAAATCAAAATCTGGGAGTCTGAGCTCGTCGTGGTTGTCCTATAGACCTCGTGGTGACACGTGTGAGCTGCCGAGCGAAAGCTCTGCACCTTGGTGCCAACGACGGCGACGCTCATGGGCGTCGTTTTCTTCTTGAAGACGTCGTTGTGGTTGTCCTCTCCATGTCAAGGTTCCTGGTGAAAACTCTTGTCCATTTCGGACTCCACAGCAATGACGCTTCGCATCGTCTTCCCTTCCCTCCTGGGAACGTTGTCGTGGAGCTTAGGTGTGCTAGGGCGTAGCGAGGCATTGTACTCTGTGTCCTCCTTCGGTAGCGTAGTCGTGTGCGTGTTGTGTGATCCGGTTATCCCAGGATTTGCTTCATAAGAGGGCTACCTCACCATCTTGCATCGTTCTGCCATGTACTTTGTTCGGTTGTTGCTTTACATATAAAGCGGGGTGAAAGCCTGTTTCAAGAAGGTGAGGTCGGGCGCGGGACGCTTCTTCAATGTTGCCCTTCTTCACTTGCAGGCGACGAGTGCAGATTGGTGGGCTTGAACCTCTCGGACAGCTCTTCCTCCAGCCCATAGGTTCCATTTAGTGCAGTCGGGGCGACAGGGCGGTGGCTTCCTAGTGCGACGGTGCGGGTGACTGCATGTCGGGGGCGCGGCGGGGCATGCCTACACGGGGTGGCGGTGGTGGGCGTCCTGGCTCGAGTGGCTGCTCTGGCCAGCTGCCAGAGGTTGCGCGGGCTCTGCAGCTGTTATGACCTCGTCCAGGGGCGCAAGTGGTGCGGATCAGTGGGGTGGTGGCGCTTGGTGCCGAGTGTCATGCCCCAGTGACGCTGGGTGGAGGTGCAGCGAGCCTCCTTCCCATGGTTCTAGACCAGCGCATGGCTCGTGCTCGGGTGGATCTGGACGATGCCTGGGCGAGTCGGTTCGTGCTCTGAATAGGTACGCTTGGGCTCGATCTGGGAGGTGCCTGTGGGTGGTGACGTCCCTCTCCTCGCGGGTACAATGGACGGTGGTGGTGGTCAGGGCTCCACTATTCTGTTGGGCAGATCGGCGTCAAGGGCCACGTTCATGGCATCGTGCGAGCGTGCTCAATGACGGTCATCGGTAGTCATGGAGTAGGGTCTCCCCGTCCACCGAGAATGGCTCGAGACCCAGGCGTGGATGCCTCCTACTGTGGAGGCGTCCACCTAGACTCTGTGGCTGATGTCGGGCTAGGAGCGAAAGGTGTCACCTTTTACTCCTTCCGTGACGGGTGCACCATGATGTGGGTAGTTGGTGGAGTCCTAGACATGGATGCCGGGGTGGCGGCCCTAGATGGCGGTCTGCATGGTTGGCTCTCCAGCGGGCACCATGGCGGCGGTGATGTCCTTCCCTCTTGGTCATGTGGGTGGCGAGAGGTGGTGCAGCGGGTGTCGGACGCGCTCTCTGCCTCTGACGGTGGTAGTGCCCCAATCCGGATATGGAAGTTCTGTGCTTGTCGTGCTTGCCCTGGAGACCTCGTGGTGACGTCGGGGAGTTGCCGAGCAAAAGCTCCAGGCTTTGTCGCCGACGATGGCGATGCTCGCCGGTGCCATTATCTTCTTGAAGACGTCGTCGTGGTGCTCCTCTCCTTGTCCGGGTTCCGAGTGTAAACTCCTGTCTGTTGTAGACTCAGGCACTCAGCAAAGACAATGCTTGCCGCCGTTATTCCTCCTGCGGGCGTTGTTGTGGAGCTTAGGTGTTATAGGGCTTAGGGCGGTGTTGCTCTCAGTTCCTCCTATACTCTATTTTGGTAGCGTAGTTGCGTTTGTTCTGCGTGATCCAGTTATCTTGGGATCGGCATTGTATGAGGGCCACCCCATCTCCTTGTATCGTTCGGCCGTGTACTTTGGCCGTGTACTCTGTTTGGTTGTTGCTTTATATATAAGCGGGGCGAAAACCTGTTTCGAGAGGTAGCCATCAATCTTTTCATTCTAAGAGTACGTTAATATGCACACCCTGTACATTCGTGTATCCAAATATTATTTCTTACATTGTTATGAGGTGTTTATGATCGTGCATTATTTCAAAAAGGACGTACATCCAGTTTATTCGTGTATCTAAATGTGATTATAGTCTAAGGATCCCTACTGCTCTAAGAGTAATTACATGTCTCCTTTTCTTTTGATTTTATTATTGTGGTCAGTGTATAATTTGTTTTTTTGGTTGCGAGTTAAGCTGTTTAACTGCCGCAGAGCCAAGCTCAAATGATTTTCGGGTATAAAATATATTTCAATTCATCGTCACTGTAAATTTCTGAGGGGTACTTTCCATCTTTTGTTCAGTTCATTTAGATATAGAAGGAGGACTAGCAACCTATTATTCTACAGCAAGCTTAAGCCTGAACGAGTTATCAAGTCTACTGAAACCTTTCCTGTTTAGGATTGTCTAGTGGTTTTGGAAGAGACGCTTTCTTAAGTATGCTTAATCAATTAAAAGGAGGGGGTCAGATTATTACAATGTTAGTGCCCGAACTATAGGCTTGATCCACTATCACTTGCTCCTGCCACCGTGTCATAATATCTCCTTTTCATATATATGACGATAGTAACTGAATGATCATATTAGGAATGCATTATTGGCAGCCTTGTGAGGTTTTCTTCATAACTTGTTCTCCTGTTTTTAATATTTGTATTCTCTTTGTTGCAAGGTGGCTGCAGGTAAAGTTATCAAGTTAATCTGGTGCTTGCTCGAGCCGTTGATTACTGCTGCTTTGCTAGGGTTCAAGGTCTTACTACAGGAGAAATTTACTCCAATGCTTGCTCGATCCCTTTTCCATGATGACTACCCCAGAGGAACCTTTGATGTGTATAGATGGTGATGGATATGGGGACACATAAGAACAGATAAGAACTAGCAAACTGGATATCAAATGCCCTAAACTAGGAATCCTTTAATTATTGGAGGCTTTCATCTTCACATATGCAAGGCGAGATAAGATGCAGGTGAATGGCCTTTGTTTTGTTTCTTTATGATTTTCTTCTCTATTTAATGATAGATGCAGTGCATAGGGTGAACTTGCTTCCGTGAGAACCAGTATAGCACTGAATCAGGTAAGGTGTGAAGAAATGTGCTTAAACGGTTGCTCTATTTATGTGTTTACTGCTGACTATGTCATACAAGTTGCCACTTTTGAATCTGCCCTCTTTTAGGCACGTGTCTGTCCCACATCTATGCTGGTAAACTTGCGCACTATATAGTTTTCTTTCTCAGGTGTCTGTATGATCTTTGTCATGGAAGCTTGCTGTCCCATTACCATCTATTTTCCTGGTATGAGGGGAAATCAGCCCTGTGTGCGGCTGGACCGTTGCGTTCTCAGGCCCAGGACCCCCCTGGACTTCTTACACGGTGCCTGTGGCTGCCCAGGGGTTCCCCAACCCTAGTCTTGGTTCTCCTGCCGTCCCGCCCAAGTGCGCCTCCTCATTCACTCTGCATGTGGCCTCCGACCACCTCCGCCCCCTCCAGTCACCCGATCCTACGCGGCGGTCGCGGCCATGCCTTGGGCCTTCGGAGTTCCAACCTTTTTCAATTATTTCACCACGGAGATTCTTCTAAATCAGTACAAGGATTAACCTTGTGTTGTCAACTTCTTTTTCCTTCCGTTTGATTATTCTTTTCGTTAACGGAGTTCCGAATGAAGGTTCTACACGATTGTTCATAAAGGATTTAATTCATTTTTGAAGTATTGATCGAGATTCTTTTCAAAGAAGCTCAAGTGTTCCTCATCTTGCATTCCGTAGTGCAATTCCTTCTACCTTATCTTTTGAGGTGGTGTTATGTCATTCGATAATTTTTTCTTCGTGTTTCATGATTCACATGTTGGCAAGAATGAGATATTTTAAACCCACCAATCTCTTTAATGGAGGTATCTTGGGTTATATTTCACCTAAAACTTTCCCTAAGGATTATGGCTATCTATGGTGCTTATAAGTGACCCAATTTCTTCTTTTATCCTCCGGTGAAATAGTTTCTCGTCTTCTTGCTCATATCAATCCAATCTATTGTTTTCCGTTAGTGGCAGAATTTCATCTTAAGTTTTGAGATGTTCTTCATAAGCCCACAACAAGCGTACTCTTTTCGTTGCTAGTTTTTCCAACAATTCCGTTCGACCCTTCTTTTCAAGATGCTTTTCAAACTCATTTGGGTTAGAAGATGGTGTCTTATTCCCTGTTCTTCTGTTTCGACGATCCAACTTTCATTCTTTCGTTCCGGAGGCATCGTGTTATTGCTTCTTCAACCATCATCTTGTTCTATCAAAGATCATGTTTTTTTTTTGCTTATCCATTTAACCAGAGTGTTGTGCCCTTTTTGATCAAGTTCTTTTCGCATTATCAAGCCTGACATCTCTTTTCAACCGGAGTGTTGTCTGAGATCTTTCTTACCCCTTGTTCCATTCATTCAATAGTTCCGGAGGAAGTGTGTTGTGATTTCATCAAGTGTCTTCTCATCTTACTTCTTATTCAATTCTTTTTTTTTCAACCGGAGTGCTGTCTGAATTTGTTCTTCCTTGTTCCTCTTCCCTACCGGAGTGCTTTCAACTTTGTTCTTCTTCATTGCTTTCTTTCTTTCAATTGTTTAACCTCTCAAGGCTCGTGGTTTCACTCGTTTGTCAAAGAAGCAACTTAGTTTTACATTTTCTCTTTCTCTTCCTTTTTCACTCCGGTGCCATCCTAGATCTCGGGACGAGATCCTCTCGTAGTGGTGGAGTGTTGTAACGCCCCAAGACCGGAGCTTCAGATGCCTTACAGGGTTTCCGAGTTTCGTCATGTGATTTGTTTTGTCTGTTGCATTCATCTTTGCATTTGTGCATTGCATCATGTCATCATTTGCATTGCATCGGCACTTGTTACTGTCATTGTTTTTAAAACTTGCATCCGCTCGTAGCTGCCGCGTTCCCCCTTGCTTTTGTTGACTGTTCGAAGACCAACCCTGTTCTTCGTTTTCCCTCTTGCCTAAACCGGAGTCTCTTTGCACAGTGCATCAACCCCTGCATTGTCTCTTTCTCAACTTCATCTTCTTCTCCACCCACAACCGTGCTTGGTCATCTTATATTCTCTTGATCTTCTTCTCCTTCTTTGTTAATCCATTTTAATTGTGGTATTCTATTCCCTGCACCAATTTAATGTTCATTCTTTTCCTATAATTTTGGGACCATGCCAGTTACCTCTCGGCCTAATCTCATCTTTTCTGAGTTGTTTTGGTTAGGTTTAAAAAATGGCCCAAGTTTGAATTTAATTCAAACTTGTTTTATTTTTATACCTCTAAAAAATTGTCCAAACCAATTTTATCAATTAGGGCATTAATCCAGGGTCTCGAGGATATTTTTATATTACTCATACTCCCCTCTTTTATCCCTGTGCTTTTCTGTTTACTTTCTGGTTGAGGAATGTAAAAGAAAAGAGAAAGCAGCAGCAGCCTACCTGGGCCTCAGCCTTCAGGCCGGCCCAGCAGCGGACCCAACATCAGATCCAGCCACAGCCCGCTAGGCCCGCCCTGCGCCCTCCTCCCTCCTTTTTCTCACCAAAGCGCCGCACATCCCTCTCTCCCACTCGACCCACGTGGACATGCCGGTCCCCCGCGTCAGCGGCCAAGCCCGAACCGCACCCCCTTTTTCTTGTACCTCGCTCCCTTTCTTTTCATGCACGCCATGGACACAGGGGCACCATGGCACCCGCACCCCTATATAGCCCCGCCTCTCGCCTAGGGTTCCCTCTTCCTTCCCCTTCCTTTCTCCGCCGCCGCTAGGAGGTAATCCATCCTCACGCTCCTGTAACCTCCTCCACCAACACCATGTCCGAGAGGGAGACGAGCTCCTCCGACATGATCTGCGACCCCGTCGGCCTCCGTCTCCTCTCCAGCGTGCGCGCCTCGACGTCCCTGCTCCGTTCCCGTGTCAAGTCCTAGCCCAGGAGCGCCAAGACCGGCGCATCTTCTTCCTCTTCGTCTCAGACCCGAAGCCCCGCCAAGTCCACCGCCTCGATCAGCGCATCCTCCCGCCGTCTATGATCTCCGTTGACCTTGTACGACTCCAGCAGCACCCCCACGGTGATGCCCCGCTCCTTCCCAACTCCCTCTCCGGTTTGATCCTGTCGTCGTGGTCGTCTTCCCGAGCCTGCCTATTCCATATCTGCCATGGGCGAGTTCCTGAAGCTCACCTTGCATGCCACCCTGCCTCGCGCACTCGCTCCCGCGCGCGCCCAGCGTGCTTTGCCTCGCAGCCGCCCCTCTGCTTCGCCCCTGCCTCGCGCGCAGCCGCGCCGCACCACCTAGCTTCAGCCGCCCACCTTGTCGTGCTTCGCTGCCATGGCCGCAATCACATAGAGTCCCTGTCTGCTCGCGTCCTCGAGCAGAGCATGCTCGTGTGCTCTACCACGAGCACCCTCACCTTTTTCCGCAGGCACGTCGCCGCTCTGCTTGGCGAGATGTCGTCTCCCGGCTCAACACTGTCGATGCCGGTGTTCTCCGTGTAGCCATGGCCAAAGGCTCGGCCCTCTGGTCATAGGTCAAAAGAATCCAGGCGCCCGGATTTATCATAAACACGCTTGCAGCTCAGTGGTTGGGGTTACTAATTTGCAAGCGGGAGGTCCTGGGTTCGAAACCCAGCTCTCCCTGTTTTACTTTCTTTTGCCTACACACACATCCAGCCGCTTGGGCCTCTTTCGCTCCCGGGCCGCTGCACTGTGTTGCTTCTGGCCCGCGTATGTTTTTTTTTCTCTTCCCTGAGTTTTTCTCTATTTTCAGTGCATGCATAATTACAGGAATGCCACTGCTTTAAGATGCTAATAACCGAATATCCATGCATCCAAATAAAACATGTCATATATGTAAAATGCTTAGAATTTTATCTAGTTTCACAATATCCAACTTTCATGCATGTTTGACATGTTTAAACTGTTGTTTGGTTAAATTTTCTCCTATGCCATGTTAAAATGCTTTAATTCATAACTTAATAACCGTAGCTCGGTTTTAAATAATCTTTATATGTAAATGGGGTAGAAAAATGCCTCGTTTAACATGGTGGCATCACTTTGCATGTTTAACAACTATAAAATATGGTTTAGGGCAGAACAGTACCAAACCTAATGTATGCATATGAGGAGTTTCCGGACTTGTTGTTTTGTTGTTCCGGCCTCATTTAAACTTGCCTAGATTAGATAGTTTCGTCATGCTTCACCTCTTGCCATGCTAACAACATTTAACCTTGTTGGGTAACGAGAGAGAACTAAATAAGTCATGTGGTGTTTTCTTCAATATGCAACTCCGTTGCATGTTGAGCTCCACTTAATTTGTAGGTTTGTTTGTGCACTTTGCCATGTCATGCCCTCTTTAAACTGGACATGCATCATTCTTGATTGTGCATCATGCCATGTTCATGTGTTGGTTGTTTACTATGTTGTGTGCTTCTTTCTGGTGTTTCTTCTTCGGGTTGGTCCCGGAAACATTGCGTTTGTGAGGATACGTTGGCTACATCCGTTTGTCTTCTTCATGGACTTGTTCTTCTTCCTTGTCGGATTTCAGGCAAGATGACCATACACTCGAAATCACTTCTATCTTTGCTTGCTTAGTTGCTCGCTCTTTTGCTATACCTATACTGCGATACCTACCACTTGCTTATCATGCCTCCCATATTGTTAAGCCAAGCCTCTAACCCACCTTGTCCTAGCAAACCGTTGTTTGGCTATGTTATCGCTTTGCACAGCCCCTCTTATAGTATTGTTAGTTGCAGGTGAAGATTGGAGCTTGTTCTATGTTGAAACATGGATATTTTGTTGGGATATCACAATATCTCTTATTTAATTAATGCATCTATATACTTGGTAAAGGGTGGAAGGCTCGGCCTTATGCCTGGTGTTTTGTTCCACTCTTGCCGTGCTAGTTTCCGTCATATCGGTGTTATGTTCCCGGATTTTGCGTTCCTTACGCGGTTGGGTTATAATGGGAACCCCTTGACAGTTCGCCTTGAATAAAACTTCTCCAGCAATGCCCAACATTGGTTTTACCATTCGCCACCTAGCCTTTTCTTTCCCTTGGGTCGGCCAGCCCAAGGGTCATCTTTATTTTAAATCCCCCCCGGGCCAGTGCTCCTCTGAGTGTTGGTCCAAACTAGAGCCCTGTGCAGCGCCCCCTCGGGGAAACTCGAGGTTTGGTTTTAGTTGTATGGAGCGCTCATCTGAGTGTGCCCTGAGAACGAGATATGTGCAGCTCCTATCGGGATTTGTCGGCACATTCGGGCGGTGTTGCTGTACTTGTTTTACCATTGTCGAAATGTCTTGTAACCGGGATTCCGAGCCTGATCGGGTCTTCCCGCTAGAAGGAATATCCTTCGTTGACCGTGAGAGCTTGTGATGGGCTAAGTTGGGACACCCCTGCAGGGATTTGAACTTTCGAAAGCCATGCCCGCGGTTATGGGTAGATGGGAATTTGTTAACGTTCGGTTGTAGAAAACCTGAAGTTGACCTTAATTAAAATACATCAACCGCATGTGTAACCGTGATGGTCTCTTTCCGGCGGAGTCCGGGAAGTGAACACGGTGTTGGAGTTATGCTTGACGTAGGTTGTTCTAGGATCACTTCTTGATCATAGTTTCTCGATCGTGCTTTGCTTTCTCTTCTCGCTCTCATTTGCGTATGTTAGCCACCATATTATGCTAGTCGCTTGCTGCAGCTCCACCTCATACCTTTACCTTGCCCATAAGCTTAAATAGTCTTGATCGCGAGGGTGCGAGATTGCTGACTCGCCGTGACTCACAGATACTTCCAAAACCAGCTTGCAGGTGCCGATGAGTCCGTGCAGATGACGCAACCGAGCTCAAGGAGGAGCTCTTGGAAGATCTTATCCTTTGTGTTGTTTCGTTCTAGTTGATCAGTAATGGAGCCCAGTTGGGGTCGATCGGGGATCTGTGTAGCATTTGGGGTAGTCTTCTTTTATTTTGGTTCCGTAGTCAGACCTTGATTGTATTTGGTTGATGTAATGCTTTATTCATGTATTGTGTAAAGTGGCGATTGTAAGCCAACTATGTATCTCTTTTCCTTATATATTACATGGATTGTGTGAAGATTACCTCACTTGCGACATTGCTTTCAATGCAATTATGCCTCTAAGTCGTCCTCCGACACGTGGGAGATATAGCCGCATCGAGGGCGTTATAGGAAAGATACCAAAAAGCCCCACATTGGTCAGGTTTCTGAATGTAAAAGTGAGCTGCTTCGGATGTTCCATCCGAATCCACATTTGCAACAAGAGAAACACAAATAGACAGATGAAATTGCTGGAGAAGAAACACATACGATATTCAGAGGCAGACAAAAACTCATGTGGCACATCGAAATTAACTCACCATTTGGCTGCCAAAATCGAGATACAAATTAGAGAAGTTCCTGGAACTCCATGGTAGACACCCACTCAGTGCGAGTGGCGGCGAAAAGCTTATGATACGGGAAATGATGAACAAGCAGCGAAGCTCCGGAACATAGCCGAACCGCACCGGAGGGTTTTCGAAGCGTGAAGATTGGAATCGCACTTCTGTAAGTTTGGGTACATCGATCAACTCAATCCATCTGCAACGAAAGCCAATGAAGCAGAGCTCATGGAGCCTTGAGCGTGGCGTGTCGATCTTGAGCACAGAGTGCCGATCAACCAGTCCGCAGGAACTCAGGGTGAGGTGTCTGAGCCTATTGCAAGCTCTAATGAGATCGGTGACGTCAGAATGGCCAAACACAAGGTCGTTGAATTTAAGCATCGTGAGCCACCGGAAGGTAACTGGATAGGCACGGGAGAAGGACATGAACAGCTGCCCCAGCTCAGCACGCAGCCCTTCAGTGTTGAAACCAGTCCGTAAACTGTATGGCGAGCACGTGTGAAATTCAAGGCATTCAATCTCGCCGCCGGCGATAGCGTCCTCGACGGCGCGGCCTATGGAGCTCAGGTCCGACATCGGGAAGAAGCGGAGGCTGAGGGTTTTGATGGCGCACTTGCACTGGGCCGGAGGAGGACATGCAGACAGTAAACTGCACAGCGCGCCCGTGAATGCCTCCATGACGTCGGCCACCGGAGAATTCCCAGTGATCAAGACCGCCGAATTGGCTCCGACGAAGTGGCGGACGTCGAGATGCAGGCGCGGGAGCAGGTGGTGGAGGTGCCGCCACCGCGTGGAGACTGCGCGGGCGCGGACCACCTCGCACAGGTCGAGGTGCTCCAGGATTCCTCGAAGGACGTCGTCGGGGAGCGCGCTGAATCTGTCCTCATCTCGGTCGAGGTTGGGCCGCGGCGGCCGGATTCGGAGGTTGACTGAAACCCTAGATAGAAGTGGAACCAATCGCTTGTATGCAGCACGGAGCCAGAGGGGCAGCCTCCCGCGCCGAGGCCGCGGCTCCTCCGGCGCTCCGCTCCCCGCCTCCGATGTGGAACCCGTCGGTCCGGACGGAACGGCGGAAGCCGGCCCCGTTTCGCGGCCAGGTCCATGGATCCGACTCCCCCCTACTCCTCCTCGATTCCCCTCCTGCGCCCCTTTTCGATTTGGTGCTTGCATTTCTGACGGCAGTGGGAAACTGATTGGGAACAGACGCGATCTTTCCTTCTTATTTCTCGCTGCTGGTGCTGTCACTTTCCAGAGGAAATCGACTACTCTTTTTTTTTTTTTTGAAATCCTCCCCTTCAGCCGGCGGATTACAAGGCAGGCATCCACCTCCTTTGTCGAACGACACGTGTCTTTTTCTTTCTTTCCTTCTGTTGATTTCTCATACCAATATCACTGATGCTGGTATTGTTGTTTGATTTTTCTGTACGAATCTTAAAGCCATTGAGGAGGACACATCAAACTCAAGGATCGTTCGTTGTTAAACACATACGCCCGGACGCATACTCTCTACTCTCTTCTCTCGTCACCTACCCCCAACCCACCATGCACAGCAGTCACTCATGGGCACATCACCGCCGCTGCCCCGCTCTGCTAGCGCGACTATGAGCTGCCGGCCGCCACCAAACGGCGAGGCCGTCTCACCCACGACCATCTCTCTTCAGCGCGACCTCCCTGCTCGGGGTCGCCTCCACGGTGTCTCATCTGCAGCTCCGTCGATCTGCATCTCGCGCCGACTCCAATGGCCATGGAACCGCGGCTCGCGTGCCCCAGCTCTCTGTCTCCATGTACTCATCGGCCTTGTTCAACTTCTGCTCGCCCGCTTCCAAGCGAAGCCACTATGCTCATCTTCTTCAGCGCGGCCTCCCTGCTCGCAGGCGCCGGAGTCGGCTGCGTCGTCTGCAGGTTGAGTCGTAGCTGGACCGGAGTGCGTGCGAAGGTGTCAGCGGCTCAGTACCTGCTATCCCTGAAGATACTGAAGAAAGCCCTGTAGCTGATCAAGACCGTGCCGACAAGAGCGGAGTGCCAACTCAGAAAGAACCGAGGCCCAAGTCCAACCGGCCCAAAAAGCTTCCCCAGTGGCTTGCTAGCCCAAACTGGGCCCGCTGAGCGGGTGTACCATTATATAGCTACAGGAGTTGTTACGTTTGTCTTCGGCTGGGATTTGGACGGCTCCAGTTGTGGCTTGTAACTCGCTTATCCAAACAGAGGTGTGGGTGGCTGGGAGGAATCCCTCTATCGATAATTCAAATTCTAGTTCCTCTTTGCCATGAAATCCCTAGATCGAGAGAGTTGCTAGAGAGATCCTCACATCTGGTAATCAGAGCCTCATCGCCCTGGAGTTGCCCCCCCCCCCATGACTACGCGACGCGTATCGGCGAACGGCGACGAATCCAGGCCATGGAGGAGCTCAGCGCCGACAGCCGCACCGTCTACAAACTCCTCTGTCATGAGTTCACCAGCGACATGGACAACAAGCTCCGGACTCATGGTGAGTCACTCCTCAAATCGATGAGCAAGATGATCGAAGCAAACAACGCGACACTCCACAGCCTCATGTCGGCACGGGCGTATGGGATCCGCGACGAAATTGCCCTCGACCTCGAGCAGATCAGGACGGATTTCTACAAGATGGAGCCGCTGGAGCCAGATCCCAAGGCTGACGGAACTTCGTCTTCACGCAACGCTGGGCCGGGGCGTGGCGCTGCTGCGACGAGCGCCCTTGGCTTCGATAACGAACACCAGGGGAAGGCACATAACATTTATGTCCCTCCTCCGATCAGAGATGCGCGCGATTCAGTTTTTCCCCCAGAATTTTTTCTCCCCGTGATCCTCATTCGATGGATACTGCTGAGTATTCCTCGTTTTCCATGCATCTGGAGATTCCCAAGTTCGATGGCTTGAACCCGAGATTGTGGCAAAATCGTTGCGAAGACCAGTTCAGACTGTGGAACACGCCTCCTCACAGATGGTTATCGTTGGCCACAGCTCATTTGGAAGGTGCTGCTACATGGTGGCTTGAATCTATGCAGAGGCACATGCCGAATACCAATTGGTCAGATTTCTGTGCTGCGTTACAGAGTCGTTTTAGGCGCAACCAACAACAAACCCTGCTCAGGAAGCTTTATCGAACTGCTCAAACAACGACTGTAGAAGACTATGTTGAACGTTTTGCTGAGCTCTATGATCAGTTAACAGCGTATGAAGATACACCCAACTCCTTGCATTACACCACCAGGTTTTTGGATGGTTTGAAGCCTGGGGTGAGGATGGCTGTTGCACTGCAGAAACCCAAGGATTTAGATGCAGCATACGAACTTGCTTTGTTGCACGAGGAGTTAAGTGAGACGTACTCTTCTACCAGTTGCTCTACCCCAAGGAAATCAGTAACAACTCCTAGCTATGCCAGTTTGAAGGTTCAGAAACAGGAAGACCGACGAAATTCAGATTCTGTCAGCAGTGTAGCTCAAGAAGATAAGTGGACAACGCTCAGAAATTACAGGAAATCTAAGGGACTGTGTTTTGTTTGTGGAGAGAAATGGTCTAAGGATCATGTGTGCAAGGCCACAGTTCAACTACATTTTGTGCAAGAAATGACAGAACAACTACAATCTAATTCCACCGAAGAGTCTGATTCTGATAGTGAACAACATGATCAATCTTCAGTTCATTCCATTAGATTATCTGCTGTAGCTATGGGACAGGAACCAGAAGCCCCGATTTTACAATTAGAGGTTGAATTGCAAGGCCACAAATTTCAATTTCTTGTTGACTCGGGCAGTACACATTCTTTCCTCGATTTGCAACACAGTTCCTTAGCAAGGGTCAGCCCAATTAAAACTCTCACTGTTACAGTAGCTGGTGGTTCAACAATTCAGTGCCAACAACAAATCAAAAATTGTGTGTGGCAGTGCAATGGTGCTAATTTCATTTCAGATTTCAAGTTGTTGCCCCTGCAAACTTATGATGGCATATTGGGGTTGGACTGGCTAGCCCAGCATAGTCCTATATATGTTGATTGGGTTGAAAAATGGTTATCATTTAACAAGGAGGGACATACAGTCACTTTACATGGCATTGGATCTGAAGAGTGTTCTTACACCTGTGTTTCTATTTCTGCAATTCAAGCTGAAGGACAAGCTACTGTTACCCCGAAAATTCAGTTGTTATTGGAAGAATTTGCTGATGCGTTTGAAACTCCTACTCAGTTACCTCCTAGAAGAGAATGTGACCACATGATCAATTTAATTCCAGGAGCCAGACCAATAACAGTTAGACCATACAGAATAGCACCACAGTTAAAGGATGAACTTGAAAAACAAATTACAAAGATGTTAAATTCATGTGTCATCAGACCCAGCAAAAGCCCTTTCTCTTCTCTAGTAATTCTCGTTAAGAAAAAAAGGGGGAATGGAGATTAGTAGTGGACTACAGAATGCTAAATGCTATCACAATCAAAGGGAAGTTCCCAGTGCCTGTGATTGATGAACTTTTGGATGAATTATCTGGTGCTGCTTGGTTCACTAAGTTAGATCTCAGGGCTGGTTACCATCAGATCAGACTGGATGCAGGGGAAGAATATAAAACAACCTTCCAAACTCATCCGGGCCACTATGAGTTCACAGTTTTATCTTTTGGTCTCAATGAAGCTCCAGGAACATTTAAGGGAGCCCTAAACACCACATTGTCCCCAGTTAATAGGAAGAACACCTTAGTTTTCTTTGATGACATTTTAATCTTCAGCAAGTCCTATAAGGAGCATTTGAAGCATGTTAGAGAAGTTCTTATTTTGCTAAGAGCTGATCAGTGGAAAGTCAAAATGTCAAAATGTGCTTTTGCTCAACAACAGATTGGTTACTTGGGACATACAATAACTGCTCAAGGAGTTGCAACAGATCCTAGCAAAATCCAAACAGTAGAGCAATGGCCTACTCCAACTAATGTCAAAGAAGTCAGAGGTTTCCTGGGTCTGAGTGGTTATTATAGGAAATTTATTCAGCATTATGAAGTAATTAGCAAGCCCCTAACTGAACTGCTTGAAAAGGGAGTCCCATTTGTCTAGACTGAAGTTACAGAAACAACATTTGCAACTTTAAAGAAAGCCTTGATTGAAGCTCCAGTTCTGGCCCTCCCTCAGTATGATAAACCCTTTGTTATAGAAACTGATGCCTGTGACTTGGGCATTGGGGCAGTTCTCATGCAAGAGGGACATCCTCTAACTTATATTAGTAAGGCCTTGGGTCCAAAGAATAGAGCTCTTTCAGTTTATGAGAAGGAATATCTGGCTATCCTACTAGCTGTAGATCAATGGAGACCTTATTTGCAGTTCTAGCAATTCACAATTAGAACTGGTCAGAAGAGCCTTGTGCACTTGCAAATTCAGAAACTGTACACTGTTTGGCATCACAACACTTTAACTAAGCTCATGGGTTTGAATTACAATATTGTGTATAAAAAAGGGGTGGAAAATTCTGTTGCAGATGCTCTTTCTAGAAGGCCTCATTCTTTTCAAATATTCCACATCTCTAGATCCTGTCCTGTGTGGTTAGAAGATATTGTAGCTAGCTATTCTACTGATGACAAGGCCATTGAATTACTGCAAGAGTTTGCTGTGAATCCATCTGCTAGACCTAACTTCCAACTGCTGCAGGGATTATTGAGATACAAAGGCTGCATCTGGGTGGGAAATAATATGGAGCCGCATGACAAGATTTACTCTGCCTTCCATGATAGTCCTATTGGTGGTCATTCTGGGTTTCCTGTCACCTACCACAGAATCCACTCTTTGTTCAAATGGACTGGCATGAAAAAGTTTATTAAGGACAAAGCAATCCTGTTTAGTTTGTCAACAAGCTAAGCCTGAGAGAGTGAAGTACCCTAGGCTGTTATCTCCCTTGCCAGTTCCAAACAAGGCATGAGAAACCGTTACAATGGATTTCATTACTGGACTGCTTCCTTCATATCAGTTTGACTATATCTTGGTGGTCGTAGATAAATTTAGCAAATATGGTCACTTCATGCCTCTCAGGCATTCTTTTTCTGCACATAAAGTAGCTAAAGTTTTCCTTTACAATGTATATAAACTGCATGGGATGCCCGAGTACATTGTTTCAGATAGAGATCCTGTGTTCACGAGTAATTTTTGGCAAACACTGACTCAGAGGACTGGCACCCAGTTGAGTATGAGTTCTGCCTACCATCCTGCTACTGATGGGCAAACGGAGAGAGAGTTAACCAACAAGTTGAATGTTATCTCCGGAGTTTCATCAGTTCTCACCCCTCTAAGTGGAGTAAATGTTTATCAATGTGTGAATTCTGGTATAACACAAATTGGCATTCAGTAGTGGGCAAGTCACCTTTTGAAGTGCTGTATGGCCACTCTCACAGATATTTTGGTATTTCTATCAGTGATACAGTAGCCCCAGTGGATATTCAATAGTGGATGCAGGACAGAGAGGTGGTAGTGTTGGGGAACGCAGTAATTTCAAAAAATTTCCTATGCACACGCAAGATCATGGTGATGCATAGTGCTACCGATTGAGCACTGCTTTGGTTTTCCCTTGAAGAGGAAAGGGTGATGCAGCAAAGTAGTGTAAGTATTTCCCTCAGTTTTTGAGAACCAAGGTATCAATCTGTGACGCCCCGATTTTGACCGTACACTAATCATACACGCAAATGTGTACGATCAAGATCAAGGACTCACGAAAAGATATCACAACATCACTCTAGACACAAATTGAAAATAATACAAGCTTTATATTACAAGCTAGGGGCCTCGAGGGCTCGAATACATAAGCTCGAATCCACAAGAGTCAGCGGAAGCAACAATATCTGAGTACAAACATGATGTAACACCCTCGATGCGGCTATATCTCCCACGTGTCGGAGCACGACTTAGAGGCATAACCGCATTGAAAGCAATGTCACAAGTGAGGTAATCTTCACACAACCCATGTATTACATAAGGGAAAGAGATACATAGTTGGCTTACAATCGCCACTTCACACAATACATGAATAAAGCATTACATCAACCAGATACAATCAAGGTTCGACTACGGAACCAAAATAAAAGAAGACTACCCCAAATGCTACACAGATCCCCGATCGTCCCAACTAGGCTCCACTACTGATCAACTGAAACGAAATAACACAAAGGACAAGATCTGCATCGAGCTCCTCCTTGAGACTGGTTGCGTCACCTGCACGGTTCAACGACACCTGCAAGCTGGTTTTGGAAGTAATCTTTGAGTCACGGGGACTCAGCAATCTTACACCCTCGCGATCAAGACTATTTAAGCTTATAGGAAGAGTAAAAGGTATGAGGTGGAGCTGCAGCAAGCTACTAGCATATATGGTGGCTAACATACGCAAATGAGAGCGAGAAGAGAAGGCAAAAGCACGGTCGAGAATCTATGATCAAGAAGTGATCCTAGAACAACCTATATCAAGCATAACTCCAACACCGTGTTCACTTCCCGGACCCCGCCGAGAAGAGACCATCACGGTTAGACACGCGGTTGATGTATTTTAATTAAGATCAACTTCAGGTTATCTATAACCGGACATTAACAAATTCCCATCTTCCCATAACCGCGGGCACGACTTTTGAAAGTTCAATCCCTGCAGGGGTGTCCCAACTTAGCCCATCACAAGATCTCACGGTCAACGAAGGATATTCCTTCTCCCAAGACAATCCGATCAGACTCGACATCCCGGTTACAAGACATCCTCGACAATGGTAAAACAAGTCCAGCAAGACCGCCCGATGTGCCGACATCCCAATAGGAGCTGCACATATCTCGTTCTCAGGGAACACCGGATAAGCAATCCGTACAACTAAAACCAGCCCTCGAGTTTCCCCGAGGTGGCGCTGCAAGGGGCTCTAGTTTGGACCAACACTTAGACAAGCACTGGCCCCGGGGGGGGGGGTTAAATTGAGATGACCCTCGAGATGCGTGACTCCCAAGGGAAAAAGGCTAGGTGGCGAATGGTAAAACCAAGGTTGGGCCTTGCTGGAGGAGTTTTATTCAAGGCGAACTGTCAAGGGGTTCCCATTATAACCCAACCGTGCAAGGAACGCAAAATACGGGAACATAACACCGATATGACGGAAACTAGGGCGGCAAGAGTGGAACAAAACACCAGGCATAAGGCCGAGCCTTCCACCCTTTACCAAGTATATAGATGCATTAATATAAATAAGAGATATTGTGATATCCCAACAAAATATCCATGTTCCAACAAGGAACAAACTCCAATCTTCACCTGCAACTAACAACGCTATAAGAGGGGCTGAGCAAAGTGATAACATAGCCAAACAATGGTTTGCTAGGACAAGGTGGGTTAGAGGCTTGGCTTACAATATGGGAGGAATGATAAGCAAGTGGTAGGTATCGCAGCATAGGCATAGCAAAAGAGCGAGCAACTAGCAAGCAAAGATAGAAGTGATTTCGAGGGTATGGTCATCTTGCCTGAGATCCCGCAAGGAAGAAGAACGAGTCCATGAAGAAGACAAGCGGACGAAGTCGAACAAAACCTCACAAACGCGACGTTATCGGAACCAACCTGAAGAAGCAACACCGGAAAGAAGCAAACAACATAGTAAACAACCACCACATAGGCATGGCATGATGCACAACCAAGTATGATGCATGTCCGGTTTAATGAGGCATGGCATGGCAAAATGCACAAACAATCCTACAAATTAAATGGAGCTCAATATGCAACGGAGTTGCATTTTGAAGAAAACACCACATGACTTATTTAGTTCTCTCTCGTTTATGTACCCAACAAAATTAAATGTTGATTAACATGGCAAGGGGTGAAGCAAATGAAAACTACCTATCTAGGCAAGTTTAAATGAGGCCGGAACAACAAACAACAAGTCTGGAAACTCCTCATGTGCATATTTTAGGTTTTGGTACTGTTCTGCCCTAAACCATATTTTATAGTTGTTAAACATGCAAAGCAATGTCACCATGTTAAACTAGGCATTTTCCCACCCCATTTACATATAAAGTTTATTAAATTTGGAGCTACAGTTATTTAGTTATGAATTAAATCATTTTAGCATGGCATAGGAGTAAATTTAACCAAACAGCATTTTAAATATTTTAAGCATGGGTGAAAGTGACATATTATGAAACTAGACACAATTTTAAGCATTTTTCATATATAAAGTTTTTACATGTGATGCTTAGTTATTAAGTTATTATATGCATGAACTATGAGGGGTTTTCTGCAAAACAGCATTCCTTGGAAAATTAGACAAATCGTAGAGCCTAAAAAAATAGACTCTGGGCCGAAACTGCTGGCCCAACAACAGGAAGAAAGAAAAAAAAGGTGGGGCGCTGGGGAGCTGCTCACATCGGGCTTGACTGGGCCGGCTTGGATCTGGAAGGGAGCAGGCCGGGCCTTAGGCACTACGGCTGGAGAGGCGTTGGGCCTACGCGTGGCGCTGGATGGGTGGTTGGGCTTCCGACGGGGTGAGGAGGTCCACACGCTGACCCACGGTCAACACGACCACGAGAGCGAGCGAGCGGGAGGCTTGGCGCTGCGTGCGTCTCCAGGAAGAATAGGGTCGCGGCGCCGGTGCTGCAGGGACTCGGGCTCTCGGTCCAGATTGAGGCAGGGGGGGAGGATTTGGAGGTGACTGGCTGGTGGATCGGGAGGAGGCTGCGGGATTGGAGGAGGTGGACGAGGGGATCAGGGAGGATCCCGATGTGGATTCGGTGGAGTGTGGCGGCGGCTGAGGGGGGGGACAAAAGACCTAGATTTTAGGGTTTGTCCAAAATAGGCTAGTGGTGATCTATATATAGCAAAACAGATCATTTTTTAGGATGGTTAGGTCCCTCCGATCGTAATCGGACGATCGGGAAAAATAGGCTAGGGGGCCCAAATAAGAAAACGCAGACGATTTGTAGATGTTTGGGGATGATCCGGACACAACGGTGGCGACAGTCCGAGTCGGGTCCGGAGAAGTTTCGGACACGCGCGAGGGGTTGATGCACTGTGCAAAGAGGGGGGTAGGCTAGGCCTAGGCTGTGTAGGAGAGGTCTCAGGCTGAGAAGAGAGAGACGGAAATGCAGCCCGACAAGGTTTCTGGAGACCGAAAACGTCCGACGTTAGACCGGCTATATTGCCGCTATAGTTTAACAGTTGGCTATCAAACGAACTCCGAATGCGATGAAACTTGACAGGCGGTCTATCTACACTATAGTAAGACCACATGCCAACTTTCAACCCAATCCGAGAACATTTTCCAGCCACATATAAAATAATATTTCGGACGTGCCGCGGGCGCGTGCAAGTGTGGTCGGGCTCAGAACGGACAACGAAAAGAACGAGGAGAACTCGGACGGATGCAAGTTTTGAAAACATGATGATGCAATGCACATGATGACATGGCAAGATGCAACACGCAAGCGAATGACATGGCAACGACAACGAATAACTGGAAGACACCTGGCACATCGGTCCCGGGGCGTCACACATGAGTTAAACAAGTTTGCCTTAAGAAGGATAGCACAAAAACAACATCGATCGAAAAGGCAAGGCCTCCTGCCTGGGAGCCTCCTAACTACTCAAAGTCGTCAGCGGCCGTCACATAGTAGTAGTCACCCTCGGGGTAGCAGTAGTCATCAGTGGTGTCATCTGGCTCCTGAGATCCGTCATCTGGTCGCAACAATCGGGTATGGGGGAAAAGAGGTAGCAAAGCAGCCGTGAGTACTCATCCAAAGTACTCGCAAGACTTACATCAGATCTAAACTAAGTATGCATATGTATCAAAGGAAATGGGTTGTATCTGTGGACTAAACTGCAGAATGCCAGAATAGAGGAAAGGCTTAGTCCTATCGATGACTAGCATCTTCTGGAAACCACCATCTTGCATCAACAGGAGGGAGTAGAGTAGCATAAAGTAAAGTAGCAGTAGTGTTATCAACCTCGGCCAGAGATCCTTTCTTGACTCCCTGCGAGAAAGCAATCCCAGAGCCATACTATCCATTCATCATAACCATGTCTCATATCCATTTCTCATCTCAAGTATCCAGTTCTAGTTGTATCGATCGGGATACAACTCCAAGTGTCCGTTACCGCAGGACAAGCTATCGATAGATGTTTTCTTCCCTGCAGGGGTGCACCAACTTACCCACCACACTCGATTAACTTCGGCCGGACACACTTTCCTGGGTCATGCCCGGCCTCGGCCAAAAAATACGCCGCAACCCGACCTAGGCTTAATAGAGAGGCCAGCACGCCGGACTAAACCTATGCCCCCAGGGGTCATGGGCCATCTCCTCGGGAACTCCTGCACATTGCGTACGCGGCCGGTGAGCAGACCTAGCTACCTCCTTCAACAAGGCAGGAGCTTATGCAGTCCAACCCGGCGCGCGCCGCTTAGTCGCTGACGTCGATTAAGCTTCGATTGATGCATACGACGCAGAACGCCCATACTATGCCCACGTGATGGTTAGTGCTATCAGGCTAGAGGCCCCTCGGATCAAATATCCAAATCGTAGTGGATTAGGAACGCGCGGTAACAAGCAGAGACTCACGAAAGATGTGACCCTGTTGCCCCGTCTCGAGGACCTACGACAAAGGCTAGGAATGCCCGACCACGCCTCGTAATTATCTCGCGGGCACCCTCCAGGTCAACCCGTCTCCACATCACTCGCAATTAAGCTCGCGCGGGTACCCCTCAGGGCCGACCCGTCTTCAGTAACATGGTTCAGTGTAAAGTCATAGTAACCATAGTAACGGTGTGTATAACACCAAGGGGAAAACCCAAGGAATCACCCTCGGGGAATTCCACTTGATGTAATCATCAAGGTGAACGTAAGAGGATCCACCCTTGAGGTTTACACTTGAGGGGTTGCACGACAGAGCCGTATCGGAAGTGGTTAAGGAAGAATCACCCTCGATGACCACGACCGAATAGCTACACTACAGGGTTAACATTAGAAGTGCTGTAGAGGTCTCACCCTTGGCACTCGATAGTAACCCAGTAGTGTCGAGCAACTAAGGGGAAGTGATGTGTGTTGCCGGGGCCTGGTCTTCGATCCCGTTAATCGGGTCTTCAATGATGAAGCAGGGACAACAAGGTCAAGGTGGGGGTCACTGATGGATCACTAACCAACCTATACTAAGCAGTTTAGGATAAGCAGGTAAGGTACAACAGCAGATACAAAAGCAGGCTATGCATCAGAATAGGAGCAAACAATAATAGTAGCAAAATCTAATGCAAGAATGAGTGAATGGAATGGGCGATATCATGATGATCAAAAGGGGGGCTTGCCTGGAAGCTCTGCTATAAAGGAAGAAGTGTCATCGATGACGTAATCGATCACAGGGGCATCAGCATCGTCATGGGATCTACCGAAGAGAAGAGGGGGAAGAAACAGTAAATACATAGCAAACAAGTGCATAACAGGACAACAGGCAGAGCTAGACGTGTTCTAGCGCGGTGCTACACGATACCGGTGAAGGGTGATAACATCCGGAAAGTTTTCCCGGAGTTAGGCATTTTCGGACAAACGAACCGGAGGGGAAAAGTTAGATGTTCGCTATGCTAGGGATGTGTGGCAGACGAACGGACCGCGTTTTAGGATTCGTCTAGTCGTTCTGAGCAACTTTCATATATAAAACTTTTTCATCTGAGCTACGGTTTATTTTCTATGATTTTCTAAGGTTTTTAAATGATTTCCTAATGTTCTTAATTATTTTAAATTCAAAAAAATTTGCCAGTTAAAAACTGGGTGCACCTGGTGCAGTGCACCCATGGGTGCACCAGACGCTGACTAGCGGGCCCCGGCTGACCTGGTCAACTGGGCTAGTTGACCAGTCAACTGGGTCTACGGGTCCCGATGGCAGTGACCCGGGGTGGGCCCCACCCCTAGCCACGTCAGCGGTAGGGGCGTTCGATGGAGGAGGGCACCGCGGGGCAGACGCCGACGGCAGGAGGTAGGCGGGGAGCGACGGCCGGTGAAGGGCAGGGAGGCAGGCGCGCGGGGCCGGAGTGGCTGAGGGGGGGAGGTTGGTGATACGTCTCCGTCGTATCTATAATTTTTGATTGTTCCATGCCAATATTATTCAACTTTCATATACTTTTGGCAACTTTTTATACTATTTTTGGGACTAACATATTGATCTAGTGCCCAGTGTCAGTTCCTGTTTGTTGCATGTTTTTTGTTTCGCAGAATATCCATATCATACGGAGTCCAAACAGAATAAAAACTAATGGAGATTTTTTTGGAATATATATGATTTTTGGGAAGAAGAATCCATGCGAGACGATGCTTGAGGGGCCCACGAGGTAGGGGGGCACGCCCCTGACCCTCGTGGCCACCCTGTAAGGAGGCTGGTGCCCTTCTTTCGCCGCAAGAAAGCTAATTTCCGGATAGAGATCGTGTCAAAATTTCAGCCCAATCAGAGTTACGGATCTCCGGGAATATAAGAAACGGTGAAAGGGAAGAATCTGAGAACGCAGAAATAGAGAGAGACAGAGAGACAGATCCAATCTCGGAGGGGCTCTCGCGCCTCCCTTGCCATGGAGGCCATGGACCAGAGGGGAAACCCTTCTCCCATCTAGGGAGGAGGTCAAGGAAGAAGAAGAAGGAGGGGGGCTCTCTTCCCTCGCTTCCGGTGGCACCGGAGTGCCACCGGGGGCCATCATCATCACCGCGATCTACACCAACACCTCCGCCATCTTCACCAACATCTCCATCACCTTCCCCCCTCTATCTACAGCGGTCCACTCTCCCGCAACCCACTGTACCCTCTACTTGAACATGGTGCTTTATGCTTCATATTATTATCCAATGATGTGTTGCCATCCTATGATGTCTGAGTAGATTTTCATTGTCCTATCAGTGGTTGATGAATTGCCATGATTGATTTAATTTGCTTGTGGTTATGTTGTTGTCCTTTGGCGCCCATCATATGATTGCACGCGTGGATCACACCATAGGGTTAGTTGTATGTTGATAGGACTATGTATTGGAGGGCAAGAGTGACAGAAGCTTCAACCTAGCATAGAAATTGATGCATACGGGATTGAAGGGGGACCAATATATCTTAATGCTATGGTTGGGTTTTACCTTAATGAACATTAGTAGTTGCGGATGCTTGATAATAGTTCCAATCATAAGTGCATAGAATTCCAAGTAAGGGATGACATGCTAGCAGTGGCCTCTCCCACATAATACTTGCTATCGGTCTAGTAAAGTAGTCAATTGCTTAGGGGCAATTTCGCAACTCCTACCACCACTTTTCCACACTCGCTATATTTACTTTAGTTGCTTCTTTACCTTAACAACCCCTACTTTTTATTCACGTACTCTTTATTATCTTGCAAACCTATCCAACAACACCTACAAAGTACTTCTAGTTTCATACTTGTTCTAGGTAAAGCGAACGTCAAGCGCGCGTAGAGTTGTATCGGTGGTCGATAGAACTTGAGGGAATATTTGTTCTACCTTTAGCTCCTCGTTGGGTTCGACACTCTTACTTATCGAAAACTGTGGCGATCCCCTATACTTGTGGGTTATCAAGACCTTTTTCTGGCGCCGTTGCCGGGGAGCAATAGCGTGGGGTGAATATTCTCGTGTGTGCTTGTTTGCTTTATCACTAAGTAATTTTTATTTGATGTTCTTAGTTGTTCTCTATCTTTAGTTATGGATATGGAACATGAAGTACCAAAAAATTAGGTGTACTTTCTGCTTATGGAGATGGGAACCTCCTAAAACCCTCGATGCTGGTTATGTGAAAGATATTATGTACTACTTTAATAATCCTGAGAAAACCCCATTCAATTATGTAATGGGAGTAACGTTAGATCAACGTGAATACCTTAGGGATTACCGCTTGACACAAAAAGGGAAACTATTATGGGATCAAATTCATATATTTAAGTGGTATGCTAGACAACTATGCTTGAGATATGATTATACTTGTTGCTCTAAGGTGAAGGGTCCACACCTTCCCTTTTCATGTGAATTTAATGATAATGAAACCTTGGCTTCTTATGCTAATGGTGTTGGAAATATGACCTAGAGGCAATAATAAAAGCATTATTATTATATTTCCTTGTTCATGATAATTGTCTTTATTCATGCTATAATTGTGTTATCCGGAAATCGTAATACATGTGTGAATAATAGACACCAACATGTCCCTAGTAAGCCTCTAGTTGACTAGCTCGTTGATCAACAGATAGTCATGGTTTCCTGACTATGGACATTGGATGTCATTGATAACGGGATCACATCATTAGGAGAATGATGTGATGGACAAGACCCAATCCTAAACATAGCACAAGATCGTATAGTTCGTTTGCTAGAGTTTTCCAATGTCAAGTATCTTTTCCTTAGACCATGAGATCGTGTAACTCCCGGATACCGTAGGAGTGCTTTGGGTGTACCAAACGTCACAACGTAACTGGGTGACCATAAAGGTATACTACGGGTATCTCCGAAAGTGTCTGTTGGGTTGACACGGATCGAGACTGGGATTTGTCACTCCGTATGACGGAGAGGTATCACTGGGCCCACTCGGTAATGCATCATCATAATGAGCTCAAAGTGACCAAGTGTCTGGTCACGGGATCATGCACTACGGTACGAGTAAAGTGACTTGCCGGTAACGAGATTGAACGAGGTATTGGGATACCGACGATCGAATCTCGGTCAAGTAACATATCGATTGACAAAGGGATTGTATACGGGGTTGCTTGAATCCTCAACATCGTGGTTCATCTGATGAGATCATCGTGGAGTATGTGGGAGCCAACATGGGTATCCAGATCCCGCTGTTGGTTATTGACCAGAGAGTCGTCTCGGTCATGTCTACATATCTCCCGAACCCGTAGGGTCTACACACTTAAGGTTCAGTGACGCTAGGGTTGTAGGGATATGTATATGCAGTAACCCGAATATTGTTCGGAGTCCCGGATGAGATCCCGGACGTCACGAGGAGTTCCGGAATGGTCCGGAGGTAAAGATTTATATATGGAAGTCCTATTTCGGCCATCGGGACAAGTTTCGGGGTTATCGGTATTGTACCGGGACCACCGAAAGGGTCCCGGGGGCCCACCGGGTGGGGCCACCTATCCCGGGGGGGCACATGGGCTGTAGGGGGTGCGCCTTGGCCTACATGGGCCAAGGGCACCAGCCCCAAGAGGCCCATGCGCCTAGGGTTTCCAAAGGGGAAGAGTCCCACTAGTGGAAGGCACCTCCTAGGTGCCTTGGGGGGAAGGGAAACCTCCCCTTGGCCGCACCCCCCTAGGAGATTGGATCTCCTAGGGCCGGCGCCCCCCCCTTGGCCCTCCTATATATAGTGGGGGAAGGAGGGCTTTTCATCCACGCCTTTGGTTGCCTCCTTCTCCCTCTCCAACACCTCCTCCTCCTCCATAGTGCTTGGCGAAGCCCTGACGGAGTACTGCAGCTCCACCATCACCATGCCGTCGTGCTGCTGCTGGTGCCATCTTCCTCAACCTCTTCTTCCCTCTTGCTGGATCAAGAAGAAGGAGACGTTACGCTAACCGTACGTGTGTTGAACGCGGAGGTGCCGTCCGTTCGATGCTAGGATCTCCGGTGATTTGGATCACGTCGTGTTCGACTACCTCATCCCCGTTCTTTGAACGCTTCCGCTCGCGATCTACAAAGGTATGTAGATGCATCCGATCACTCGTTGCTAGATGAACTCATAGATGGATCTTGGTGAAATCGTAGGAATTTTTTTTTGTTTTCTGCAACGTTCCCCAACAAATGGTATATATGATTACTATGATGTGGAACAAATAGAAGAATTTGTTGCTTTTAAGGGTGCTTATGAAATTGAATCTATGTTTAAAGAGTTTGAAGATTTTGATGATGCTGTTCCTGAAATATTGTTATGAGAATTATGAATACAATTATGAAATTAATGCTCTTATTAAGAAAGTCTCCGCTGTCCAAGAAGAGACTAATATTTTGCAGGAGTCTATGGAAGAAGAAATTGATGAAACTGTGAGCTCATTGGATGAAAATGATGATGAGGAGAGCGAAGAACAAAAGAAGGAAGAGTGGATTGATCACCCGTGCCCACCTTCTAATGAGAGTAACTCTTCAACTCATACATTGTTTAATTCACCTTCGTGCTTAACGAAGGATGATTGCTATGATGATTTTTATGATCCCATTGATTCTCTTGAAATATCCCTTTTTGATGATTCTTGCTATGCTTGTGGCCAAGATGCCAATATGAATTATTCTTATGGAGATGAACTTTCTATGGTTCCTTATGTTAAACATGAAATTGTTGCTATTGCACCCATGCATGATAGTCCTATTATCTTTTTGAATTCTCCAAACTACACTATATCGGAGAAGTTTGCACTTATTAAGGATTACATTGATGGGTTGCCTTTTACCGATGCACATGATGATTTTGATGAGTATAATATGCATGTGCTTGCTGCTCCTACTTGCAATTATTATGAGAGAGGAACTATATCTCCACCTCCCTATGTTTCCAATATGATAGAATTACAAGAAACTGTTCATACTATGCATTGGCCTTTACTATGTGTGCATGAATTGTTCTTTTATGACATGCTGACGCATAGGAAGAGAGTTAGACTTCGTCATTACATGATATATGTTACCTTGTGCTCACCACTAAATTACAAATCATTGTTAATTAAAATTGGCTTTGATATACCTTGGGATCCGGGTGGATTCACTACTTGAGCACTATATGCCTACCTTAATGTCTTTAAAGAAAGCGCTGCCAGGGAGACAACCTGGAAGTTTTAGAGAGTCATTTATTTCTGTTGAGTGCTTTCATATAGTTTAAAAACAACAAAAATAAAGAGGGGAACCCAAAACTTTTCAAAAAGGAAAGTGAAAGTGAGAAAGACAAGCACTGTTGAAGTGGGAGAGCTCCTTGTTCATGCTCACGACAACTTTGTGAATCTTGATTACAGAAACTTTTCAACAAAAATAATTATCCCCTTGTACAATTCCATTGTATTATAGAAATAATGTGCCAAGATTTGCCTTTAGGATGTTTACGATGCTTGTTGGTTTGTGCGGTGCAGGACAGAAACTTTGGCTGTAGTGCATGAATTTTAGTTTTTTACTGGAACGTCAAATGGTTCTGATTCGTTTTGCACTGTCTTGCTGTACAAATTGTTTATTTTTCCTAATTTTTGAAGAATTTTTCAAGTATCAGAAGTATGGTGAATGTTCATATTGCTACAGACTGTTCTGTTTTAGACAGATTCTGTTTTTGATGCATAGTTTGCTTGTTTTGATGAAACCATCAATTTATATCAGTGGATTAAGCCATGAAAAAGTTATATTACAGTAGACACAATGCAAAAACAAAATATGAATTGGTTTTCCATAGTACCTAGAGTAGTGATTTTCTTTATTATACTAATGGATCTTACCGAGTTTTCTGTTGAAGTTTTGTGTGGATGAGGTGTTCGATGATCGAGAAGGTCTCGATGTGAGAAGAAGGAAGAGAGGCAAGAGCTCAAGCTTGGGGATGCCCGAGGCACCCCAAGTAAATATTCAAGGAGACTCAAGCGTCTAAGCTTGGGGATGCTGGGGAGGCATCCCCTCTTTCTTCAACAAATATCGGTATGTTTTCGGATTCGTTTCGTTCATGCGATATGTGCAATCTTGGAGCGTCTTTGCTTTAGTTTTCATGTTTATTTTTTGCACCATGCTGGTATGAGATAGTCCTTGGTTGATTTATAGAATGCTCTTTGCACTTCACTTATATCTTTTGAGTATGGCTTTATAGAATGCTTCATGTGCTTCACTTATATCATTTGAAGTTTGGATTGCCTGTTTCTCTTTACATAGACAACCGCCATTTGTAGAATGCTCTTTTGTTTCACTTATATTTGTTAGAGCACGGGCATATCTTTTGTAGAAAGAATTAAACTCTCTTGCTTCACTTATATCTATTTAGAGAGATGACAGGAATTGGTCATTCACATGGTTAGTCATAAAATCCTACATAAAACTTGTAGATCACTGAATATGATGTGTTTGATTCCTTGCAATAGTTTTGCGATATAAAGATGGTGATATTAGAGTCATGCTAGTGGGTAGTTGTGGATTGTAGAAATACTTGTGTTGTGGTTTGTGATTCCCGTAGCATGCACGTATGGTGAACCGTTATGTAACGAAGTCGGAGCATGATTTATTTATTGATTGTCTTCCTTATGAGTGGCGGTCGGGGACGAGCGATGATCTTTTCCTACCAATCTATCCCCCTAGGAGCATGCGCGTAGTACTTTGTTTCGATGACTAATAGATTTTTGCAATAATTATGTGAGTTCTTTATGACTAATGTTGAGTCCATGGATTATACGCACTCTCACCCTTCCACCATTGCTAGCCTCTCTAGTACCGCGCAACTTTCGTCGGTACCATAAACCCACCATATACCTTCCTCAAAACAGCCACCATACCTACCTATCATGGCATTTCCATATTCATTCCGAGATATATTGCCATGCAACTTCCATCATCATCATATACATGACTTGAGCATTCATTGTCATATTGCTTCGCATGATCGTAAGATAGCTAGGATGATGTTTTCATGGCTTGCCTGTTTTTTTGATGTCATTGCTACGCTAGATCATTGCACATCCCGGTACACCGCCAGAGGCATTCATATAGAGTCATATCTTTGTTCTAGTATCGAGTTGTAATATTGAGTTGTAAGTAAATAAAAGTGTGATGATCATCATTATTAGAGCATTGCCCCAGTGAGGAAAGGATGATGGAGACTATGATGCCCCCATAAGTCGGGATGAGACTCCGGACTTTACAAAAAAATAAAAGAGGCCAAAGAAGCCCAAATAAAAAAAGAGTCCAAAGAAGCCCACCAAAAAAAACAAAAAAATAATTAAAAAAACAAAAAAATGAGAGAAAAAGAGAGAAGGGGCAGTGCTACTATCCTTTTTCCACACTTGTGCTTCAAAATAGCACCATGTTCTTCATATAGAGAGTCTCTTGAGTTATCACTTTCATATACTAGTGGGAATTTTCATTATAGAACTTGGCTTGTATATTCCGATGATGGGCTTCCTCAAATGCCCGAGGTCTTCATGAGCAAGCAAGTTGGATGCACACCCACTTAGTTTCAGTTGGAGCTTTCATGCACTTATAGCTCTAGTGCATCCGTTGCATGGCAATCCCTACTCACTCACATTGATATCTATTGATGGGCATCTCCATAGCCCGTTGATACGCCTAGTTGATGTGAGACTATCTTCTCCTTTTTGTCTTCTCCACAACCATCATATTCTATTCCACCTATAGTGCTATGTCCATGGCTCACGCTCACGTATTGCGTGAAAGTTGAAAAGGTTTGAGAACGTCAAAAGTATGAAACAATTGCTTGGCTTGTCATCAGGGTTGTGCATGATGTGAATATTTTGTGTGGTGAAGATGGAGCATAGCCAGACTATATGATTTTGTAGGGATAACTTTCTTTGGCCATGTTATTTTAAAAAGACATGACTGCTTTATTAGTAGTCTTGAAGTATTATTGTTTTTATGTCAAATGATAGACTATTGCTTTGAATCACTCGTGTCTAAATATTCATGCCATGATTAGACATATGATCAAGATTATGCTAGGTAGCATTCCACATCAAAAATTATCTTTTTTATCATTTACCTACCCGAGGACGAGCAGGAATTAAGCTTGGGGATGCTGATACATCTTTGTCATATCTATAATTTTTGATTGTTCCATGCCAATATTATTCAACTTTCATATACTTTTGGCAACTTTTTATACTATTTTTGGGACTAACATATTGATCCAGTGCCCAGTGTCAGTTCTCGTTTGTTGCATGTTTTTTGTTTCGCAGAATATCCATATCATACGGAGTCCAGACGGAATAAAAACTGACGGAGATTTTTCTGGAATATATATGATTTTTGGGAAGAAGAATCCACGCGAGACGATGCTCGAGGGGCCCACGAGGTAGGGGGCACGCCCCAGGGTGTCAGGCGCGCCCCTGACCCTCGTGGCCACCCCGTAAGGCGGTTGGTGCCCTTCTTTCGCCGCAAGAAAGCTAATTTCCGGATAGAGATCGTGTCAAAATTTCAGCCCAATCGGAGTTACGGATCTCCAGGAATATAAGAAACGGTGAAAGGGAAGAATCTCAGAACGCAGAAATAGAGAGAGACAGGGAGACAGATCCAATCCCGGAGGGGCTCTCGCCCCTCCCTTGCCATGGAGGCCATGGACCAGAGGGGAAACCCTTCTCCCATCTAGGGAGGAGGTCAAGGAAGAAGAAGAAGGAGGGGGGCTCTCTCCCCCTCGCTTCCGGTTGTTGGGGAACGTAGTAATTTCAAAAAATTTCCTATGCACACGCAAGATCATGGTGATGCATAGAAACGAGAGGGGAGAGTGAGATCTATGTACCCTTGTAGATCGACAACGGAAGTGTTAGCACAACGTGGTTGATGTAGTCGTACGTCTTCATGGCCCAACCGATCAAGCACCGAAACTACGGCACCTCCGAGTTCTAGCACACGTTCAGCTCGATGACGATCCCTGGACTCCGATCCAGCAAAGTGTCGGGGAAGAGTTCCGTCAGCATGACGGCGTGGTGACGATCTTGATGTACTACCGTCGCAGGGCTTCGCCTAAGCACTGCTACAATATTATCGAGGTCTATGGTGGAAGGGGGCACCGCACACGGCTAAGAATATGATCACGTGGATCAACTTATGTGTCTAGGGGTGCCCCCTGCCCCCGTATATAAAGGATCAAAAGGGGGGGTGCGGCCGGCCAGGAGAAGGCGCGCCAGGAGGAGTCCTACTCCCTCCGGGAGTAGGATTCCCCCCCCCTTTCCTAGTTGGAATAGGATTCGGGAGGGGGGAAAGAGGAGAGAGAGAAGGAAGGGGGGGGGGCGCCGGCCCCCTCTCCTTGTCCTATTCGGACTAGGGGGGGGGGGGGAGGGGCGCGCGACCCAGCCCTGGCCACCTCTCCTCTCTTCCACTAAAGCCCACTAAGGCCCATATACCTCCCGGGGGGTTCCGGTAACCTCCCGGTACTCCGGTAAAATCCCGATTTCACCCGGAACACTTCCGATATCCAAATATAGGCTTCCAATATATCAATCTTTATGTCTCGACCATTTTGAGACTCCTCGTTATGTCCGTGATCACATCCTGGACTCCGAACAAACTTCGGTTCATCAAAATGCATAAACTCATAATATAACTGTCATTGAAACCTTAAGCGTGCGGACCCTACGAGTTCGAGAACAATGTAGACATGACCGAGACACGTCTCCGGTCAATAACCAATAGCGGAACCTGGATGCTCATATTGGCTCCTACATATTCTACGAAGATCTTTTATCGGTCAGACCGCATAACAACATACGTTGTTCCCGTTGTCACCGGTATGTTACTTGCCCGAGATTCGATCGTCGGTATCTCAATACCTAGTTCAATCTCGTTACCGGCAAGTCTCTTTACTCGTTCCGTAATACATCATCTCACAACTAACTCATTAGTTGCAATGCTTGCAAGGCTTATGTGATGTGCATTACCGAGAGGGCCTAGAGATAGCTCTCCGACAATCGGAGTGACAAATCCTAATCTCGAAATACGCCAACCCAACATGTACGTTTGGAGACACCTGTAGAGCACCTTTATAATCACCCAGTTACGTTGTGACATTTGGTAGCACACAAAGTGTTCCTCTGGCAAACGGGAGTTGCATAATCTCATAGTCATAGGAACATGTATAAGTCATGAAGAAAGCAATAGCAACATACTAAACGATCGAGTGCTAAGCTAATGGAATGGGTCATGTCAATCAGATCATTCACCTAATGATGTGATCCTGTTAATCAAATAACAACTCTTTGTCCATGGTTAGGAAACATAACCATCTTTGATTAACGAGCTAGTCAAGTAGAGGCATACTAGTGACACTCTGTTTGTCTATGTATTCACACATGTATTATGTTTCCGGTTAATACAATTCTAGCATGAATAATAAACATTTATCATGATATAAGGAAATAAATAATAACTTTATTATTGCCTCTAGGGCATATTTCCTTCAGTCCCCCACTTGCACTAGAGTCAATAATCTAGATTACACAGTAATGATTCTAACACCCATGGAGCCTTGGTGCTGATCATGTTTTGGTCGTGGAAGAGGCTTAGTCAACGGGTCTGCTACATTCAGATCCATATGTATCTTGCAAATCTCTATGTCTCCCACCTGGACTAGATCCCGGATGGAATTGAAGCGTCTCTTGATGTGTTTGGTTCTCTTGTGAAATCTGGATTCCTTTGCCAAGGCAATTGCACCAGTATTGTCACAAAAGATTTTCATTGGACCCGATGCACTAAGTATGACACCTAGATCGGATATGAACTCCTTCATCCAGACTCCTTCATTTGCTGCTTTTGAAGCAGCTATGTATTCCGCTTCACACGTAGATCCCGCCACGATGCTTTGTTTAGAACTGCACCAACTGACAGCTCCACCGTTTTATGTAAATATGTATCCGGTTTGCGATTTAGAATCGTCCGGATCAGTGTCAAAGCTCGCATCGACGTAACCATTTACGATTAGCTCTTTGTCACCTCCATAAACGAGAAACATATCCTTAGTCCTATTCATGTATTTCAGGATGTTCTTGACTGCTGTCCAGTGATCCACTCCTGGATTACTTTGGTACCTCCCTGCTAGACTTATAGCAAGGCACACATCAGGTATGGTACACATCATTGCATACATGATAGAGCCTATGGCTGAAGCATAGGGAACATCTTTCATTTTCTCTCTATCTTCTGCAGTGGTCGGGCATTGAGTCTGACTCAACTTCACACCTTGTAACACAGGCAAGAACCCTTTCTTTGCTTGATCCATTTTGAACTTTTTCAAAACTTTGTCAAGGTATGTGCTTTGTGAAAGTCCAATTAAGCGTCTTGATCTATCTCTATAGATCTTAATGCCTAATATGTAAGCAGCTTCACCGAGGTCTTTCATTGAAAAACTCTTATTCAAGTATCCCTTTATGCTATCCAGAAATTCTATATCATTTCCAATTAGTAATATGTCATCCACATATAATATCAGAAATGCTACAGAGCTCCCACTCACTTTCTTGTAAATACAGGCTTCTCCAAAAGTCTGTATAAAACCAAATGCTTTGATCACACTATCAAAGCGTTTATTCCAATTCCGAGAGGCTTGCACCAGTCCATAAATGGATCGCTGGAGCTTGCAAACTTTGTTAGCTCCCTTTGGATCGACAAAACCTTCTGGTTGCATCATATACAACTCTTCTTCCAGAAATCCATTCAGGAATGCAGTTTTGACATCCATCTGCCAAATTTCATAATCATAAAATGCGGCAATTGCTAACATGATTCGGACAGACTTAAGCATCGCTACGGGTGAGAAGGTCTCATCATAGTCAATCCCTTGAACTTGTCGAAAACCTTTTGCGACAAGTCGAGCTTTGTAGACAGTAATATTACCGTCAGCGTCAGTCTTCTTCTTGAAGATCCATTTATTCTCAATTGCTTGCCGATCAGTGGGCAAGTCAACCAAAGTCCATACTTTGTTCTCATACATGGATCCCATCTCAGATTTCATGGCTTCAAGCCATTTTGCAGAATCTGGGCTCACCATCGCTTCTTCATAGTTCGTAGGTTCATCATGATCTAGTAGCATGACTTCCAGAACAGGGTTACCGTACCACTCTGGTGCGGATCTCACTCTGGTTGATCTACGAGGTTCAGTAGTATCTTGTTCTGAAGTTTCACGATCATCATCATTAGCTTCCTCACTAATTGGTGTAGGTGTCACAGAAACAGGTTTCTGTGATGTACTACTTTCCAATAAGGGAGTAGGTACAGTTACCTCGTCAAGTTCTACTTTCCTCCCACTCACTTCTTTCGAGAGAAACTCCTTCTCCAGAAAGTTTCCAAATTTAGCAACAAAAGTCTTGCCTTCGGATCTGTGATAGAAAGGTATATCCAATAGTTTCCATTGGATATCCTATGAAGACACATTTCTCCGATTTGGGTTCGAGCTTATCAGGTTGAAGCATTTTCACATAAGCATCACAGCCCCAAACTTTCAGAAACGACAACTTTGGTTTCTTGCCAAACCACAGTTCATAAGGTGTCGTCTCGATGGATTTTGATGGTGCCCTATTTAACGTGAATGCGGCCGTCTCTAGAGCGTATCCCCAAAACGATAGCGGTAAATTAGTAAGAGACATCATAGATCGTACCATATCTAGTAAAGTACGATTACGATGTTCGGACACACCATTACGCTGTGGTGTTCCGGGTGGTGTGAGTTGCGAAACTATTCCACATTGTTTCAAATGTACACCAAACTCGTAACTCAAATATTCTCCTCCATGATTAGATCGTAGGAATTTTATTTTCTTGTTACGATGATTTTCAACTTCACTCTGAAATTCTTTGAACTTTTCAAACGTTTCAGACTTGTGTTTCATCAAGTAGATATACCCATATCTGCTTAAGTCATCTGTGAAGGTGAGAAAATAATGATATCCGCCACGAGCCTCAACATTCATCGGACCACATACATCTGTACGTATGATTTCCAACAAATCTGTTGCTCTCTCTATAGTACCGGAGAACGGTGTCTTTGTCATCTTACCCATAAGGCACGGTTCGCAAGTACCAAGTGATTCATAATCAAGTGGTTCCAAAAGCCCATCAGTATGGAGTTTCTTCATGCACTTTATACCGATATGACCGAAACGGCAGTGCCACAAATAAGTTGCACTATCATTATCAACTCTGCATATTTTGGCTTCAACACTATGAATATGTGTGTCACTACTATCGAGATTTAATAAGAATACACCACTCCTTAAGGGTGCATGACCATAAAAGATATTACTCGTGTAAATAGAACAACCATTATTCTCTGATTTAAATGAATAACTGTCTCGCATCAAACAAGATCCAGATATAATGTTCATGCTTAACGCTGGCACCAAATAACAATTATTTAGGTCTAATACTAATCCCGAAGGTAGATGTAGAGGTAGCGTGCCGATTGCGATCACGTCGACTTTGGAACCATTTCCCACGCGCATCGTCACCTCGTCCTTAGCCAATCTTCGCTTAATCTGTAGTCCCTGTTTCGAGTTGCAAATATTAGCAACAGAACCAGTATCAAATACGCATGTGCTACTGCGAGCATTAGTAAGGTACACATCAATAACATGTATATCACATATACCTTTGTTCACCTTGCCATCCTTCTTATCCGCCAAATACTTGGGGCAGTTCCGCATCCAGTGACCAGTCTGCTTGCAGTAGAAGCACTCAGTTTCAGGCTTAGGTCCAGGTTTGGGTTTCTTCTCTTGAGTAGCAATTTGCTTGCTGTTCTTTTTGAAGTTCCCCTTCTTCTTCCCTTTGCCCTTTTTCTTGAAACTAGTGGTCTTGTTGACCATCAACACTTGATGCTCCTTCTTGATTTCTACCTCCGCAGCTTTCAGCATTGCGAAGAGCTCGGGAATAGTCTTATTCATCCCTTGCATATTATAGTTCATCACGAAGCTCTTGTAGCTTGGTGGCAGTGATTGGAGAATTCTGTCAATGACGCAATCATCTGGAAGAGTAACTCCCAATTGAATCAAGTGATTATTATACCCAGACATTTTGAGTATATGCTCACTGACAGAACTGTTCTCCTCCATCTTGCAGCTATAGAACTCATTGGAGACTTCATATCTCTCAATCCGGGCATTTGCTTGAAATATTAACTTCAACTCCTGGAACATCTCATATGCTCCATGACGTTCAAAACGTTGTTGAAGTCCCGATTCTAAGCCGTAAAGCATGGCACACTGAACTATTGAGTAGTCATCAGCTTTGCTCTGCCAGACGTTCATAACATATGGTGTTGCTCCAGCAGCAGGCCTGGCACCCAGCGGTGCTTCCAAGACGTAATTCTTCTGTGCAGCAATGAGGATAATCCTCAAGTTACGGACCCAGTCCGTGTAATTGCTACCATCATCTTTCAACTTTGCTTTCTCAAGGAATGCATTAAAATTCAACGGAACAACAGCACGGGCCATCTATCTACAATCAAACATGAATAAGCAAGATACTATCAGGTACTAAGTTCATGATAAATTTAGGTTCAATTAATCATATTACTTAAAGAACTCCCACTTAGATAGACATCCCTCTAATCCTCTAAGTGATTACGTGATCCAAATCAACTAAACCATGTCCGATCATCACGTGAGATGGAGTAGTTTCATTGGTGAACATCACTATGTTGATCATATCTACTATATGATTCTCGCTCGACCTTTCGGTCTCCGTGTTCCGAGGCCATATCTGTATATGCTTGGTTCGTCAAGTATAACCTGAGTATTCCGCGTGTGCAACTGTTTTGCACCCGTTGTATTTGAACGTAGAGCCTATCACACCCGATCATCACGTGGTGTCTCAGCACGACGAACTTTCGCAATGGTGCATACTCAGGGAGAACACTTCTTGATAATTAGTGAGAGATCATCTTATAATGCTACCGTCAATCAAAGCAAGATAAGATGCATAAAAGATAAACATCACATGCAATCAATATAAGTGATATGATATGGCCATCATCATCTTGTGCTTGTGATCTCCATCTTCGAAGCACCGTCGTGATCACCATCGTCACCGGCGTGACACCTTGATCTCCATCGTAGCATCGTTGTCGTCTTGCCAATCTTATGCTTCCACGACTATTGCTACCGCTTAGTGATAAAGTAAAGCATTACAGCGCAATTGCATTGCATACAATAAAGCGACAACCATATGGCTCCTGCCAGTTGCCGATAACTTGGTTCCAAAACATGATCATCTCATACAATAAAATTTAGCATCATGTCTTGACCATATCACATCACAACATGCCCTGCAAAAACAAGTTAGACGTCCTCTACTTTGTTGTTGCATGTTTTACGTGGCTGCTACGGGCTTAAGCAAGAACCAGTCTTACCTACGTATCAAAACCACAACGATAGTTTGTCAAGTTGGTGCTGTTTTAACCTTCGCAAGGACCGGGCGTAGCCACACTCGGTTCAACTAAAGTTGGAGAAACTGTCACCCGCTAGCCACCTTTGTGCAAAGCACGTCGGGAGAACCGGTCTCGCGTAAGCGTACGCGTAATGCCGGTCCGGGCCGCTTCGTCCAACAATACCGCCGAACCAAAGTATGACATGCTGGTAAGCAGTATGACTTATATCACCGACAACTCACTTGTGTTCTACTCGTGCATATAACATCAACATATAAAACCTAGGCTCTCATACCACTGTTGGCGAACGTAGTAATTTCAAAAAAATTCCTACGCACACGCAAGATCATGGTGATGCATAGCAACGAGAGGGGAGAGTGTGATCTACGTACCCTTGTAGATTGACAACGGAAGCATTAGCACAACATGGTTGATGTAGTCGTACGTCTTCATGGCCCAACCGATCAAGCACCGAAACTACGGCACCTCCGAGTTCTAGCACACGTTCAGCTCGATGACGATCCCCGGACTCCGATCCAGCAAAGTGTCGAGGAAGAGTTCCGTCAGCACGACGGTGTGGTGACGATCTTGATGTACTACCGTCGCAGGGCTTCGCCTAAGCACTGCTACAATATTATCGAGGTCTATGGTGGAAGGGGGCACCGCACACGGCTAAGAATATGATCACGTGGATCAACTTGTGTGTCTAGGGGTGCCCCCTGCCCCCGTATGTAAAGGATCAAAAGGGGGGGTGCGGCCGGCCAGGAGAAGGCGTGCCAGGAGGAGTCCTACTCCCTCCGGGAGTAGGATTCCCCCCCTTTCCTAGTTGGAATAGGATTCGGGAGCGGGGAAAGAGGAGAGAGAGAAGGAAGGGGGGCGCCAGCCCCTCTGTCACACCCTAGCTAGTCATGCATTAGAGTGTTGCATCATGTTTACTCTTTCATCAGAAACTTGAAATGGGGATGACAGAACCCCCAGTCCCCTCTGAAACCAACTAGGGTTACTAAAATAATTTTTCAATGAACCTGAAATGCCCTTCTAAAATGCCCATCATTTTTGCCTTGGTTCAGAACCTCTGCCAAAAGTGGTGCACATTTTCCTAGGCCATCCTAAGGTTTTTGATTTAAATCATAAATATTTGAATTTGGGCATTTAAAATAATATAAAATATTTAAATGCTCAAATATCTCCAAACTAAAATGTTTCATGTTGGAAATAATCCAACTATGGACCAGGAGTACTTTGGTGATTTTTGGAGTTGCCTAGGTATTTTATTTAATTCAACAAAGTTGCAGTTATATTAAATAAAAACAGAAACAGAAAAAAAGGGAAAAACTTACCTGTGCGGCCCAGCCAGCTGGCCGGCCCAGCAAGCCAGCCCAGCCCACCACCGCCGTCGTCCTCCTGGCGCCAGTCGGCCAGGCGTGTGGCCGGCGCGCGCGCACGGCCACCGCGCCACGCCACCTCTCTCCCTGCCTGCCTGCCCTCCCCTCCTCGTCTCGGTGTCCCTGGACGACGCCACGCCTCCTCCCTGCTCTCTCTCACTCTCCCCCGGCTCTCCCCTCGCTCTCTCTCTCGCCCGGCCGAACACCACCGTCGCCGCCGTTCGCCATAGCCACCGTCTCCGACCACCCCTCGCTCCCCCGACTAGCTCAGGAGCTCCGCCTCGACTCCCTCTTCCTCCCCACCGCTCCACAGCTCCCCGGAAGCCCTGCATCGCCGCCACGTCGCCGTTCCCCTCTTCGGGCTCCGACCACCGTCGCCGTCGAATTCGCCGTCTCCAGCGCGTCCCCGAGCCCGCTTCGACGCCCACTGCAACCGCGGTGAGCTACGCCACCGTTTCCCCCTCTCCTTCCCCTCGTTCCCTCACCGTAGCCTCCTCCCCACCACGGCCGAACCTCCGCCGTCGCCGAGCTCACCGTCGACGCAGCTCCGGTGACCATTTGGTCACCCCGGCGAGTCCAACGAGTTCGCAAGACCCCGTAGAGCATCCCTAGCGCCTCGCCTTGCTCGACTTCGAGCTCCAGCACCGTTCCCGTGCACGACCGAACCCCGGCGGCCGCAGCCGAGCTCGCCGCCGTCGACTCCGGCCACCCCGACCCCAACGGGCTCCGCCAAGAGCTGCGGGTTGTCCTCAGCTCCACTCCGGTGGTCTCCGCGGTCCATTTGGTGGCCGAAATGGCCAAAACCACTCCCGCCGCCGCGTCGGGCTCGCCGGCGACTAAACGCCGGCAGCCGACATTGACTTTGACCACGGGTGGGCCCTGGTTGACTCCCCTGAGTCAATGACAGGTGGGGCCCAGCCCTGTTAATTAAACAGGATTAGTTTTAATTAAGTTTTAATTAAAATAATCACCCTGACATGCGGGACCCACTGTCAGGTTTGACCCAGACCTGTTCCGTTGACCTGCTGACGTCACACTGACGTCAGGCTGACGCAGTAATTGAATTTCTGGATTTAAATTAAATCAGGAAATTCCAGAATATTAATTAAACTTCAAAAATTCATAACTTTTATTCTGTAACTCCAAATTGGACAAATTATATATGAAAAATGATCAGAAAAATCCAATCTATCCATCTGTACTATTTTCATGCATGATCAAACAAGTTAAATTGATGTTTTAAGCAGAACAAGAAAAGGCACTTTAAAAGGCCATATTTGAATTTGAAATTTGAATCCTTGATTCAAATTTGTTCAAACACTTCTGGTTTTAGTTGCATTAGCCCAACACACTCATATTGCCATGTTTCATGCATGCATCATATTGTTGCACATTGTTTGGTGATGCTTGTGTATCGATGTCCTTTGCGACAGGATCTGTCCCCGAGGAGTACCGTGATTACCCTAACGAAGAACCGTATCCGTGCATCGAACCATCAGGCAAGCAACCAACCATTTGATCATATCGATACAATCCCATGTTCTCGCTCCTGCTCTCTTTTACTGCATTAAGACAACGCGATTCAAACTGCTGTGTGCTACGGTAGTTGAACCCATTTCCTCTGCATGACCTGTCATTGCCACAGTAACTAGATGAAACCCACTAGCATGTGTAGGAGTTGATTGAGCCATATGTATGTGTTGTTCCTACCTTGCTATGCCTGCTATGCTTAGAGTCGTGTCAGGTCTGGTTCATCTGGGTGATGGGCTAGAGTGAAATGATTATGTCGGTAATGAGAGTGGTGTGGTGAACACGATTTGGTAAAGGTATCGATGAGAGGCCATGTAGGAGTACATGGTGGGTTGTTTCATTGAAGCCGACCTTAAGCACTGAGATCTGTATGTGTGATTTAAGAATCAGCTACTACCATGCATTGGGCCCGAAACCAATGGACCCTCTCGGCTTCTTATTCACCCTAGTTCTCCGTCCAGGAGTTGCAAGTAGTTTCTGGTGTTTGTAGCCTACTGGAGGCCGTGGACAGCGCTGACCGTAGGGGTGGGCTGTGATGCGGTAGGTACGTGGCACGGTGTACCGAATACCCGTTAGGTATCTCGGGAACCCTGTTCACATCGTTCGGGGCCGTATGGGAAACCTCGGCCGGACTCCCTGCGGATGGAACCTGAATAGGCGATAAACCTGGACTGGAGGCTTAGGTGATTAGGTAGGTCGTGGCCGACACCCACGTTGGGCTTCCGCTTGAAGGTTGCCGAGTACATGTCGTGTAAACGACGATAAGTGGTGAGAGCGTGTATGAAGAAGTACACCCCTGCAGGGTTAACATGATCTATTCGAATAGCCGCGTCCGCGGTAAAGGACTACTTGGTTGCCTATACAGTTCATAGACAAGTAAATGGAAACTACTAAAAGCCTCAAGATAAGTGTGAGTGCCGAGGATGGCTCTTCCGTAGGAAGACGGAGGTGGATCCTCGGTAGTGTATTGAAGTGGTGAGTAGTGGACTCGTGTGCGCAAAACCATTTCAAGTTGGAGTATCGTAGGATAGTCTAGCCAAGAGTCAAAGCTGGCTTGCTGCAATAACTCCACCAACCCTTCTTGATACTATGCATGTATGTAGGATCTGATGTAAGTCTTGCTGAGTACCTTTGTACTCATGTTGCTATAATCTACATTTTTACAGAAGACGCTGCAACCCCTTCTGATGGGTTCTATGTAGACGTTGACATCAACGAGTAGGCTAAAGACCCAGGTGGTGACCCTGAGCTTGTGAAGGACCACGTAGTATAGCTAGGCTTTCCAAGCCTCTTTTATTTTACTAGTTGTCTGTACTCAGACAAGTTACTTCCGCTGCTGGCTTGTATGACTGTATGACTTGTATGTGGGGTCGTGAGACCCGTACCTTTGTGTATGTTATGTATGGCTCCCTGAGCCTTAAATAAAGTACTTGTGTCATAGAGTCATGTTGTGATGCTTCGTTGTATTTGCACATATCGAGCATATTGTGTGTATGATTGAAATGCTTGGTATGTGTGGGATCTGACTATCTAGTTGTTTATCTTTAGTAGCCTCTCTTACCGGGAAATGTCTCCTAGTGTTACCGCTGAGCCATGGTAGCTTGCTACTGCTCTGGAACACTTAGGCTGGCCGGCATGTGTCCTTCTTCGTTCCTGTGTCTGTCCCTTCGGGGAAATGTCACGCTTTGAGTACCGGAGTCCTGTTAGCCCGCTACAGCCCGGTTTACCGGAGTCCTGCTAGCCCAGTGCTACAGCCCGGACCCACTTGCTGATGACCGACACGTTCGAAGCTGGGTCATGGATGCCTGTCCCTGTAAGTCTGTGCCACTTTGGGTTTACGACTAGTCATGTCAGCCCGGGCTCTTTATCATATGGATGCTAGCGACACTATCATATACGTGAGCCAAAAGGCGCAAACGGTCCCGGGAAAAGGTAAGACGACACCCGTGGGGATACCGTGCGTGAGGCCGCAAAGTGATATGAGGTGTTACCAGCTAGATCGATGTGACATCGAGTCGGGGTCCTGACAGCGTTGGCATCAGAGCCGGACTGCCTGTAGGTTCTCCAAGCCAAACTGGTCGATGTTGAGTCTAGAAATTCTTTAGTTATATGTAGGGGAATTGTTTGTGGGTTGGAACGTAAGGCTCTTTTTACTCCTTATACCTTATGACTTTCTGATCTGAGTCAGTCCATTCTTCCACCGGGGGTTAAGGAATTAGGATCTGTTCTCTCTATCAGGATCACGTGTTACTAATCAGTAGTACCTTATAAGTTTGATGGTTACCAGCCTAGTTCAGTTCTACTACCACATTATGTTGTTAGAATGGTTTCAGAACTTGATATGATGATGTTGAGTGTGTACGAAATCCTTTGTCAAATGTCTCAAAATCCTTTTTGAGCATTTACAGCTGTTATGCTGCCGAAATTTTGCTAGAAATTCTAATGCCCTTGCATTATAATTGTGCTTTCAGATGGCCACTCGCGACCTCAATCAAGTGGTTCGCCTGACTCGATGCCTAGATGTACCCGGCCATACTGCTAAGTTGGTCAGGGTAATGACTGAGGCTGGATACCGCTGGTATCCTGAGTACACGGTCGAAGAGCAATTCCGAGATTTTAATCAAAGCCAGTATCTCTGCACTGTCAGGATATTTCCATCTTATCCTGGATCCACTGAGCCTCTTCACTGCTCCTATGGACTCGGGGTTACTATTGAGATGGCTGTGCAGGACGCCGCCTACTCTATGATGACCATTATGCGAGTCAGATCTGGTTTATTTCGGGACTCTGACTTCCGGTATATGCCAGGATCACTTCCGGGAGCACAAGGGTATCTCCAGGCTATCTATGCTGACTCCACTCAGGAGGATTCACGGACTCGCACCACTGCTGAGATGCTCGAGGATAAGGACCGTGAAAATCGGGCCTTGAGGTTAGAGCTCTTCAATACCCGTGCTGACCACTGGGCCACTTTGACTCGGTTCGCACCGGCGGTGCAAGCTGGATATTCAGATATGCGCGATCTCTATCCTGTGAGATCTGCTCTGCCAGACGTGATGGTTTGGCGTGATGTAGGAGGCATCACCCCACCTCGCGGTCCCCGCAGGCCACCGTTTGTTGGTCCAAGGCCTCATCCTAGCCCCTATGGTCCACAAGCTCCGCGAGACCGTCTGTTTCCGGATGATCATGTTGAACTTCCAGGCTATGGAGGTGACTTCTACGAGGACTACTACGGATCGGTCTGAGTTAGTAGTAGTATCACTAGTTCGCACTAGCTGTGTCGTCTATCGTCCTGCGTGACTCGTGGGATATGACCTAGTTTGTACTCTTCCGGAGATGTAGAAAAATAATGTATAGGAGCTTGGAATGCCTCCGATGAGATGTAATCCTCTTTTCACCGTAATAGTACTTTGTTTGGTCTTGTACTAAACCCTGTATGGTGTGTATGACGATGGAATAAAAGAAGCAGTTTCTGTATCTACCATGTCATACGGATGATCATCTTGCATTCCGAGTTATTCCTTACATTATGTATCCTATGTCGGAATTTTACCATCCTGACTAAATCATTGTCTTGTTTACCTAGGATGGTCAACACGCGCGCTAACCCTGCTTCCCAAGAGCAGGCCGAAGGCAGTGAAGCCAGGAATGAAAATCTGCCTCATCCTCCTTCACTAGCCGAGGTGATGATGGAAGCTGAGAGAAACAAGCGGGAGACAAACCGTTTGTTGGAGCGTATTGAACAGAATACAGCACACCATCAGAGGGCTAACGTGGTGTCACTCAGTGATTTTATCAAATTGCATCCACCCACGTTCCACCACTCCGTCGAGCCTCTCGACGCTGATGACTGGCTTCGCAGTATCTCTCACAAACTGCGTTCCGCGCTGGTAGCGGAGGCTGACAAGGTCACCTTTGCTGCATATCATCTTGAAGGCCCCGCCAGTCTATGGTGGGAGAATTATGGAGCTATGCGCCCAGCGGGCCATGTCACAACTTGGGCTGAATTCAGCGAGGCTTTCCGTGAACATCACATTCCGGAGGGTCTCATGGACCGTAAACGTGAAGAATTTTGCAGTTTCACCCAAGGCCGACTTTCTGTGGATGCCTATAGCAGGGAGTTTGGTAATCTCGCCCGATATGCAACTGAGGAAGTTTCTACTGACGCCAAGAAGCAAGCAAGGTTCCGTAAGGGCCTTAGTCCTGAGCTTCGCCGCGACCTCCGTCTGCATGAGTGCACATCTTTTTCGAAACTTGTCAACAAAGCCATCAGTGCTGAAACTGGTCAGACTGACTATGACGCAACACGCAAGCATGGACGTGACACGGGTTCCTCATCCGGTGCTGGTCCTCAGAAGCGCCGCGTGTGGGTACCCAACACCGCCCTGCCACCCAGGTTCACACCGAGGCCATCTTTCCAGGCGCCTCGCCCCGTTCAACAGTCTGCTCCAGCCAAGCCCTATGGGGGTCCAACCAATAATGCTCCTCCACGTACCAGTTCCGTGACTTGTTTCAAGTGTGGGGAATCTGGTCACTATATGCGTGAATGCCCCCAGACCAACCCCAATCAATCTGCTAAAGCTGTTGGCCGTGGCAAGCCGACAGGAAAAGTGTTTCATGCTAAACCGGTCACCGCTTCACGTGGCCATGTCAACTGTATCTCTGCCGAAGAAGCTCAAGAAGATCCCAACGTCGTTCTCGGTACGCTTCTTGTTAATTGCCACCCGGCATCTGTTCTTTTCGATACAGGAGCCTCTCATTCTTTTATATCTGAAAATTATGCTCGTTTGCATAACGTTGCATTCTGTGACTTGCCATCCTCTATGGTAATTCAAACTCCGGGATCCAAATGGCAAACTTCTAGAGTAAGCCATGGAAATGAAATCCAAGTCGACAGACTTGTTTTCCTCGCATCTTTGATAGCCCTTAAATCTTCAGATATTAATATCATTTTGGGTATGGACTGGATGTCAGCTCATCAAGCCAAAATTGATTGCTTCTCTAGGACTGTTCAACTCACCCATCCTTCGGGGAAGATAGTCAATGTCTTGACCCGAATAGCCAAGCGACAATTATATTCTCTTAACGCCAGCCCTTTGCCAGACCTTGAGGACGTTCCGGTAGTCCGTGACTTCCCGGATGTCTTTCCAGAGGAATTGCCAGGTGTTCCACCTGACAGGGATGTTGAGTTCGTAATAGACCTCATTCCAGGAACCGTTCCGATTGCTAGAAGACCTTATAAGATGGCACCCCTAGAACTAGCCGAGCTTAAGAAACAACTCGATGAGTCCTTGAAAAAGGGTTTCATCCGCCCTAGTTCATCTCCGTGGGCTTGCCCCGTCCTATTCGTCAAGAAGAAGGATGGTACGGACCGGATGGTTGTAGATTACCGACCTGTCAACTTGGTCACAATCAAGAACAAATACCCGCTTCCCAGGATCAACGACCTGTATGATCAGCTCGCTGGATCCTCAGTCTTCTCCAAGATGGATTTGAGGTTGGGCTACCATCAAATCAAAATCAGAAACGGGGACATTCCTAAAACGGCCTTTGTTACTCGTTATGGCCAATACGAGTACACCGTCATGTCCTTCGGTTTAACCAACGCTCCAGCCACCTTTTCTCGGTTAATGAACTCAATCTTCATGGAGTATTTGGATAAATTCGTCGTAGTTTATCTCGATGATATACTCATCTACTCCAAGAACGAGGAAGAACATGCCGAACATCTAAGGCTAGTGTTGAAGAAACTTCGAGAGCATCGCCTTTATGCCAAATTTTCTAAATGTGAATTCTGGTTGTCAGAAGTGACCTATCTGGGTCATGTAATATCTGGTAAAGGTATTGCTGTTAACCCTGAGCGAGTTCAAGCCGTCCTTAATTGGACTCCACCCGAATCGGTCAAGCAAGTTCGGAGTTTTCTAGGCTTAGCGAGCTATTGTCGTCGCTTTGTCGAGAACTTCTCCAAGGTTGCTAAACCTCTAACCGAACTCCTCAAGAAAGATAAGAAGTTCGAATGGACTCCACAATGTGAGCACAGCTTTCAGGAACTGAAAAGACGCCTGACCTCTGCTCCCGTGCTGGTACCGCCAGACTTCTCCAAGGACTTTGTTATCTACTGCGACGCCTCGCGACAAGGACTAGGTTGCATTCTCATGCAAGATCGACACGTAATTGCTTACGCTTCACGGCAATTGCACCCACATGAGGAGAATTATCCTACTCATGATCTAGAGCTTGCAGCCGTAGTCTATGCACTTAAGACCTGGCGACATTACCTCCTCGGTAATCGTTGCGAAATATTCACTGATCACCAAAGTCTGAAGTATATTTTCACCCAACCGGATTTGAATCTCAGGCAGAGACGTTGGGTTGAATTGATCACAGACTTCGACTTAGGAATAACCTACACCCCAGGGAAAGCCAACGTCATGGCTGATGCGCTAAGTCGTAAATCTTATTGTAACAACCTGATGTTACAACAAAGTCAACCGCTTCTCCATGAGGAATTTCGGAAGCTTAACCTTCACATTGTTCCTCAAGGTTTTCTCTCCACCTTGGTGGCAAAACCTACCCTTACGGATCAAATTATCAAAGCACAGAAGGTAGATCCGGGAATCTCCCGCATCAAGAGGAACATTCAGAAAGGAATTGCGGATTGTTTCTCCATTAATGATCAAGGAGTCGTATACTTCGGGAATCGACTAGTAGTTCCCAAAGTGCGCAACCTAAGGCGATTAATCCTTAAGGAAGCTCATGAATCTCCTCTCACTATTCATCCCGGTAGTACTAAGATGTATCAGGACCTACGCCAGAGGTTCTGGTGGACTAGGATGAAGAGAGAAATTGCTCAGTATATTGCAAATTGCGACGTCTGTCGTCGTGTAAAAGCAGAGCATCAACGGCCTGCTGGCACCCTTCAACCCTTAGCTATTCCTGAATGGAAATGGGATAAAATTGGTATGGATTTCATTACCGGTTTCCCAGGACCAAAAGAGGGAATAATGCTATTTTCGTCGTGGTCGATCGTCTTTCCAAAGTAGCTCATTTCTTACCTGTTCGTGAGAGTATAACCGCTAGTCAGCTGGCAGACTTGTACATCTCCCGAATAGTGTCCCTCCATGGTGTTCCTTTGGAAATCAATTCGGATCGAGGAAGTCTTTTCACCTCTCGATTTTGGGAAAGTTTCCAAAATGCTATGGGAACTCGTCTCTCCTTTAGCACCGCTTTCCACCCTCAGTCAAGTGGTCAAGTGGAACGCGTCAATCAGATTCTAGAAGACATGCTTCGAGCCTCCGTTATCTCTTTCGGAATGGACTGGGAGAAGTGCCTTCCATTTGCCGAATTCGCTTACAACAACAGCTATCAATCTAGCTTGGGTAAAGCCCCTTTTGAAGTTCTCTATGGACGACGATGTCGAACACCCCTTAACTGGTCAGAGACCGGGGAAAGACAATTCTTTGGCCCGGATATGATTCAGGAAGCAGAAGAACAAGTTCGTATCGTTCGTGAAAAGTTGAAAACAGCCCAATCCCGTCAAAAGAGTCAATATGACCGAAAACATAAGGCTATGACTTTCGAGGTTGACGAGAAGGCTTATCTTCGGGTCACCCCTCTGAAGGGAACCCATCGTTTCGGTATCAAAGGCAAATTGGCTCCTCGTTACATTGGACCTTTTCGCATTCTTGCCAAACGAGGAGAAGTTGCCTACCAGTTGGAACTACCTCCGCACCTCTCCAGAGTTCACGATGTCTTCCACGTTTCTCAACTCAGGCGTTGCTTCTCGGATCCTATCCGTGAAGTGGACCACGAAACGCTTGATCTCCAAGATGATCTTACATATCGAGAGTACCCCATTCGTATCCTCGATCAAGCCGAACGTACCACGCGACGTCATAATATCAAGTTTCTCAAGGTTCAATGGTCGCACCATTCTGAGGATGAAGCAACTTGGGAAAGGGAGGATCGTCTTCGACTTGAATATCCCGCCTTCTTCTCGGAGGAACCCAAATCTCGGGACGAGATTCTTTTGAGTGGGGGTGAGTTGTCACACCCTAGCTAGTCATGCATTAGAGTGTTGCATCATGTTTACTCTTTCATCAGAAACTTGAAATGGGGATGACAGAACCCCCAGTCCCCTCTGAAACCAACTAGGGTTACTAAAATAATTTTTCAATGAACCTGAAATGCCCTTCTAAAATGCCCATCATTTTTGCCTTGGTTCAGAACCTCTGCCAAAAGTGGTGCACATTTTCCTAGGCCATCCTAAGGTTTTTGATTTAAATCATAAATATTTGAATTTGGGCATTTAAAATAATATAAAATATTTAAATGCTCAAATATCTCCAAACTAAAATGTTTCATGTTGGAAATAATCCAACTATGGACCAGGAGTAGTTTGGTGATTTTTGGAGTTGCCTAGGTATTTTATTTAATTCAACAAAGTTGCAGATATATTAAATAAAAACAGAAACAGAAAAAAAAGGGAAAAATTTACCTGTGCGGCCCAGCCAGCTGGCCGGCCCAGCAAGCCAGCCCAGCCCACCACCGCCGTCGTCCTCCTGGCGCCAGTCGGCCAGGCGTGTGGCCGGCGCGCGCGCACGGCCACCGCGCCACGCCACCTCTCTCCCTGCCTGCCTGCCCTCCCCTCCTCGTCTCGGTGTCCCTGGACGACGCCACGCCTCCTCCCTGCTCTCTCTCACTCTCCCCCGGCTCTCCCCTCGCTCTCTCTCTCGCCCGGCCGAACACCACCGTCGCCGCCGTTCGCCATAGCCACCGTCTCCGACCACCCCTCGCTCCCCCGACTAGCTCAGGAGCTCCGCCTCGACTCCCTCTTCCTCCCCACCGCTTCACAGCTCCCCGGAAGCCCTGCATCGCCGCCACGTCGCCGTTCCCCTCTTCGGGCTCCGACCACCGTCGCCGTCGAATTCGCCGTCTCCAGCGCGTCCCCGAGCCCGCTTCGACGCCCACTGCAACCGCGGTGAGCTACGCCACCGTTTCCCCCTCTCCTTCCCCTCGTTCCCTCACCGTAGCCTCCTCCCCACCACGGCCGAACCTCCGCCGTCGCCGAGCTCGCCGTCGACGCAGCTCCGGTGACCATTTGGTCACCCCGGCGAGTCCAACGAGTTCGCAAGAACCCCGTAGAGCATCCCTAGCGCCTCGCTTTGCTCGACTTCGAGCTCCAGCACCGTTCCCGTGCACGACCGAACCCCGGCGGCCGCAGCCGAGCTCGCCGCCGTCGACTCCGGCCACCCCGACCCCAACGGGCTCCGCCAAGAGCTGCGGGTTGCCCTCAGCTCCACTCCGGTGGTCTCCGCGGTCCGTTTGGTGGCCGAAATGGCCAAAACCACTTCCGCCGCCGCGTCGGGCTCGCCGGCGACTAAACGCCGGCAGCCGACATTGACTTTGACCACGGGTGGGCCCTGGTTGACTCCCCTGAGTCAATGACAGGTGGGGCCCAGCCCTGTTAATTAAACAGGATTAGTTTTAATTAAGTTTTAATTAAAATAATCACCCTGACATGCGGGACCCACTGTCAGGTTTGACCCAGACCTGTTCCGTTGACCTGCTGACGTCACACTGACGTCAGGCTGACGCAGTAATTGAATTTCTGGATTTAAATTAAATCAGGAAATTCCAGAATATTAATTAAACTTCAAAAATTCATAACTTTTATTCTGTAACTCCAAATTGGACAAATTATATATGAAAAATGATCAGAAAAATCCAATCTATCCATCTGTACTATTTTCATGCATGATCAAACAAGTTAAATTGATGTTTTAAGCAGAACAAGAAAAGGCACTTTAAAAGGCCATATTTGAATTTGAAATTTGAATCCTTGATTCAAATTTGTTCAAACACTTCTGGTTTTAGTTGCATTAGCCCAACACACTCATATTGCCATGTTTCATGCATGCATCATATTGTTGCACATTGTTTGGTGATGCTTGTGTATCGATGTCCTTTGCGACAGGATCTGTCCCCGAGGAGTACCGTGATTACCCTAACGAAGAACCGTATCCGTGCATCGAACCATCAGGCAAGCAACCAACCATTTGATCATATCGATACAATCCCATGTTCTCGCTCCTGCTCTCTTTTACTGCATTAAGACAACGCGATTCAAACTGCTGTGTGCTACGGTAGTTGAACCCATTTCCTCTGCATGACCTGTCATTGCCACAGTAACTAGATGAAACCCACTAGCATGTGTAGGAGTTGATTGAGCCATATGTATGTGTTGTTCCTACCTTGCTATGCCTGCTATGCTTAGAGTCGTGTCAGGTCTGGTTCATCTGGGTGATGGGCTAGAGTGAAATGATTATGTCGGTAATGAGAGTGGTGTGGTGAACACGATTTGGTAAAGGTATCGATGAGAGGCCATGTAGGAGTACATGGTGGGTTGTTTCATTGAAGCCGACCTTAAGCACTGAGATCTGTATGTGTGATTTAAGAATCAGCTACTACCATGCATTGGGCCCGAAACCAATGGACCCTCTCGGCTTCTTATTCACCCTAGTTCTCCGTCCAGGAGTTGCAAGTAGTTTCTGGTGTTTGTAGCCTACTGGAGGCCGTGGACAGCGCTGACCGTAGGGGTGGGCTGTGATGCGGTAGGTACGTGGCACGGTGTACCGAATACCCGTTAGGTATCTCGGGAACCCTGTTCACATCGTTCGGGGCCGTATGGGAAACCTCGGCCGGACTCCCTGCGGATGGAACCTGAATAGGCGATAAACCTGGACTGGAGGCTTAGGTGATTAGGTAGGTCGTGGCCGACACCCACGTTGGGCTTCCGCTTGAAGGTTGCCGAGTACATGTCGTGTAAGCGACGATAAGTGGTGAGAGCGTGTATGAAGAAGTACACCCCTGCAGGGTTAACATGATCTATTCGAATAGCCGCGTCCGCGGTAAAGGACTACTTGGTTGCCTATACAGTTCATAGACAAGTAAATGGAAACTACTAAAAGCCTCAAGATAAGTGTGAGTGCCGAGGATGGCTCTTCCGTAGGAAGACGGAGGTGGATCCTCGGTAGTGTATTGAAGTGGTGAGTAGTGGACTCGTGTGCGCAAAACCATTTCAAGTTGGAGTATCGTAGGATAGCCTAGCCAAGAGTCAAAGCTGGCTTGCTGCAATAACTCCACCAACCCTTCTTGATACTATGCATGTATGTAGGATCTGATGTAAGTCTTGCTGAGTACCTTTGTACTCATGTTGCTATAATCTACATTTTTACAGAAGACGCTGCAACCCCTTCTGATGGGTTCTATGTAGACGTTGACATCAACGAGTAGGCTAAAGACCCAGGTGGTGACCCTGAGCTTGTGAAGGACCACGTAGTATAGCTAGGCTTTCCAAGCCTCTTTTATTTTACTAGTTGTCTGTACTCAGACAAGTTACTTCCGCTGTTGGCTTGTATGACTGTATGACTTGTATGTTGGGTCGTGAGACCCGTACCTTTGTGTATGTTATGTATGGCTCCCTGAGCCTTAAATAAAGTACTTGTGTCATAGAGTCATGTTGTGATGCTTCGTTGTATTTGCACATATCGAGCATATTGTGTGTATGATTGAAATGCTTGGTATGTGTGGGATCTGACTATCTAGTTGTTTATCTTTAGTAGCCTCTCTTACCGGGAAATGTCTCCTAGTGTTACCGCTGAGCCATGGTAGCTTGCTACTGCTCTGGAACACTTAGGCTGGCCGGCATGTGTCCTTCTTCGTTCCTGTGTCTGTCCCTTCGGGGAAATGTCACGCTTTGAGTACCGGAGTCCTGTTAGCCCGCTACAGCCCGGTTTACCGGAGTCCTGCTAGCCCAGTGCTACAGCCCGGACCCACTTGCTGATGACCGACACGTTCGAAGCTGGGTCATGGATGCCTGTCCCTGTAAGTCTGTGCCACTTTGGGTTTACGACTAGTCATGTCAGCCCGGGCTCTTTATCATATGGATGCTAGCGACACTATCATATACGTGAGCCAAAAGGCGCAAACGGTCCCGGGCGAAGGTAAGACGACACCCGTGGGGATACCGTGCGTGAGGCCGCAAAGTGATATGAGGTGTTACCGGCTAGATCGATGTGACATCGAGTCGGGGTCCTGACACCCTCTCCTTGTCCTATACGGACTAGGGGGGTAGGGGCGCGCGGCCCAGCCCTGGCCACCTCTCCTCTCTTCCACTAAAGCCCACTAAGGCCCATATACCTCCCGGGGGGTTCCGGTAACCTCCCGGTACTCCGGTAAAATCCCGATTTCACCCGGAACACTTCCGATATCCAAATATAGGCTTCCAATATATCAATCTTTATGTCTCGACCATTTTGAGACTCCTCGTTATGTCCGTGATCACATCCGGGACTCCGAACAAACTTCAGTTCATCAAAATGCATAAACTCATAATATAACTGTCATCAAAACCTTAAGCGTGCGGACCCTACGGGTTCGAGAACAATGTAGACATGACCGAGACACGTCTCCGGTCAATAACCAATAGCGGAACCTGGATGCTCATATTGGCTCCTACATATTCTACGAAGATCTTTTATCGGTCAGACCACATAACAACATACGTTGTTCCCTTTGTCATCGGTATGTTACTTGCCCGAGATTCGATCGTCGGTATCTCAATACCTAGTTCAATCTCGTTACCGGCAAGTCTCTTTACTCGTTCCGTAATACATCATCTCACAACTAACTCATTAGTTGCAATGCTTGCAAGGCTTATGTGATGTGCATTACCGAGAGGGCCCAGAGATACCTCTCCGACAATCGAAGTGACAAATCCTAATCTCGAAATACGCCAACCCAACATGTACCTTTGGAGACACCTGTAGAGCACCTTTATAATCACCCATTTACGTTGTGACGTTTGGTAGCACACAAAGTGTTCCTCCGGCAAACGGGAGTTGCATAATCTCATAGTCATAGGAACATGTATAAGTCATGAAGAAAGTAATAGCAACATACTAAACGATCGAGTGCTAAGCTAATGGAATGGGCCATGTCAATCAGATCATTCACCTAATGATGTGATCCCGTTAATCAAATAACAACTCTTTGTCCATGGTTAGGAAACATAACCATCTTTGATTAACAAGCTAGTCAAGTAGAGGCATACTAGTGACACTCTGTTTGTCTATGTATTCACACATGTATTACGTTTCCGGTTAATACAATTCTAGCATGAATAATAAACATTTATCATGATATAAGGAAATAAATAATAACTTTATTATTGCCTCTAGGGTATATTTCCTTCACCGGTGGCACCAGAGTGCCACCGGGGGCCATCATCATCACCGTGATCTACACCAACACCTCCGCCATCTTCACCAACATCTCCATCACCTTCCCCCCTCTATCTACAGCGGTTCACTCTCCCGCAACCCGCTGTACCCTCTACTTGAACATGGTGCTTTATGCTTCATATTATTATCCAATGATGTGTTGCCATCCTATGATGCCTGAGTAGATTTTCGTTGTCCTATCGATGGTTGATGAATTGCTATGATTGATTTAACTTGCTTGTGGTTATGTTGCTGTCCTTTGGTGCCCATCATATGATTACGCGCGTGGATCACACCATAGGGTTAGTTGTATGTTGATAGGACTATGTATTGGAGGGCAAGAGTGACAGAAGCTTCAACCTAGCATAGAAATTGATGCATACGGGATTGAAGGGGGACAAATATATCTTAATGCTATGGTTGGGTTTTACCTTAATGAACATTAGTATTTGAGGATGCTTGCTAATAGTTCCAATCATAAGTGCATAGAATTCCAAGTAAGGGATGACATGCTAGTAGTGGCCTCTCCCACATAATACTTGCTATCGGTCTAGTAAAGTATTCAATTGCTTAGGGGCAATTTCGCAACTCCTACCACCACTTTTCCACACTCGCTATATTTACTTTAGTTGCTTCTTTACCTTAACAGACCCTACTTTTTATTCACGTACTCTTCATTATCTTGCAAACCTATCCAGCAACACCTACAAAGTACTTCTAGTTTCATACTTGTTCTAGGTAAAGCTAACGTCAAGCGTGCGTAGAGTTGTATCGGTGGTCGATAGAACTTGAGGGAATATTTGTTCTACCTTTAGCTCCTCGTTGGGTTCGACACTCTTACTTATCGAAAACTGTTGCGATCCCCTATACTTGTGGGTTATCAAGAGTTGGCAGCAGAAGGCGGCTCCAGGAGGCGGAACGGGGTGAGCGCAGGCGATGCGGGTGCGCGCATGAGCGCCGTGAGCAGCAGCGATTGGTAGCAGCAGACGCAGCACAGTAGTCGAGCAGCAGCACAGCGGGTGTGCGGGCGACTGCAGCCGCGGGCTGGGGAGCGGGGAAGCAGAGGCGGAGCGGCGGCAAGTGAGTGCGTGCGCGCGAGAGAGGTAGCGGCTAGAAGGGGAGGGGGCGGCCTTGGCGCGGCGCAGGCAGTAGCAGTAGCAGAGGACGCGAGCGACGGCAGCAGCAAGCGCAAAACAAAGAGCAGCACAACAACAGCTAGCAGGAGCAGGAGCGTGGCGTGGGTGCGCGCGGGACGACACGATGTCTACGGCGGAAGATAGCCTATGGGGCACGAGGAGAATTAAGGGATGTTGAGGAGGAGACGGGGCTCACAGTGAGCACGAAGGCGAGGTCAGGGAGGTCGGAGGTGGACCGGAGACGAGGTAAACGATGATGGCGGCCGGCGATGCACGTGGCGAAGATGAGCTCGATGACGAGCGTATGAGGCGGCTCCGCATGAGTTGATGCTCGGGACGGACAAAGACGGCCACGCTGGACCTCCTGGATGTCCTCCCGCGCGTAGGTGATGGCAGTGTCCGTGATAGCGGCGATGGCGCGTTGACGGCAGCTCATGCACGAGGAACAGAGGAGAAGCGCGAGAGGAGGAGGGGAAATTTTGGGGGCCAGGGTTCCAGAGGGGTGGGAGGCCGCCGGGGGCGCTCTTAACCAACAGGGGGAGCCGCGGGATGCCTGGCACCTAGCCGGGGCGCCATGGATGCCCGCCACGGCTCCCCTGCTCCTGTAGCATGAGGAGGGGGATGAGTGGGGGTGTGGCTTGGGCTGGTTGTTTAGCTAGATGGGCCAAGTGGCCCAGGGGGATGGTTTCTCTTTTCTTTTACTTTTCTGTTTTATTTTCCAACAGCTTTTGCCTTTTCCTTTAGTCACAATTGACTTTGCAAAAATATGCCACTGGCCAAAACAACTTCAGAGAATTATTGTGTACTGCCACAAAAAAAGATTATGAGACTTTTGAAATAGTTTGCAATTTTTATAAATTAAAAGGGCATTTAATTTAACTGTTTTAGCCATAGTTTTAACTAGTTTAGGGCACTTAAACACCTTACAATAATGTTGGGTCACCACCATAATTGGTTATGGAATATTTGACACTCTTTGAACATTTTAGTTTTCATGTTTGAGAAATTAGAATTTTAGACTTTAATTTGAATTGGAAATTTGGACTGGATTAGAATCAAAGTGAGATTAGCAACAGTAACAATGATGACAAGGCATCATTAGAAGGGGATTACTGTAGCATGATTCTCGGTATGTTACACAATCCAATAGGAGACTACACGCAAGTCGCCTCGCACCTACACAAACAAATAAGAACCTTGCAACCAACGGGATAAAGGGGTTGTCAATCTCTTCACGGCCAGTGGCAAAAGTGAGATCTGATAGAGATAATAAGATAAATATTTTTGTTATTTTTATGATATAGATTGAAAGTAAAGATTGCAAGGTAAAATAGATTGGAAACTTATATGATGAAAAATAGACCCGGCGGCCATAGGTTTCACTAGTGGCTTCTCTCAAAATAGCATAAGTATTACGGCGGGTAAACAAATTACTGTCGAGCAATTGATAGAAAAGTGCATAATTATGAGAATATCTGGGCATGATCATGTATATAGGCATCACGTCCGCGACAAGTAGACCGAAGCGATTCTGCATCTACTACTATTACTCAACACATCGACCGCTATCCAGCATGCATCTAGAGTATTAAGTTCATAAGAACAGAGTAACACATTAGGCAAGATGACACGATGTAGAGGGATAAACTCAAGCAATATGATATAAACCCCATCTTTTTATCCTCGATGGCAACAATACAATACGTGCCTTGCTGCCCCTGCTGTCACTGGGAAAGGACACCGCAAGATTGAACCCAAAGCTAAGCACTTCTTCCATTGCAACAAAGATCAATCTAGTAGGACAAACCAAACTGATAATTCGAAGAGACTTGCAAAGATAACAAATCATACATAAAAGAATTTAGAGAAGAACCAAATATTGTTCCTAGATAATCCTGATCATAAACCCACAATTCATCGGATCTCGACAAACACACCGCAAAAAGAATTACATCGAATAGATCTCCAAGAAGATCGAGGAGAACTTTGTATTGAGATCCAAAGAGAGAGAAGAAGCCATCTAGCTAATAACTATGGACCCAAAGGTCTGTGGTTAACTACTCACACATCATCGGAGAGGCTATGGTGTTGATGTGGAAGCCCTCCGTGATCGATTCCCCCTCTGGCAGAGATCCGAAAAAGGCCCAAAGATGGGATCTCTTGGGTATAGAAGGTTGCGGCGGTGGAAATAGGGTTTCGTGGTGCTCTCGGATGTTTTCGGGGTATATGAGTATATATAGGCGAAGGAAGTCAGTCAGGGGAGCCATGAGGGCTCCACGAGGGTGGGGGCACGCCTCCCTGCCTTGTGGCCTCCTCCATGCTTCCTTGACGTCCACTCCAAGTCTCCTGGATTGCGTTTGTTCCAAAAATCACTCTCCCAAAGGTTTCATTCCGTCTGGATTCCGTTTGATATTCCTTTTCTGTGAAACACCAAAATAGGCAAAAAACAACAGTTTGCACTGGGCCTTTGGTTAGTAGGTTAGTCCCAAAAATAATATAAAAGTGTATAATAAAGCCCATTAAACATCCAAAACAGATAATATAATAGCATAGAACAATCAAAAATTATAGATACGTTGGAGGCATATCAAGCATCCCCAAGCTTAATTCCTGCTCATCCTTGAGTAGGTAAATGATAAAAACAGAATTTTTGACGTGGAATGCTACCTAGCATAATTTTCTATGTAATTTTCTTTATTGTGGCATGAATGTTCAGACCCGAAAGATTCAAGACAAAAGTTTAATATTGACATAAAAATAATAATACTTCAAGCATACTAACTAAGCAATCATGTCTTCTCAAAATATCATGGCCAAAGAAAGTTCATCCCTACAAAATCATATAGTTTGGTCATGCTCCATTTTTGTCACACAAGAATGCTCTCGTCATGCACAACCCCGATGACAAGCCAAGCAATTGTTTCATACTTTAGTAATCTCAAACTTTTTTCAACTTTCACGCAATACATGAGCGTGAGCCATGGATATAGCACTATGGGTGGAATAGAGTATAATGATGGGGATTATGTGGAGAAGACAAAAAAGGAGAAAGTCTCACATTGACGTGGATAATCAATGAGATAGGGAGATGCCCATCAATTGATGTCAATGCAAAGAGTAGGGATTGCCATGCAACAGATGCACTAGAGCTATAAATGTATGAAAGCTCAACAAAAGAAACTAAGTGGGTGTGCATCCAACTTGCTTGCTCACGAAGACCTAGGGCATTTTTGGAAGCCCACTGTTGGAATATACAAGCGAAGTTCTACAATGAAAAATCCCCACTAGTATATTAAAGTGACAAAACAAGAGACTCTCTATCATAAAGATCATGGTGCTACTTTGAAGCACAAGTGTGGAAAAAAGGATAGTAGCAATGTCTCTTTTTATTTCTTTTCTCTCTTTTTTTGGGCCTTTCCTTTTTTTGGCCTTTCTCCCGTCTTGTTTTTCTTTTTTTATTTGGGACAATGCTCTATTAATGATGATTATCACACTTCTATTTATTTATAACTCAATGATTACAACTCGATAATAGAACAAAATATGACTCTATATGAATGCCTCCGGCGGTGTACCAGGATGGGCAATGAATCAAGAGTGACATGTATGATAAATTATGCATGGTGGCTTTGCCACAAATATGATGTCAACTACATGATCATGCAAGGCAATATGACAATGATGAAGCGTGTCATAATAAATGAAACGGTGGAAAGTTGCATGGAAATATTTCTCGGAATGGCTATGGTAATGCCATAATAGGTAGGTATGGTGGCTGTTTTGAGGAAGATATAATGAGGTTTATGTGTGATAGAGCGTATCATATCACGGGGTTTGGATGCACTGGCGAAGTTTGCACCAACTCTCAAGGTGAGAAAGGGCAATGCACTGTACCAAAGAGGCTAGCAATGATGGAAAGGTGAGAGTGCGTATAATCCATGGACTCAACATTGGTCATAAAGAACTCACATACTTATTGCAAAAATCTACAATTCATCAAAACCAAGCATTACACGAATGCTCCTAAGGGGGTAGATTGGTAGGAAAAGACCATCGCTCGTCCCCGACCACCACTCATGTAACACCCTCGATGCGACTATATCTCCCACGTGTCGAGGCACGACTTAGAGGCATAATCGCATTGAAGGCATATGTCGCAAGTTAGGCAATCTTCAGAACGTCCCATGTAATATGAATAATAAAGGGGAGATAACATAGTTGGCTTACACTCGCCACGTCAATCAAGTACATAAATAACATTACATCATCCAAACACTCATGGCCCGACTACGGCGCCAAAATAAAAGAGAACCCAACATGCGACAACGGTTCCGTTCACCCCCAACTGGGCACCACTACTGATCATCGGGAAAGGAAACATAGTAACGTTGAGAGTCCTCGTCGAACTCCCACTTGAGCTCAAGCGCGTCTCCTGGAGCGAAATCATCAGGCCCTGCATCTGGTGTAATAGTAATCTGTGAGCCACAGGGACTCAGCAATCTCGTACCCTCGCGATCAAGACTATATAAGCTTATAGGTAAGGCAAGGTAAAATATGAGTGGAGCTGCAGCAAGCGACTAGCAAGTATGGTGGCTAGCTTATACGCAAAAGAGAGCGAGAAGAGGAGGCAAAGCGCGAGCGAGAAACTAGAGAACCACCTGCGCAAACATTACTCCAACACCGTGTCCACTTCCCGGACTCCGCCGAGAAGAGGCCATCACGGTAACACACTCAGTTGATTCATTTTAATTAATTAAGGTTCAAGTTATCTACAACCGGACATTAACAAATTCCCATCTGCCCATAACCGCGGGCACGGCTTTCGAAAGTTCAAATCCCTGCAGGGGAGTCCCAACTTAGCCCATGACAAGCTCTCACGGTCAACGAAGGAATAGACCTCCTCCCAAGACGTTCCGATCAGACTCGGTATCTCGGTAATTCAAGACACTTCGACAGGTTAAAACAAGACCAGCAACACCGCCCGGATGTGCCGACAAATCCCGATAGGATCTGCACATATCTCGTTCTTAGGGCACACTCAGATGAGCCAGACGTCGGGTAGGCCAGCCCAGAGTTGCCCCTGGTAGCCCCGGACATCGCTCGGTTGGACCAACACTCAGAGGAGCACTGGCCCGGGGGGGTTAAAATAAGATGACCCTTGAGTCTCCAGAACCCAAGGGAAAGAAAAGGCTAGGTGGCAAATGGTAAAACCAATGTTGGGCATTGCTGGAAAATCTTTAATCAAGGCGAACTATCAAGGGGTTCCCATTATAACCCAACCGCGTAAGGAACGCAAAATCCGGGAACATAACACCGATATGACGGAAACTAGGGCGGCAAGAGTGGAACAAAACACTAGGCGAGAGGCCGAGCCTTCCACCCTTTACCAAGTATATAGATACATTAAGATAACATGGCAATATAATGATATCCCAACAAGTAAATAAATGTTCCAACAAGGAACGGCCTCCAATCTTCACCTGCAACTAGCAACGCTATAAGAGGGGCTGAGCAAAGCGGTAACATAGCCAATCAACGGTTTGCTAGGACAAGGTGGGTTAGAGGTTTGACATGGCAATTTGGGAGGCTTGAAAGCAAGTGGTAGGCATCGTAGCAATGGCATAGCAAAAGAGCGAGCAAACTAGCATAGCAAAGATAGTAGTGATTTCGAGGGTATGATCATCTTGCCTGCACAGTTGTCAGAGTTGACTGGATCCTCGAAAGCAAACTCAACGGGCTCCTCGTTAGAGAACTCGTCTCCCAGCTCTACCCAAACAAGACAAAGAAGCAACAAGGATACAATCAACCACGTGCAAACTCAAACAACGCAATGCAAAGATGATATGCTATGCGGGATGCGATGCGGGATGCAAATGCAAGATATGACAGGAAATGCATGAACCTGGCCTCAACTTGGAAAACCAAGTCTGCCACTGGAAAGATGAGATGAAATCGCTTGAAAATGATATAAAGAACGCCGGAATCGGTGTTACGGTTTGGAAATGGCAAGCAATTCAAAAATGACACCGGTCTGCGATTTACAGCAAGCAGCCAACTAAATGCAATGAGATGAACATGCTACAACACCCAAACATGACAACAAAATACATGGCAGGGATGCATTCAAGATGCTTAACAAAAATCTAGCACTGAGCTACGGCCAATTCATCCATTAACAGGTTCAAACAAGCATGGCAAAACTGCATATGGAAAACAGATCTCAGACTTTGTGAAATTAACACTTGTCTAGAATTTCAGATCAGGTAGCACTCTTTGGAGCAACAAAACTACATGCTACAGGACCTGATCATGGCAAAGTAAAGCATGGCATGAAGCTACTCAAAGAGCTTAACAAAAGTCCCTTAGTGACCTTGAGCCAAAAGGGATCAGAAAATACAATTGCAAGCATGTGAACATAGCAAAAACATAATCACTTTTCAGGCTTAGTGAAAAACTGACACATGCTGAAATATAACTCAAGTAGGCATGTTTACGAGCTCGATGCACTCACTACGGTGCAAGTCATGGCAAGACAAGCATACACCCGTCAAGAAGGCACAAAATGCAAGCTAGACATGGCAAGAACAATAGCATAGCATGCACGTATCAACTACAACATCATCGGCAAAATTGCAAACAAGTTGACAATCTGCCCAGATTCACGAAGTAGCAAAAGTAGAGCTCGATTGACTCAAGCTAGGGTGCTCCATAATTGCAAACAAAGACATGGATGGATAGAGCACTATAATATTAACAAAACATCATTACTGATCATCCTCAAAAGAGGCACGGATCACTAGGAAACAACATGAACATATGGTATCATGAGATAAACAGCTCCAGGACTTATTGAAATTGCTAAGTCCCTGAAAACAGAATTAGCAAGTGCACCACTTTGCAAGCTTGCACTAGTCACCACACACATCACAAAAATACATGGGTTGCACCTCTGGAAAGATTATAAAACCCTTAACAAAACACATGTAGAGCATCAGGGCATATCATGCACACATTAATCATGGCAAAAATGACAAAAAGCTAAATGGAGTAGCAGATCTAACAATTATCTCAAGTAGCCCTCTTCTAACGGCATTTCGGGCATCAAGATGAACTCAAATGAAAATGATGCAATGGAACATAATGATGTACCCTCTGAGATGAACATTTTGATATGCTATATGCATGAATAGGAGCTACAGATGCAAAGTTACGGAGCTACGAACATGGCAACTTGGACTAGAAAATCCGGGGACTTGGAAGAAAAACAACCTCCGGATTAGGGTTTCCAGATCTGCACGCTTGCCGAGGCGGCAGCGCGCACACTGTAGACGGTCGGGGTTCGGTTCGCCGGCGGGAGAGAAAGAAGAGGCGAGGACGAGGGCGGCCGGCGGTGGTGGAGCTTGCCGGCGTTGAGGAGGCGGCGACTCCGGGCGGCGGAAACGGCGCGGCGGTGGCGGGGACCCGCGACGGCGCACGACCGAGAAGGAGGCAGCGGGCGGCGGCTCGCGGGGCGATTGGCGGCGGTGACGCGAGGCCGGCAGGCGGCGGCTTGGCCCTGGATCCAGGCGGCGGCGGTCGGCGATCCAGGCGCGGGCGACTTGGGCCACGGGGAGGGCCCGGTGCGGGCTTGCGCTGGGCCCGGCGGCGGGGAAGCGGCGCAATGACAAGTGGCGGCTGGGAGTGTGCGGCGGCTGTGTCCGGCCAGGGCGGACGTGTCCGGCCGGCGCGGATCTGGAATTTAGGGTTTGAGGACGAGGGGGGTCCGAAATTTCGGAGGAGGGGCTAGTTTTATAGGTAGAGGGAGCTAGGTAGAGTCCAAATGAGGTGCGGTTTTCGGCCACGCGATCGTGATCGAACGCTCTAGATGATGGAGCAGAGTTAGGTGGGTTTTGGGCCAAATTGGAGGGGTGTTGGGCTGCAACACACACGAGGCCTTTTCGGTCCCTCGGTTAACCGTTGGAGTATCAAACGAAGTCCAAATGATACGAAACTTGACAGGCGGTCTACCGGTAGTAAACCAAGGCCGCTTGGCAAGTCTCGGTCCAATCCGGAAATGTTTAATCCCCACACACGAAAGAAAGCTAGAAATGACCACCGGAGGAGAACGAAGCGCCGGAATGCAAAACGGACAACGGGGAAAATGCTCGAATGCATGAGACGAACACGTATGCAAATGCAATGCACATGATGACATGATATGAGATGCATGACAACGATAACAACACACGGAGACAAAGACCCGAACCCGAGAAATAAATATAACTTAACGCCGGAAACGGCAAGAGTTGGAGTACAAATTGGGAAAGTTACATCCGGGGTGTTACAACACTCCACCACTACGAAAGGATCTCGTCCCGAGATCTAGGACTGAAAGAACGCCGGGTACTCAGAACGGAGGTGATCCTCGCGTTCCCAGGTAGCTTCACGGTCGGAATGGTGTGACCACTTGACTTTGAGAAATTTGATTGACTTGTTGCGAGTCTTGCGTTCAGTCTCTTCAAGAATAGCAACTGGGTGCTCACGATAAGAGAGATCTTCTTGGAGCTCAATGTCCTCGAAGTTGACGGTGCGGTCAGGAGTCTTGAAGCACTTTCGAAGCTGAGAGACATGGAACACGTCATGAACATTTGCAAAGTTTGAAGGAAGCTCGAGTTGATAGGCGAGGTCGCCTCTCTTGCTGACAATCTTGAAAGGTCCCACGTATCTAGGGGCAAGCTTCCCTTTGATACCGAAGCGACGAGTACCTTTCATAGGAGAGACACGGAGGTAAACATGATCTCCGATCTCGAAAGCCAAATCACGGTGCTTACTATCATAGTAGCTCTTCTGGCGGGATTGGGCTGCTTTGAGGTTATCACGAATGACTTTGCACATTTCCTCTGCCTCTGTGATTAAGTCATTACCCAAAAGTTGACGTTCACCGGTTTCAGACCAGTTGAGAGGGGTACGGCACTTCCTGCCATACAGAATTTCAAATGGGGCCTTGCCCGAACTTGCTTGAAAACTGTTGTTGTAGGAGAATTCAGCATAAGGAAGACAATCCTCCCACTTCATGCCGAAGGAGATCACACAAGCCCTGAGCATATCTTCAAGAATCTGGTTGACACGCTCGACTTGACCGCTAGTTTGAGGATGGAAAGCTGTGCTGAAGCGGATGTTGGTGCCCATGGCCTTCTGAAAAGAATCCCAAAACTTGAGGTAAAGATGCTGCCACGGTCTGAAGAGATCACTTGTGGAATACCGTGCAGAGAGACAATACGAGAGGTATAGAGTTCCGCCAATTGAGCTGCAGTGATCGACTCTTTGATAGGCAGAAAGTGAGCCACTTTGGTGAGTTTGTCGATGACAACGAATATAGCATCATTGCCACGCTTGGACTTTGGAAACCCAGTCACGAAGTCCATTTCAATGTGGTCAAACTTCCATTCTGGAATGGCAAGAGGTTGGAGGAGACCTGCTGGCCTTTGGTGTTCTGCCTTCACTCTTCTGCAGACATCACATTCATTCACGAATTGAGCAATCTCGCGCTTCATTCGAGTCCACCAATAAGCTTGCTTGAGGTCCTGATACATCTTCGTGCTCCCAGGGTGGATGGAGAGGAGAGAATTGTGAGCCTCGTTCATGATCACTTTACGGAGGTCACCTTTGGGTACAACAATACGATCCTCGAAGAAGAGAGTGTCCTTGTCATCAAGGCGGTAGCACTTGTACTTGGACTGACTCTTGGCAATCCCAATCTTCACCTTTTTCACCATAGCATCAAGAAGCTGGGCTTGGCGAATCTGGTCTTCCAAGGTAGGAGAGACTTGAAGGTTGGCGAGGAAACCTTGAGGAACAACTTGCAGATTAAGTTTGCGGAAAGCTTCACAAAGCTCGGGTTGATAAGGCTTGAGAATCAGACTGTTGCAGTAAGCTTTCCTGCTCAAAGCGTCAGCAATCACATTGGCCTTGCCTGGAGTATACTCAATACTCGGATTATACTCTTGAATCATTTCGACCCATCGAGTTTGCCTGAGGTTGAGATTAGGCTGAGTGAAGATGTACTTGAGACTCTTGTGATCAGTGAAAATGTCCACTTTTCTTCCCAATAGAAGATGTCTCCAAGTCAAAAGAGCATGCACAACTGCCGCCAACTCGAGATCATGAGTGGGGTAGTTCTTCTCATTAGGCTTCAACTGGCGAGAGGTATAAGCAACAACTTTCTTCTCTTGCATCAATACTGCGCCAAGACCTTGGAGAGAGGCATCACAAAAGACCTCGTACGGCTTGGATTCATCAGGCGGAGTCAGAACTGGAGCAGTGATCAATTTCTCTTTCAAAGTGTTGAAAGCAATGTCACACTCCGGAGACCAAACGTACTTGACGTGCTTCTGGAGAAGATTAGAGAGAGGCTTCGCGATCTTAGAAAAGTTTTCAACGAATCTTCGGCAATAGCTTGCGAGACCGAGGAAGCTACGGAGTTGCTTCACGTTCTGAGGAGGTTCCCAATTCACAATTGCAGACACCTTCTCAGGATTCACGGCAATGCCCTTGGCAGAGATGATATGACCAAGATAAAGAACCTCATCGAGCCAAAATTCACACTTGGAGAACTTGGCGTAGAACTGATGTTCCCTGAGCTTATCAAGAACCAAACGCAAGTGCTTGGCATGATCTTCCTTGTTCTTCGAGAAAACCAGAATGTCGTCGAGATAGACCAAAACGAAGTCATTGGTGTAGGCGTTGAAGATGAAGTTCATCATGCGAGAGAACGTCGGAGGAGCGTTGACGAGGCCAAAAGACATGACAGTGTATTCATATGAACCAAAGCTTGTCCTGAAAGCCGTCTTGGGAATATCTTGCTCACGGATTCGAATCTGATGATAACCCATACGGAGATCAAGCTTGGAGAATACTTGGGCACCTTTGAGTTGTTCGAACAGCTCATTGATGTTGGGAAGTGGGTATTTGTTCTTGATGGTCTTCTTGTTCACTGGACGGTAATCAACACAAAGTCGGTCCGTTCCATCCTTCTTCTTCACAAAAAGAACACCACAACCCCACGGAGAAGAACTAGGCCGGATGAGACCCATTTTCTCTTGAATATCGAGTTGCTTCTTCAGCTCCTTCAACTCTTCAGGTCCGAGCTTGTAAGGACGTTTGCACACAGGTTCCGTGCCAGGCTCAAGATCAATAACGAATTCAACTGGCCGGTGCGGAGGCATTCCTGGAAGCTCTTCTGGAAAGACGTCTTGATATTCGCAAACGACTGGAATTTGAGAGATGGCATCCAATTCACCCTTCTCGTTGAGAGAAAACAGACGGATGGTATCATCACAAACGGCAAAGACAATTACATCCTCAGACGAATGAGTCAATTGAATCTGCCTGGCAGCACAATCAAGATGAGCCTTGTGCTTAGAAAGCCAATCCATTCCGAGAATAAGATCAATATCCGAGTTACCAAGAACCACCGGAGAAGAGAGAAACTTGTAATCGCCCAACGTGATAGTAACATCTGGGGCAATAGCGCTTGCATTCATGAATTTACCCGGAGAAAGAACAGATAACTGTCTAGGAAAATCTTGCAAAGGCAACTCATGCTTAGAAACAAATGGTCTCGAGATGAAACAATGCGATGCACCCGTGTCAAAAAGAACTTTTGCAGGAATATCATTAACAGGAAGGTTACCCATGATCACATCTGACGAGTCCTCTGCCTGAGCTGCATTCATCAAGTTGACCTTGGCGGACTTGGGGTTATGCTTGACCACAGCTGTACTTGCCGATCTGACAGGAGGAGGAGGAGGAAGACGCCTCTGGTTGAAACACTTGTTGGCATAGTGACCCTTCTGTTGGCACTTGTTGCACGTGACCTCTGAAAGCGGACGGTGATACGGAGCACTCGATCTTGGAGCTTGAGACGAAGTCTTGTTCTGAAAGCCAGGGTTGGGTGGGTGGGAAGAACCACTGCCACCTTTGCTCTTCTGCTGATACGGCTGACGGAACGGAGGAGGAGGAAGCCAATACTTCTGCTGCTTGGCCACTTGAGTAGAGGAAGAAGGAGTAACATCTCTGACTCGCTTCTTGGAAGCATCACACCTCAACTGAGCAGCCTCTTGCTTCAGTGCCATGTTGTAGAACTCATCGTATCTCAAGGGCTCAAAGAGAACAAGAGCTAGCTGAATTTCTTCTCTGAGACCACCCCTGAACTGGTATATCATGCTCTTCTCATCAGGGACGTCCTGCTTGGCAAAGCGGGCGAGCTTCTGGAACAACTTGTTGTAGTCATAGACAGACAAAGAGCCTTGCTTCAGATTGCGGAATTCCTCACGCTTGCTTTCAACCACGCTCTGAGGAATATGATGAGCTCGGAAATCTCGACGGAAATCATCCCAAGTGATAACACGTCCACCTCTGGAATCCTTGTACTGCTGGAACCATTCTGCAGCTTGATCTTTGAGTTGGAAGGAAGCGAACTTAACAAAGTCCTCAGGCCTGACGTTACTGCACTCGAAATGCTTGCACAGATCCACAAGCCAATCGTCAGCATCGGTTGCCTCAACACAATTGCTGAAAGTCTTTGGCCCGTTAGCAAGGAACTGGTTGAGTGTAGCAAAGTGATTCTGATTGCTGCCTTGATTCCCTTGGTTGCCTTGATTGCGCTCTTGAAGAATTTGCATGATCAACTGTGTGTTTGCATTGGTTGCGGCCATCACAGCTTGCCATGCCTCCGGAGGAGGTGGAGGTGGTGGCGGATCAGGATTCGGAGTCGTGCGCGTTGGAGGAGCCATCCTGAAGAGGTTGACCACCATTAGCACATTGATAGACAAATATTGAAGCTGAATCCAACGGAATGAAAATTGCAACATATAGTCTTCACATCCGAACAAAATGAACGAATGCATTCCTCTTGAAATGGTCACATATCCATAAATTGAGAAGCCACGTAGAATTAAGGTAGAGAAATAAATCAACAAGGTACGGATCAAGAACGAATAATCGGTAAGAAATCCCAATCTCAAACCAATATCCGTGGAAGAAGAACTAGAGCTACTAGAATTCCCACCTATGAAACTCCCGAACCTTTCCGGTTATGCAATCAGGTGTTGGGGATACAGGGGAAGCATAATATCTCACCCAAACTAGCAAATCCTACATCCAGCTGTATCCATCCTTCAACACATAACCAAGAAACCTTCGGAAACCATCTACCTCAACCTTCGAAAAGCATCCGTTATACAAGTTATGGCGATACTCCCGAACTCCCGCCCCAGTACTGGGTGGCGTCGAGGTTATCTCACCAACGAACTGCATAAAAGAGATTTTCGATGTCGGCGTACTAAACTCAGGTATTCCAGAACTGCAACGATAAAATTATGATGACAACACCTCAGAGCTCAACTCCCCGGGACACTTCCACTAAACCCCTGACAGGAGGCACCAAGACAATGTTCTCATCATAAAACCATCGGAACGATTCCAAGATACCCGCGTGATCCTAAATTTTTTTAGTGAAATTTGAGAAGAGAAGAGTCAAAACTCTACGTCAGGATGCCTTACCAGAGCGATGAGGAGACTGGGAAGTAAAAAGAATTCCTAAACTCTCCGATATATAATTCCTAAATGACTCAAAACATTTTTCTAGACACAACTCGGCCGCTAAAAACGATCAAGCAATGGGGCTCCTAAGGTCGGGGAAGGCTCTGATTACCAACTTGTAACACCCTCGATGCGACTATATCTCCCACGTGTCGAGGCACGACTTAGAGGCATAATCGCATTGAAGGCATATGTCGCAAGTTAGGCAATCTTCACAACATCCCATGTAATATAATAATAAAGGGGAGATAACATAGTTGGCTTACACTCGCCACGTCAATCAAGTACATAAATAACATTACATCATCCAAACACTCATGGCCCGACTACGGCGCCAAAATAAAAGAGAACCCAACATGCGACACGGTCCCGATCACCCCCAACTGGGCACCACTACTGATCATCGGGAAAGGAAACATAGTAACGTTGAGAGTCTTCGTCGAACTCCCACTTGAGCTCATACGCGTCTCCTGGAGCGGAATCATCAGGCCCTGCATCTGGTGTAATAGTAATCTGTGAGCCACAGGGACTCAGCAATCTCGCACCCTCGCGATCAAGACTATTTAAGCTTATAGGTAAGGCAAGGTAAATATAGTGGAGCTGCAGCAAGCGACTAGCAAGTATGGTGGCTAACTTATTCGCAAAAGAGAGCGAGAAGAGGAGGCAAAGCGCGAGCGAGAAACTAGAGAGCAACCTGCGCAAACATTACTCCAACACCGTGTCCACTTCCCGGACTCCGCCGAGAAGAGGCCATCACGGTAACACACTCAGTTGATTCATTTTAATTAAGTTAAGGTTCAAGTTATCTACAACCGGACATTAACAAATTCCCATCTGCCCATAACCGCGGGCACGGCTTTCGAAAGTTCAAATCCCTGCAGGGGAGTCCCAACTTAGCCCATGACAAGCTCTCACGGTCAACGAAGGAATAGACCTCCTCCCAAGACGTTCCGATCAGACTCGGTATCTCGGTAATTCAAGACACTTCGACAGGTTAAAACAAGACCAGCAACACCGCCCGAATGTGCCGACAAATCCCGATAGGAGCTGCACATATCTCGTTCTCAGGGCACACTCAGATGAGCCAGACGTCGGGTAGGCCAGCCCAGAGTTGCCCCTGGTAGCCCCGGACATCGCTCGGTTGGACCAACACTCAGAGGAGCACTGGCCCGGGGGGGGTTAAAATAAGATGACCCTTGAGTCTGCAGAACCCAAGGGAAAGAAAAGGCTAGGTGGCGAATGGTAAAACCAATGTTGGGCATTGCTGGAAAAGCTTTAATCAAGGCGAACTATCAAGGGGTTCCCATTATAACCCAACCGCGTAAGGAACGCAAAATCCGGGAACATAACACCGATATGACGGAAACTAGGGCGGCAAGAGTGGAACAAAACACTAGGCGAGAGGCCGAGCCTTCCACCCTTTACCAAGTATATAGATGCATTAAGATAACATAGCAATATAATGATATCCCAACAAGTAAATAAATGTTCCAACAAGGAACGGCCTCCAATCTTCACCTGCAACTAGCAACGCTATAAGAGGGGCTGAGCAAAGCGGTAACATAGCCAATCAACGGTTTGCTAGGACAATGGTGGGTTAGAGGTTTGACATGGCAATTTGGGAGGCTTGAAAGCAAGTGGTAGGCATCGTAGCATTGGCATAGCAAAAGAGCGAGCAAACTAGCATAGCAAAGATAGTAGTGATTTCGAGGGTATGATCATCTTGCCTGCACAGTTGTCAGAGTTGACTGGATCCTCGAAAGCAAACTCAACGGGCTCCTCGTTAGCGAACTCGTCTCCCGGCTCTACCCAAACAAGACAAACAAGCAACAAGGATACAATCAACCACGTGCAAACTCAAACAACACAATGCAAAGATGATATGCTATGCGGGATGCGATGCGGGATGCAAAATGCAAGATATGACAGGAAATGCATGAACCTGGCCTCAACTTGGAAATCCAAGTGTGCCACTGGAAAGATGAGATGAAATCGCTTGAAAACGATATAAAGAACGCCGGAATCGGAGTTACGGTTTGGAAATGGCAAGCGATTCAAAAATGACACCAGTCTGCGATTTACAGCAAGTAGCCATCTAAATGCAATGAGATGAACATGCTACAGCACCCAAACATGACAACAAAATACATGGCAGGGATGCATTCAAGATGCTTAACAAAAGTCTAGCACTGAGCTACGGCCAATTCATCCATTAACAGGTTCAAACAAGCATGGCAAAAATGCATATGGAAAACAGATCTCAGACTTAGTGAAATTAACACTTGTCTGGAATTTCAGATCAGGTAGCCCTCTTCGGAGCAACAAAACTACATGCTACAGGACCTGAACATGGCAAAGTAAAGCATGGCATGGAGCTACTCAAAGAGCTTAACAAAAGTCCCTTAGTGACCTTGAGCCAAAAGGGATCAGAAAATACAATTGCAAGCATGTGAACATAGCAAAAACATAATCAGTTTTCAGACTTAGTGAAAACTGACACATGCTGAAATATAACTCAAGTAGGCATGTTTACGAGCTCGATGCACTCACTACGGTGCAAGTCATGGCAAGACAAGCATACACCCATCAAGAAGGCACAAAATGCAAGCTAGACATTGCAAGAATAATAGCATAGCATGCACGGATCAACTACAACATCATCGGCAAAATTGCAAACAAGTTGACAATCTGCCCAGATTCACAAAGTAGCAAAAGTAGAGCTCGATTGACTCAAGCTAGGGTGCTCCATAATTGCAAACAAAGGCATGGATGGATAGATCACTACAATATTAACAAAACATCCTTACTGATCATCCTCAAAAGAGGCACGGATCACTAGGAAACAACATGAACATATGGCATCATGAGATAAACAGCTCCAGGACTTGGTGAAATTGCTAAGTCCCTGAAAACAGAATTACCAAGTGCATCACTTTGCAAGCTTGCACTAGTCACCACACACATCACAAAAATACATGGGTTGCACCTCTGGAAAGATGACAAAACCCTTAACAAAACACATGTAGAGCATCAGGGCATATCATGCACACATTAATCATGGCAAAAATGACAAAAAGCTAAATGGAGTAGCAGATCTGACAATTATCTCAAGTATCCCTCTTCTAACGGCATTTCGGGCATCAATATGAACTCAAATGAAAATGATGCAATGGAACGAAATGATGTACTCTCTGAGATGAACATTTTGATATGCTATATGCATGAATTGGAGCTACGGATGCAAAGTTACGGAGCTACGAACATGAGCACTTGGACTGAAATTCCGGGACTTAGACGAAAAACAACCTCCGGATTAGGGTTTCCAGATCTGCACGCTTCCTGAGGCGGCGGCGCGCGCACTGTAGACGGCCGGGGTTTGGTTCGCCAGCGGGAGAGAAAGAAGAGGCGAGGACGAGGGCGGCCGGCGGTGGTGGAGCTTGCCGGCGTCGAGGAGGCGGCGGCTCGGGCGGCGGAAACGGCGGGCGGTGGCGGGACCACGGCGGCTGCGACAGCCGGAGAAGGGCAGCGGGCGGCGGCTCGCGGGCGATGGCGGCGGTGACGCGAGGCGGCAGGCGGCGGCACGGCCCTGGATCCAGGCGGCGGCGATCGGCGATCCAGGCGCGGGGGCGCGGGCGACTTGGGCCGCGGGGAGGGCCCGGTGCGGGCTTCGCTGGGCCGGCGGCGGGGAAGGCGGCGCGATGACAAGTGGCGGCCTAGGAGTGGTGTGGCGGCTGTGTCCGGCTGGGGCGGACGTGTCCGGCCGGCGCGGATCTGGAATTTAGGGTTTGAGGACGAGGGGGATCCGGAATTTCGGAGGAGGGGCTATTTATAGGTAGAGGGAGCTAGGAGAGTCCAAATGAGGTGCGGTTTTCGGCCACGCGATCGTGATCGAACGCTCTAGATGATGGAGCAGAGTTGTGTGGGTTTTGGGCCAAATTGGAGGGGTGTTGGGCTGCAACGCACACGAGGCCTTTTCGGTCCCTCGGTTAACCGTTGGAGTATCAAACGAAGTCCAAATGATATGAAACTTGACAGGCGGTCTACCGGTAGTAAACCAAGGCCGCTTGGAAAGTTTCGGTCCAATCCGGAAATGTTTAATCCCCACACACGAAAGAAAGCTAGAAAAGACCACCGGAGGAGAACGAAGCGCCGGAATGCAAAACGGACAACGGGAAAAATGCTCGAATGCCTGAGATGAACACGTATGCAAATGCAATGCACATGATGACATGATATGAGATGCGTGACAACGATAACAACACACGGAGACAAAGACCCGAACCCGAGATAATAAATTAACTTAACGCCGGAAACGGCAAGAGTTGGAGTACAAATTGGGAAAGTTACATCCGGGGTGTTGCAACTCATAAGGATGACAATCAAAGAACACCTCATGTTTCAAATTTGTTACACAACTGTTACCATACGTGCATGCTACGGGACTTGCAAACTTCAACACAAGTATTTCTCAAATTCACAACTACTCAACTAGCATGACTCTAATATTACCATCTTCATATCTCAAAATAATCATCAACACTACAAAAAAGACACATCTGTGACATTTTGGGCCGAACGAATTTTTTTCTGTCATACATATGACACTTCTATGACGATAATTGTGACAAAACCCGGTATCATCATAGATGTGGTGGGCTCCTACTTCTATGCCAAAAAATCATGACAGAAAATGGGCTTTTCGTCCTGGGCGGGCCGGAGACGCAGCTGCATGACATTCTTTGGGCCGTCCATGACGGAAAAAACCGTGGTAGAAGCGAGGGGGAGGAAAATTTCGAGGAGTTCCCGGTTACGGTGGGAGGTCGGGGGCCGAGTGATGCGCGTTTCTCTTGTACACGTACGCGCGTGTGTGCGAGGCGTTGGCTCTAACTGAACCCGAGCGAGGCGTTGGACTCTAATTGAACTCGAGTGATTGCACTGCAGGCTACGCGTTACTAAACCCGAGGGATCGATCGATGGCTGTTAACTGAACCCGATCGAGCGATTCCTTCGCTACTGCTACTAACTGAAGCCGATCGATGGGATGAACAGTGAGCGTTGCGGGGGGGTTTGGATGAACAGTGAGCGGTGGTGTTGCCTCTGGATGAACAGGACCCCGTGGTGTAGACGGTGGAGGGGTGCCCGTGGAGGGGTGGATGAACAGTACCCCGTGGTGTGGAGGGCTGGATGAACAGTAGACGGTTGAGGGGTGGTTGAATAGGACCCCGTGGTGTGGAGGGCCGGATGAACAGTAGACGGTGGATGGGTACCCGTGGAGGGGTGGTTTAATAGGACCCCGTGGTGTGGAGGGCTGGATGAACAGTAGATGATGGAGGGGTGGTTGAACAGTAGCCGGTGGAGTAGCGCGCGGTGGAGGCTGGATGAACAGGAGCCCGTGGAGGCTGGAGGAGGTCGACGGTGGAGATGAACAGTATCCCGTGGAGTCCTGTTTTGCGGTACGCCCCACCCCTCCCAATGAACAGGACCCCCATTTCGACCGTAGCACTCCAACACAAGTCCGTTTCGTCCGTTTTGTAGCACGCCACACCCCTCCCGATCAACAGGACCCCCGTTTCGACCGTAGGAGGTCCGTTTCCTCCGTTTTGCGGTACGCCAGACCCCTCCGATGAACAGGATCCCGTTTCGAACATGGCCGGTCGAACATAAGGCCGTTTCCTCCGTTCTGCGGTACGCCAGGCCTCGTTTCTATCGCCTGTTCCGTCCAAGCCCTCCCGATGAACACGACGCATTCCGTTGCCTTCCCATGAACACGACGCATTCTGTTGCCTCCCCATGAACACGAAGACGGCGTTGTTTCTCCGTTTCGACCCAGCCATGTACACGAGCCCTGGCCGTACGTATGCGCGAGTAGGCGTTCGAGACCCCGCCCATATGTACACATATGTGGCCGTATTTTCTTTCTTGCACCCTGGCCGCTGTACATACATGTAAATGCTACGTGCACGCCTCTACTACGACACGTGCGCGCCTCTACTAAGACACGTGTGCGCCTCTACATCGACCAGCATGTACATACACATTCGCGACCAGAATGAAAACGCTATGTACGCTTCGACCAGGTGGGTCCCGACTGTCAGGCACTTCCTTGCCTGCGAAGATGTACCTGGTGGGTCCCAGCAGTCAGGGGGCAAATCGTTTTTCTTTGCCCGGACGCACTTCCTTGCATGCAAAGATGTAGCTGGTGGGTCCCAGCAGTCAGGGGGAAACGTTTTTTCATGAAATATGGTGGCCCGTCCGGTGGGTCCCACTGTCAGGTGGAGGAATAATTATTTTGCACGTAATAAGGAGGCACTTCCTTGCTGCGGCCCTGGACCCAGCTGTCAGCCTCTCCACGTATAGTCCACGTCCGATGGAAGCCGTTCCTTGACCACGTTGACCACACCGCACCGAGAACACCAGGGCGGTGGATGACGGCGAGGCCTAGGAAGGGGACGACGCGGAGCCAGGGAAGACGCGGCAGTGGATGCCCACGCGTAGAGGAGTACGAGGGTTCACTGGTTCGCTACGGTGTGAGGCTGCCGTCGCCGCAGAATAACAGGGGGTGTGGGTGAGTAGAGGGATGGCCTGGCCAGCGGTGGGAGTAGTAGGGGGCGGTGAGGCCTCCGCCGCATCGCAGCCGGCCACGGGAGGCAGGAGCACGAGGCACGACCGGCGCTGGTTTGGGCGGCTGGAGCAAGAAGACCAGAGGTTGAAGAAGCACTACAGCCGTTGGATGGACATCGTACGGTCACTGGAGCTAGAATCATGCATATTGACTAAGTTGACAAAGCCCTTCATCCCCGTCAACTTAGTAGGCCCACAAGTCAGCCTCCCACCAAGGTGGGTCCCAGCTAGCAGGGGGGTATTCATTTTTTTGAGGGTAATAAGGAGGCACTTCCTTGCGTGCGAAGATATAGCTGGTGGGTCCGAGCTGCCAGCGGTGGTAACGTTTTTTTTGCGAAATATAGAGGCCCTTTCGGTGGGTCCCTGATGTCAGGTGCAGGAATCATTATTTTGCGCGTAATAAGGAGGCATTTCCTTGCGTGTGGCCGTGGACCCAGCTATCGGCCTCTCCATGTACAGTCCACTTCAGATGCATGTCGGTCGTTGACCATGTTGACCAGGCCGCGCCGAGCACCAGGGCGGTGGACGACGGTGAGGCCTAGGAAGGGAACGACACGGAGGCAGGGAGGACTCGCCAGTTGTTTCCCACGCGAGAGGGGAGTACGACTGTACGAGGGTTTACTGGTTCATCTGCCATCGCCGGAGAATAACAGCAGGTGTGTGTGAGTAGAGGGATGGCTAGGCCCACGATTGGAGTACGGTGGGGCGGTGAGGTTTGCGCGACAGTAGAGCCGGCCGCGGGGAGGAGGGAGCAGGCAGTCCCGCTGGCGCCTGTTTGAGTGGCTGGAGCAGGAAGAGTAGAGATTGAAGAAGCACAACGGCCGTTGGATGGCCATCCAACAGTCACTGCTTGCGCGTCAACCGTTTTTTAGGAAAGCCTCAAATCTGTGGAAAACAGCATACAACCCATTTGCTAATTCTTAAGGTTTTTTTGGAGCCCATATTCTTTTTGTTAGCATTACAGCCCATATTGTGGCCATGATTAAAAAATTATACGAAATTTTGCATATTTCGGTGTGGTCTGAACTGTTTTTAATCCCAAAATTTCGAGTCACATTCAAACTGATTTTAAAAATAAATGTATATCAATATAAAATCCAACAAATTCTCCACGCATAAAAATTAATGTAATTTAAAATCTTGAAATAAAAAAAAGATATTTGAAACTAATTGCCCGTTTGATGTGTTTTAAAAATGTACAACCCATTTCTCCTTACCGATGGGCCATTTTCTCGACCAGCCGAATGAAAGCTCTCCCTGTCTTGAAAGATTTGCAGCCCAACAAGCCTGACAAAGGGACTTACTTGGGAAATCACAAAAAACTGGGCTGTGGCCGTGGACCCAGCTGTCAGTCCATTTGTTTTTTTAGTCCAGTTGGTGGGCTGGGTGAAACAATGATGTAGCATCTATGAAACCCATTTAAATCCCATTTGCATTTTTCTCGAAAGCCGTGGACTTGCTGGGCTGGGTGAAAATATCATGTTGGGCTAGACGGAGAAATGTTATAAAAATATAAACACATGATTGCACGTCAGTAAAATTTTTGCAAGCTTATGTACGCAATCACTAGGAGTTAACTTGCCAAGTTATATATAAACAATTATTATTATTATTTTGTAAGAACTTTCAACTTACGAAATAAAATATCATTTTAATTTGATGAGTTAATAGTACGTGGGGTATTATTATTTTTTAGGCTAGATGTGGGACAGTTGAGTTGGTTCTAGGGGAAAGTACTGGGAGAAAACTCAGTTTACATCGAAAAAGAAAGTGAGAGAAAATTCAGAGACCTGCTGGGTCCACCTGAGGAGGGGAATATGTTGGGAGGAAGGATATTCAAAGCACGGCAGCCGAGTGAACTAGTTTTTTATGGACAAGTGAACTAGTTTACATACATAAGCAAATTGCCACTAAAAAGCAATCAGGTTAATGGGTTCTTAAAAGAAATATTTCAGACAAAACAGATAATTACGACACATAGGCTAATGCATGAAACACTCACATGATAAAGGTGCTTATAAACAGATAAAGTACAACATCTAGACCTTCCTGGCACGCTTGATCATGACGCTGCGGCTGTCTGTGTACTCGTCGTTTACGGGAAGCAGACACGCCCTCATGTCCAAGATCTACATGTACATGTCGTAGCATGCGTATGCGCCCTTGGCCGCATAGGTTATGTAGGCTAGATTCAGAGGTACCTCCCACGTGTTCAGGTCGTCTTCTTTCATGTTGGCATATCAGGGGTCGATGATGGTCTCAGCGAGGTCAACATGGAGTCCTTCTCCTGCGTGTTGCTGATGATCTTGTATTGCTTCTGGATGTCGACAAGCTTGTTGCACCAGATGGCCGAATCGTCGCGTTCTTCCTTCTCTCCACCGTAGCGAAGGTGCAGTCGGCGCTACCGATGAAACGGGTGAATGCTCCAGAACCTGGTGCAGCCATAGGACCGAGGCGAGGCAGAGCTTCACCAAGTCCGTATCATTGGTGTACATCACATTCAACTTGGTGCAGCCATAGGACTGAATGGTGAACTCAAAGGGGAACTCCTTGCTGAAGTCCATATCCAGCAGGCTCACCCCTCGGATCGCCATTGGAGTCTCTTCGAGTGAACGAGTGTGTAGGCGGCGGCAACAGTTTGTTTTCCAGCTCTTGGGGAACTGGATTGAACAGTAAGCTGAGTGTGTACAGGCGACAATAGTTACTACCCCTCCCTCGTCCGCTGCACGCCCGGCAGAAGATGCACCCTCGGCCACACGTCGGTTCACGAGCGGGTCTATATTGGTACTATAATAACAGGAGTTAGTGGTCACTTTACTTAAATTTAATTAGCTTTAATAGAAATTTGTACTTAAAACAAGCAATGCATTCGCTCGTTCTATCAGTGCCACAGGATCAACATGCACAACAATTAGAATTATTATTCTCAGGACGCACACGATCATCACATTTGTCGCACTTTCACAAAAGATAATACTACCGAGTTTGAACTGTTTGTTATGGTTGTTGTCCTCTGCATCATCATGCCGTCTTTCCCAGCTTACAAGATTCAGAACCAACAAATAAGATCCAAATAATAAGTACAACAAAGATGCCTACACATCTCATTGATTCCCAGCTTGCAAGATTCAGAACCAACAAATAAGATCCAAATAATAAGTACAACAAAGATGCCTACACATCTCACTGATTCCTAGCTTGCAAGATTCAGAACCAACCCATTAGAGCCTTTTTAGAAAGTGAATATTAGGATTAAATCCATCTTGGCTAGCCATGTCATACAATCGAAGAACTTGGTGAATGCTCTTGACCGTCACAACATCTGTAGTTGAGTATTCCTGTTTGCACAACATGTTTGCACAGCACAAACAAGGAGACATGAGAGCATGATTTCGCTTTAATAGCGGCCTCCTTGAACTCAACCTCCAGCTCTACTTGGATGAGGTCTGCCTAGAGTTCCATGATTCAATTCATGCGCCTTTTTCTGCAGTTCACCTGAAATGAAGCAAAGATTGCATCATTCAGCTAGCAAGAAGTACTTGCTCTTGTGAGCTGGCAGGTTCTTCTTTAGTCGTTGCACTAAAATTGAGGAACATTAAGGTTGGTTGTCCGGCTCATGTAAGGTGCAACTATAATTTTCTTATCCTTTTGTGCAGTTCCACTAAAATAAAGTGCCATTGTGGTGACAGTGACGGCTCCATCTTGCAAAGGCTAATAAAATGTTGCACAAGATTACCAGCAGAACTTGACGGAGATTTTGGAAACTGCAATCACCATTTTGTGCGGTTCCACCAAAATTGAGAGATGTTGCCCACGTGACATTTTAGTTGAACTGCACAAGACACTCATTCCAAAAAAGTGTTTTCTGCAGTTCACCAAAAGGTCACAATAGCAACAAGGTGAAATGGATATCCCTATCTGCACAAAAAGATAGAAAGTAAACAGTTGCTGGTCAATAAGAATATAGGAAACATATACAAAATGAAAAGAAGTATCTTAATTATGTTCATGGCAATCACGCAAGGACAATAGAAATTTTAAAACGTCAGCGATGCTTCATGTTACCAGAAGCATTACGATCAACAATGAGATTCCTCAAATATGGGATTACTTTAAGGGATAATTGTATTCATGCCACTAGTTGTGTCCCACTTGACTGATTTGCCACTAGTTTTTGAAAACCCGCGGTTTTGTCCAAGTCCGTTTGCTCCTCTTATGTTTTTGCCCTTCCGTCATGTTTCCGTCCAGTTAGTGCCGTTTGACCATGTGTTGACCGTCCTTGGACTTTTCTTTGGACCATTTTGCCCCTGCTTTCTCACTCTCTCACCAGACACTTCCAGGTGGGACCCATGTCGCTGCCAAACCCTAGCCCCACTCCCTCGTCTGCTCGCTCCTCTCCCTCTCAGATTTGCTCGCCTGATGACGTAGTCGCCATGCCACCGCCATGGCCAGACCTCCATCCTCCCCTACGTCGCACCGCCTTGTCTAGCAGCCCCGTTTTGTTCATCTACGTCGCCTGCACCCTCGGATCGAAGAGAGGGAGCTCCACTGCCATCGCCCGCATCATTTTCTTCGCCTAAGGTCGCCGGCCTCCTTTGTCGATTGAAGCCTCCCCGGTCCACCGCATGCCTCCCTAAGCTCGCCAATGACCTGCACGGTGAGCTCTCGGTCGATCCTGCTCTCCAACCTCTCGAATTTGTGCGGTTTGGACCATCTCCCCGCGCGCCCAAGCCAACCGCGAGTTCGCGGTCGCCGCGGCTCTGCCCGTGCTCCCCATGCCCCTGGTCGCCCACTTGCGACCCCTAGCCGCGTCTGACTGCGTCCGGTTGCGCACACCTGCGCCCCGGCCCTGTTCCGGTGTGCCCGTGCCTCGCCCGACTGCGTGTGCCTTCGCGCCCCTGCTTTGTGCTGCCGTTGCATCTCTGCTGCTTGCTGCTCTGCCTTGCTATTGCCGCTGCCCCGGGACACCCCTCGGACACGGCCGTGCACCCGCCCGCGTCTGTTGCTGCTTTGCCGCCGCCCGCGAAGCCGGTGCTCGCCGCTCCTTCTGTTGTCGCTCATACTGCTGCCGCTCCCGTATTGTTGCTGATATTGCCGCGGCTGTGCTGTTGCTGCTAGTCGCTCCTACTAGCTGCCCTTGCTGCTGCCCCTGGATGTGGCCTCCCATGGCGCGGCGTGCACAGCCGCAGCTAGAGCCGGCTATGTCGCTGCCAATGAGGCCATCCCACTTAGTTAAGGGAGTTAATTAGGGTTAGTTTTAGGATTGGTTTAAGGTTTTAATTAGTATATTGTCTATGACAGTGAGTACAGACGAAAGGGATGTGAGAGAGAGTGAGAAAGCAGGGGCAAAATGGTCCAAAGAAAAGTCCAAAGACGGTCAACACATGGTCAAATGATACTAACTGGATGGAAATGTGACGGAAGGGCAAAAACATAAGAAGAGCAAACGGACTTGGGCAAAACTGCGGGTTTTCAAAAACTAGGGGCAAATCAGTCGAGTGGGACACAACTAGTGGCATGAATACAATTATCCCTTACTTTAATGGTGGCATTGCTTGTTTACCAGACACAGTAAATCAACAGTGGCTAAAGAGTTGGTTTAAGGGCATGGGACCGTGGGGACAGGGAACCAGGACACTCAGCAGCGTAAAGGAGCAACTTACTTATCATACTGGGGAAAACAGCAGGAGTGCCATTGTACTATGTGAGGGCAGCAAATCTAATCCTGGAGACCTTTTACTATGTGAGGGCAGCAAATCTAATCCTGGAGACCTTTTACTATGTGAGGGCAGAAAATATAATCCTGTGACCTTTTACTATATGAAGGCAGCAAATCTAATCCTAGAGACCTTTTACTATGTGATGGCAGCAAATCTAATCCTGGACATACTCTGTTGACTTGTCCACCAGCCGCCACTTTCTATCCTTTTTTCAACCAATAACAGATCTGTTCCTTATCCAGTTTGTACTGCGTTTTCCCATTATTTCCCTTTTCAACCAAGAGACCGGTTGGGTATCCGGTCTCTACTACTTTCACCATATTATTTCCTCTTTGAATCAAGTCCTAGATTCATGATACAACTTTCCCCCCTTTCTTCGTTGTTTGAACAAAGCCCTAGATTTGAATGCATGAAGTAGCTTTACCTCTAATAATACTAAAAATTTAGGTGGCTTTGGAAGAGCTGATGGGAGAAGAAAAAGATGCACATGCAGACACGTGGGGAGCTGGGGCAGTAGAGCAAGGCAGCTTTCGAAGAACTTATACCTGAGGGTCGCCGGGATGTCGGCGGCGGTAGGTTGGATCTGCGAACAATACGGTAGGGAGGAAGAAGGGTCGGTGGACCTCCCAAGCCGGCCATGTGTCGGAGAGAACGGCACGGGCCGAGGATCAGGCCCCTCCGGCAGCTGTGGGTTTCCTCCCTCGGCGGCGATGACCGCGTGAACGATGCACCTTTTAGTCCCCTACACACACCGGCCGAAGGGATCCGACCGGATCTGTGACCAGCGGTGAGCAGAGAGAAAATGTCGCTACCGCTATCTTGTGTATATCTGGAGAGGATGAGAGAATGAAGAGAGCAACCCTAGTAAAGCAAGCGCTCAGGCCCCTACGTCCATATATAGTGGAGTGATTATCTTTTTTCTCTCCACAACAAGCATTTCAATTTGTGTACGTGGCATTAAAGAAAAGAAACTCTCTATTTAAGGTGACTACTGTATGACTCCTACTTACTACTAGTAGTACTACAGTATTGTTCACTTGTGCTCCCCGCCCCTCCATTCATTGAACAACCCCAAGGGTGAATAAACATACAGTAAGTACTGTATTTATATAGAACGAACAAGCTCGAACTGTTTTCGCGTAGTTAAAAGTTAAGGGCGAGGCTTTTCCCGGGCAGTACACGCGGTAGTTTTCTGGTAGGGCCAGAAGACTATTTTAATTTTTTTAATTTTTTTTTGAGACGGCCACATAGGATGGAGCCGACCCCGACGATTTTAAGCTTACAGACACGGTACACGCTATCCTAGACTACTATACACATGCAACTGCCACACGAGCGTCCAGGCTGCGCTTGGCTCTTCGCCTCTTCGGGAAGTCAAACAATGATGGAATACTACTGCACTGGAGGAGTACTACAGTATGCTTCTGGCCATCTGACATCGATTGAACTGCTGCATGTCCACCTCTTGTGGGAGGGAGAGCGTGTAGCGAAAGCTTCTCCTAGTCTTGCCAGCCACCACGCTCATGGGCAAGGGAGGGATGCTCCTGCCTTTGTGTGTATGACAGGTGGGCCCTACAGATGTGTGGCCAACCTATCATACAGCCAAAGGCATGTGCAGTTAAGTCCGCGAGGGAGAGGATACTCAAACTTCTCGTTGATGTACGAGTTGACAGGACACATCAAAGCACTACACTTGATATATTTCAATAATTTGCGTGTGTGACTCCCAGATGCAGAGGCCGGGGGTCATCATCCTCCTTTTCGAGAAAAAATAGACACGTGTGTGAGAGGACGAGTGCATGCATGCACCTCTTCTCTTCCTGTATAATGTACTACTAAACTCAGAGTACAAGTTTTTGTGGGTGGCACGATGGTGCGTGCGAGAAGTCCCGAGAGATAGGTTTAATGCATTAATTGCAATGCATGCATGCATAAAGTACATGCATTGGTCAGTTTTCTCTTAATACTTACATGCAATGATTTAATGCACCTTGGAATCTGAACATGTGTTGGGGACAACCAAACTGAGCCTTATAAAATGGAAAATCAAAAATTTTGAGATAAGCCCTATAAAACCGGAAAGGAGGGAGTAGAAAAAGAAGTACTCCATCCGGGAATAGTGCCGCACTTCGAAACTAGAACCGTCAATAAATTTTGAGCTTGCGTCTCGTCACATTCCAAATTACTCCATGCTATATTGAATTGCAAACCTGTTCACACCGATCGCAACCTAAATGGTTTCCCACTTAGGAGCGTATTAGTACTCGGATATAAATATTAGTATGCCAAGATGACTGCACATTCCTCCTCAACTCCTCATCCACAAAAACAAACAAGTCATTCAGCATCCTTCCCTTGCATCTGCCATGGCCAGCGTGAGTTCTGTGTCGAGAGGTTGCAACCAGGGAGAGGCGAGCATGGAAGCGGAAGCACGAGAGATGTCCCGCCTTGCTGCGAGAGCAGCCAACATGTCCCGCCGCGTGGAAGTAGCAGCACAGAGGTTCCGCCTGCCGCTGAAGCAGCACGGAGGTCCCGCCGCACTGTCGATGCAGTAGACTGGTCCGGCCGCGCCGCGGAAGTAGCAGAGATGTCGCGCCGCGCCACGAATGCAGTAGAGATGTCCCGCCGCGCCATGGCAGCCTGGGAAAATTTCTCGCGGGCACGCGACGACTGTTACAGGCGCATGCATGCAATCGTCCATAGCCAGACGGATCAGATCTCCCGCTCGGCGAGGTTGCAGGACGACATGGTAGCCTCGTTTGAACAGGCTACCGGCGTCATCCGGTAACTAAGGGAGGGCAATGAGAGGCTCCAGGCCGAGCACGACCTGCGGAGGGAGAAGATCGTCCGAAATGCAGACCTGCAGGAGGAGACTAGTGCCTTGTTGAAGAAACTTATGGACGAGAATGACATGCTCCGCAACAAGCGCCAAAGGCTGGTGGAGGAATCCGTGGATGTTCTCAAGCAGCGTCTTGAGGACACGAAAGAGCTCATTGCCGCTCGCCGTGGAGACTAGTTTCCTGGTTTCTTTTGATGTAATAATCGGTTTAGGATGTGGATCGTGTCATCGCTTGTGAAATGTTGGGTTCTAGCGCGGATGTTTGGCCTTTGTTGGCCTCTTGGGATGTTGCGATTTCAATATGGTAGCTTTTAGTCTGTCACATCCTAGCTAGCCATGCATTAGAGTGTTGCATCATGTTTACTTTTCATCAGAAACCTGAAATGGGGATGACAGAACCCCCAGTCCCCTCTGAAACCAATTAGGGTTTACTAAAAAACATTTTCAATGAACCTGAAACGCCCTTCTAAAATGCCCATCATTTTTGTCTTGGTTCAGAACCTCTGCCAAAAGTGGTGCACATTTTCCTAGGCCATCCTAGGGTTTTGAATTAAATCATAAATATTTGAATTTGGGCATTTAAAATTATATAAATATTTAGATGCTCAAATATCTCCAAACTAAAATGTTTCATGTTGGAAATAATCCAACTATGGACCAGGAGTAGTTTGGTGATTTTTGAAGTTGCCTAGGTATTTTATTTAATTCAACAAAGTTGCAGAAGTATTAAAAATCAGAAAACAGAAGAAAATGGAAAAACCCTTACCTGTCGCCCAGCACCAGCCCACCTGCCGGCCCAGCCCAGCACCGCGCCAGCGAGCTGCTTGCGGCCAGGCAGGCAGGCAGGTGCTCGACGGCGAGCACCGCATGGGTGACACGCACCTGCTCGCCGCCTCGCCGCCTCCCTCGCCCAGCTAACGCCGTGGATCGGCCTCCCTCTCTCCCCCGAACCCCCCAGACACCCCCTCTCCTCTCCAGCCCCTCCCCCTCGCACGCCCCAGCCATGGCCGACGCCATCGCCGCCACCCCCTCGCCGTAGCCACGCCCTCCGTCCACCCCACGCCGTGCCACCGTGTCCAGGAGCTCCGCCGCCGTCCACTTCATCGAGCTAGCCGAGCCCCGTGTGCTCGTGCGGCCCGAGACCACCGCACCGACCTCGCCCGAGCTCACCGTCGCCGGAGATCCCCTTCAACGCCGTCGCCGCCTCAGCTCGTCCCCGACCTCGCCGGTGGCCTCTACGGGAGCGCTGTGAGCCTAGCTACTCCTCCGACCCTCTCTCTCTCATTCCTGAGCCGTGTAGCCACCGCACGAGGATCACACGCCCGCACCGCCGCAGATCTCGTCGCCGACGTGCTTCCGGCCACACTCCGGCCACAAGATGGTGTCCATCTTACTCACCGAGTCCCGCAGCACCTAGCTAGCCACTCCACGAGCCTCACCGACCCCTCTAGCGCCAAATTCATCTTCGACCGAACCCCGGTGGCCGCCAAAGTCGTCGCCGGTGCCAACTCCGGCCACCCCGACCCCAACGGACTCCACCAAGAGCTGCGGCTTGTCCTCAGCTCCACTCCGGTGGTCTCCGCGGCCCATTTGGTGGCCGAAACGGCCAAAACCACTCTCGCTGCCGCGTCGGGCTCGCCGGCGGCTAAACGCCGGCGCCGCTGGCATTGACTTTGACCATGGGTGGGCCCTGGTTGACTCCCCTGAGTCGATGACAGGTGGGGCCCAACCCTGTTAATTAAACAGGTTTAGTTTTAATTAAACTTTAATTAAAATAATCACCCTGACATGCGGGACCCACTGTCAGGTTTGACCCTGACGTGTTCCGTTGACCTGCTGACGTCACACTGACGTCAGGCTGATGCAATAATGATTTTCTGGAATTATTCTAATATAGGAAATTCCAGAATATAATTTAAACTTCAAAAATTCATAACTTTTATTCTGTAACTCCAAATCAGACAAATTATATATGAAAAATGATCAGAAAAATCCAATCTATCCATCTGTACTATTTTCATGCATGACTAAACAAGTTAACTTGATGTTTAATGCAGAACAAGGAAAAGCACTTTAAAAGGCCATGGTTGAGTTTGAAATTTGAATCTTTGATTCAAATTGGTTCAAACCCTTCTGGTCTTAGTTGCATTAGCCCAACACACTCATATTGCCATGTTTCATGCATGCATCATATTGTTGCACATTGTTTGGTGATGGTTGTGTATCGGTGTCCTTTGCGACAGGTTCTGCCTCCGAGGAGTACTGTGATTACCCTAACGAAGAACCGTATCAGTGCATCGACCCATCAGGCAAGCAACCAACCATTTGATCATATCGATACAATCCCATGTTCTCGCTCCTGCTCTCTTTTACTGCATTAAGACAACGCGTTTCAAACTGCTGTGTGCTACGGTAGTTGAACCCATTTCCTCTGCATGACCTGTCATTGCCACAGTAACTAGATGAAACCCACTAGCATGTGTAGGAGTTGATTGAGCCATATGTATGTGTTGTTCCTACCTTGCTATGCCTGCTATGCTTAGAGTCGGGTCAGGTCTGGTTCATCCGGGTGATGGGCTAGAGTGATATGATTATGTCGGTAATGAGAGTGGTGTGGTGAACACGATTTGGTAAAGGTATCGATGAGAGGCCATGTAGGAGTACATGGTGGGTTGTTTCATTGAAGCCGACCTTAAGCACTGAGATCTGTATGTGTGATTTAAGAATCAGCTACTACCATGCATTGGGCCCGAAACCAATGGACCCTCTCGGCTTCTTATTCACCCTAGTTCTCCGTCCAGGAGTTGCAAGTAGTTTCTGGTGTTTGTAGCCTACTGGAGGCCGTGGACAGCGCTGACCGTAGGGGTGGGCTGTGATGCGGTAGGTACATGGTCGGGTGTACCGAATACCCGTTAGGTATCTCGAGAACCCTGTTCACATCGTTCGGGGCCGTATGGGAAACCTCGGCCGGACTCCCTGCGGATGGAACCTGAATAGGCGATAAACCTGGACTGGAGGCTTAGGTGATTAGGTAGGTCGTGGCCGACACCCACGTTGGGCTTCCGCTTGAAGGTTGCCGAGTACATGTCGTGTAAACGACGGTAAGTGGTGAGAGCGTGTATGAAGAAGTACACCCCTGCAGGGTTAACATGATCTATTCGAATAGCCGCGTCCGCGGTAAAGGACTACTTGGTTGCCTATACAGTTCATAGACAAGTAAATGGAAACTGCTAAAAGCCTCAAGATAAGTGTGAGTGCCGAGGATGGCTCTTCCGTAGGGAGACGGAGGTGGATCCTCGGTAGTGTATTGAAGTGGTGAGTAGTGGACTCGTGTGCGCAAAATCATTTCAAGTTGAAGTATCGTAGGATAGTCTAGCCAAGAGTCAAAGCTGGCTTGCTGGAATAACTCCACCAACCCTTCTTGATAATATGCATGTAGGTAGGATCTGATGTAAGTCTTGCTGAGTACCTTTGTACTCATGTTGCTATAATTTACATTTTTACAGAAGGCGCTGCAACCCCTTCTGATGGGTTCTACGTAGACGTTGACATCAACGAGTAGGCTAAAGGCCCAGGTGGTGATCCTGAGCTTGTGAAGGACCATGTAGTATAGCTAGGCTTTCCAAGCCTCTTTTATTTTACTAGTTGTCTGTACTCAGACAAGTTACTTCCGCTGTTGGTTTGTATGACTGTATGACTTGAATGTTGGGTCATGAGACCCGTACCTTTGTGTATGTTATGTATGGCTCCCTGAGCCTTAAATAAAGTACTGGTGTCATAGAGTCATGTTGTGATGCTTCGTTGTATTTGCACATATCGAGCATATTGTGTGTATGATTGAAATGCTTGGTATGTGTGGGATCTGACTACCTAGTTGTTTATCTTTAGTAGCCTCTCTTACCGGGAAATGTCTCCTAGTGTTACCGCTGAGCCATGGTAGCTTGCTACTGCTCTGGAACACTTAGGCTGGCCGGCATGTGTCCTTCTTCGTTCCTGTGTCTGTCCCTTCGGGGAAATGTCACGCATTGAGTACCGGAGTCCTGTTAGCCCGCTACAGCCCGGTTTACCGGAGTCCTGCTAGCCCAGTGCTACAGCCCGGACCCACTTGCTGATGACCGACACGTTCGAAGCTGGGTCATGGATGCCTGTCCCTGTAAGTCTGTGCCACTTTGGGTTTACGACTAGTCATGTCAGCCCGGGCTCCTTATCATATGGATGCTAGCGACACTATCATATACGTGAGCCAAAAGGCGCAAACGGTCCCGGGCAAAGGTAAGGCGACACCCGTGGGGATACCGTGCATGAGGCCGCAAAGTGATATGAGGTGTTACCGGCTAGATCGGTGTGACATCAAGTCGGGGTCCTGACAGCGTTGGCATCAGAGCCGGACTGCCTGTAGGTTCTCCAAGCCAAACTGGTCGATGTTGAGTCTAGAAATTCTTTAGTTATATGTAGGGGAATTGTTTGTGGGTTGGAACGTAAGGCTCTTTTTACTCCTTTATCTTATGACATTCTGATCTGAGTCAGTCCATTCTTCCACCGGGGGTTAAGGAATTAGGATCTGTTCTCTCTATCAGGATCACGTGTTCTAATCAGTAGTACCTTATAGGTTTGATGGATACAAGCCTAGTTCAATCCTATTACCACATTATGTTGCTAGGATGGATTCAGAACTTGATATGATGATGTTGAGTGTGTACGAAATCCTTTGTCAAATGTCTCAAAATCCTTCTTGAGCATTTACAGCTGTTATGCTGCCGAAATTTTGCTAGAAATTCTAATGCCTTTGCATTATGATTGTGCTTTCAGATGGCCACTCGCGACCTCAATCAAGTGGTTCGCCTGACTCGATGCCTAGATGTACCCGGCCATACTGCCAAGTTGGTCAGGGTAATGACTGAGGCTGGATACCGCTGGTATCCTGAGTACATGGTCGAAGAGCAATTTCGGGACTTCAATCAAAGCCAGTATCACTACACTGTCAGGATATTTCCATCTTATCCTGGATCCACCGAGCCCCTTCACTGCTCCTATGGACTCGGGGTTACTATTGAGATGGCTGTGCAGGACGCCGCCTACTCTATGATGACCATCATGCGAGTCAGGTCTGGTCTATTTCGGGACTCTGATTTCCGGTATATGCCAGGATCACTTCTGGGAGCACAAGGGTATCTCCAGGCTATCTATGCTGACCCCACCCAGGAGGATTCACGGACTCGCACCACTGCTGAGATGCTCGAGGATAAGGACCGTAAAAATCGGGCCTTGAGGTTAGAGCTCTTCAATACCCGTGCTGACCACTGGGCCACATTGACTCGGTTCGCACCGGCGGTGCAAGCTGGATATTCAGATATGCGCGATCTCTATCCTGTGAGATCTGCTCTGCCAGACGTGATGGGTTGGCGTGATGTAGGAGGCATCACCCCACCTCGCGGTCCCCGCAGGCCATCGTCTGTTGGTCCAAGACCTCATCCTAGCCCCTATGGTCCACAAGCTCCGCGAGATCGTCTGTTTCCGGATGATCATGTTGAGCTTCCAGGCTATGGAGGTGACTTCTACGAGGACTACTACGGATCGGTCTGAGTTAGTGGTAGTATCACTAGTTCGCACTAGCTGTGTCATCTATCGTCCCGCGTGACTCGTGGGATATGACCTAGTTTGTACTCTTTCCGGAGAAGTAGAAAAATAATGTATAGGAGCTTGGAATGCCTCCGATGAGATGTAATCCTCTTTTCACCGTAATAGTACTTTGTTTGGTCTTGTACTAAACCCTGTATGGTGTGTATGACGATGGAATAAAGAAGCAGTTTCTGTATTTACCATGTCATACGGATGATCATCTTGCATTTTGAGTTATTCCTTACATTTTATATCCTATGTCAGAATTTTATCATCCTGACTAAATCATTGTCTTGTTTACCTAGGATGGTCAACACGCGCACTAACCCTGCTCCTCAAGAGCAGGCCGAAGGCAGTGAAGTCAGGGATGCAAATCTACCTCATCCTCCTTCCCTAGCCGAGGTTATGATGGAAGCTGAGAGAAACAAGCGGGAGACCAACCGTTTGTTGGAGCGTATTGAATAGAACACAGCACACCATCAGAGGACTAACGTGGTGTCACTCAGTGATTTTATCAAATTACATCCACCCATGTTCCACCACTCCGTCGAGCCTCTCGACGCTGATGACTGGCTTCGCAGTATCTCTCACAAACTGCGTTCCGCGCTGGTAGCGGAGGCTGACAAGGTCACCTTTGCTGCATATCATCTTGAAGGCCCCACCAGTCTATGGTGGGAGAATTATGGAGCTATGCGCCCAGCGGGCCATGTCACTACTTGGGCTGAATTCAGTGAGGCTTTCCGTGAACATCACATTCCGGAGGGTCTCATGGACCGTAAACGTGAGGAATTTTGCAGTTTCACTCAGGGCCGACTTTCTGTGGATGCTTATAGCAGGGAGTTTGGTAATCTCGCACGATATGCAACTGAGGAAGTGTCTACTGATGCCAAGAAGCAAGCAAGGTTCCGTAAGGGACTTAGTCCTGAGCTTCGCCGTGACCTCCGTCTGCATGAGTGCACATCTTTTCAGAAACTTGTCAACAAAGCCATCAGTGCTGAAACTGGTCAGACTGACTATGACGCAACACGCAAGCATGGCCGTGACATGGGTTCCTCATCTGGTGCTGGTCCTCAGAAGCGCCGCGTGTGGGTGCCCAACACCGCCCTGCCACCCAGGTTCACACCGAGGCCATCTTTCCAGGCGCCTCGCCCTGTTCAACAGTCTGCACCGGCCAAGCCCTATGGGGGTCCAACCAACAATGCTCCTCCACGTACCAGTTCTGTGACTTGTTTCAAGTGTGGGGAATCTGGCCACTATATGCGTGAGTGTCCCCAGACCAACCCCAACCAATCTGCTAAAGCTGTTGGCCGTGGCAAGCCGACAGGGAAAGTGTTCCACGCCAAGCCGGCCACCGCCTCACGTGGCCATGTCAACTGTATCTCTGCCGAAGAAGCTCAAGAGGATCCCAACGTCGTTCTCGGTACGCTCCTTGTTAATTGCCACCCGGCATCTGTTCTTTTCGATACAGGAGCCTCTCATTCATTTATATCCGAGAACTATGCTCGTTTGCATAACACTGCATTCTGTGACATGCCATCCACTATGGAAATTTCTACTCCCGGGTCTAGATGGCAGACCTCTAGGGTAAGTTATGGAAATGAAATCCAAGTCGACAGACTTGTTTTTCTTGCATCTTTGATAGCTCTCAAATCTTCAGATATTAATATCATTTTGGGTATGGACTGGATGTCAGCTCATCATGCCAAAATTGATTGCTTCTCTAGGACTGTTCAACTCACTCATCCTTCGGGGAAGATAGTCAATGTCTTGACCCGATTAGCCAAGCGACAGTTATATTCTCTTAACGCCAGCCCTTTGCCAGACCTTGAGGACGTTCCGGTAGTCCGTGACTTCCCGGATGTCTTCCCAGAGGAATTGCCAGGTGTTCCACCTGACAGGGATGTTGAGTTCGTAATAGACCTCATCCCAGGAACCGTTCCGATTGCTAGAAGACCTTATAAGATGGCACCACTAGAACTAGCCGAGCTTAAGAAACAACTCGATGAGTCCTTGAAAAAGGGTTTCATCCGCCCTAGTTCATCTCCGTGGGCTTGCCCCGTCCTATTCGTCAAGAAGAAGGATGGTACGGACCGGATGGTTGTAGATTACCGACCTGTCAATTTGGTCACAATCAAGAACAAATATCCGCTCCCCAGGATCAACGACCTGTATGATCAGCTCGCTGGATCCTCAGTCTTCTCCAAGATGGATTTGAGGTTGGGCTACCATCAAATCAAAATCAGAAACGGGGACATTCCTAAAACGGCCTTTGTTACTCGTTATGGCCAATACGAGTACACCGTCATGTCCTTCGGCTTAACCAACGCTCCAGCCACCTTCTCTCGGTTAATGAACTCAATCTTCATGGAGTATTTGGATAAATTCGTCGTAGTTTATCTCGATGATATACTCATCTACTCCAAGAACGAGGAAGAACATGCCGAACATCTAAGGCTAGTGTTGAAGAAACTTCGAGAGCACCGCCTTTATGCCAAGTTTTCCAAATGTGAATTTTGGTTGTCAGAAGTGACCTATCTGGGTCATGTAATATCTGGTAAAGGTATTGCTGTTAACCCTGAGCGAGTTCAAGCCGTCCTTAATTGGACTCCACCTGAATCGGTCAAGCAAGTTCGGAGTTTTCTGGGCTTAGCGAGCTATTGCCGTCGCTTTGTCGAAAACTTCTCCAAAGTTGCCAAACCTCTAACCGAACTCCTCAAGAAAGATAAGAAGTTCGAATGGACTCCACAATGTGAGCACAGCTTTCAGGAACTGAAAAGACGCCTGACCTCTGCTCCCGTACTGGTACCACCAGACTTCTCCAAGGACTTTGTTATCTACTGCGACGCCTCGCGACAAGGACTAGGTTGCATTCTCATGCAAGATCGACACGTAATTGCTTACGCTTCACGGCAATTGCACCCACATGAGGAGAATTATCCTACTCATGACCTAGAGCTTGCAGCCGTAGTCTATGCACTTAAGACCTGGCGACATTACCTCCTCGGTAACCATTGCGAAATATTCACTGATCACCAAAGTCTGAAGTACATTTTCACCCAACTGGATCTGAATCTCAGGCAAAGACGTTGGGTTGAGTTGATCACAGACTTCGACTTAGGAATAACCTACACCCCAGGGAAAGCCAACGTCATGGCTGATGCGCTAAGTCGTAAATCTTATTGTAACAACCTGATGTTACAACAAAGTCAACCGCTTCTCCATGAGGAATTTCGGAAGCTTAACCTTCACATTGTTCCTCAAGGTTTTCTTTCCACCTTGGTGGCAAAACCTACCCTTACGGATCAGATTATCAAAGCACAGAAGGTAGATCCGGGAATCTCCCGCATCAAGAGAAACATTCAGAAAGGAATTGCGAATTGCTTCTCCATTAATGATCAAGGGGTCGTATACTTCGGGAATCGATTAGTGGTTCCCAAAGTGCGAAATCTGAGGCGATTGATCCTTAAGGAAGCTCATGAATCTCCTCTCTCCATTCATCTCGGTAGTACTAAGATGTATCAGGACCTACGCCAAAGGTTCTGGTGGACTAGGATGAAGAGAGAAATTGCTCAGTATATTGCTAATTGCGACGTCTGTCGCCGTGTAAAAGCAGAGCATCAACGGCCTGCTGGCACCCTTCAACCCTTAGCTATGGAAATGGGATAAAATTTGTATGGATTTCATTACCGGTTTTCCCAGGACCAAGAGAGGGAATAATGCTATTTTCGTCATTGTCGATCGTCTTTCCAAAGTAGCCCATTTCTTACCTGTTCGTGAGAATATAACCGCTAGTCAATTGGCAGACTTATACATCTCCCGTATAGTGTCTCTCCATGGTGTTCCTTTGGAAATTAACTCGGATCGAGGAAGTATTTTCACCTCTCGATTTTGGGAAAGCTTCCAAAATGCTATGGGAACCCGTCTCTCCTTTAGCACCGCTTTCCACCCTCAGTCGAGTGGTCAAGTGGAACGCGTCAACCAGATTCTAGAAGACATGCTTCGAGCATCTGTTATCTCATTCGGAATGGACTGGGAGAAGTGCCTTCCATTTGCCGAATTCGCTTACAACAACAGCTATCAATCTAGCTTGGGTAAAGCCCCTTTTGAAGTTCTCTATGGACGACGGTGTCGAACACCCCTTAACTGGTCAGAGACCGGGGAAAGACAATTCTTTGGCCCGGATATAATTCAGGAAGCAGAAGAACAAGTTCGTATCGTTCGTGAAAAGTTGAAAACAGCCCAATCTCGTCAAAAGAGTCAATATGACCGAAAACATAAGGCTATGGCTTTCGAGGTTGACGAGAAGGCTTATCTTTGGGTTACCCCTCTGAAGGGAACCCATCGTTTCGGTATCAAAGGCAAATTGGCTCCTCGTTACATTGGACCTTTTCGCATTCTCGCCAAACGAGGAGAAGTTGCCTACCAGTTGGAACTACCTCCGCACCTCTCTAGAGTCCACGATGTCTTCCATGTTTCTCAACTCAGGCGTTGCTTCTCGGATCCTATCCGTGGAGTGGACCACGAAACGCTTGATCTCCAAGATAATCTTACATATCGAGAGTACCCCATTCGTATCCTCGATCAGGCCGAGCGTACCACCCGACGTCATAATATCAAGTTTCTCAAAGTACAATGGTCGCACCATTCTGAGGATGAAGCAACTTGGGAAAGGGAGGATCGTCTTCGACTCGAGTATCCCGCCCTCTTCCCGGAGGAACCCAAATCTCAGGACGAGATTCTTTTGAGTGGGGGATAGTTGTCACATCCTAGCTAGCCATGCATTAGAGTGTTGCATCATGTTTACTTTTCATCAGAAACCTGAAATGGGGATGACAGAACCCCCAGTCCCCTCTGAAACCAATTAGGGTTTACTAAAAAACATTTTCAATGAACCTAAAATGCCCTTCTAAAATGCCCATCATTTTTGTCTTGGTTCAGAACCTCTGCCAAAAGTGGTGCACATTTTCCTAGGCCATCCTAGGGTTTTGAATTAAATCATAAATATTTGAATTTGGGCATTTAAAATTATATAAATATTTAAATGCTCAAATATCTCCAAACTAAAATGTTTCATGTTGGAAATAATCCAACTATGGACCAGGAGTAGTTTGGTGATTTTTGAAGTTGCCTAGGTATTTTATTTAATTCAACAAAGTTGCAGAAGTATTAAAAATCAGAAAACAGAAGAAAATGGAAAAACCCTTACCTGTCGCCCAGCACCGGCCCACCTGCCGGCCCAGCCCAGCACCGCGCCAGCGAGCTGCTTGCGGCCAGGCAGGCAGGCAGGTGCTCGACGGCGAGCACCGCATGGGTGCCACGCACCTGCTCGCCGCCTCGCCGCCTCCCTCGCCCGGCTAACGCCGTGGATCGGCCTCCCTCTCTCCCCCGAACCCCCCAGACACCCCCTCTCCTCTCCAGC